>NC_083229.1:115960876-116260876 GCF_032191835.1 Heteronotia binoei | reverse complement strand
AAAATACCCCCCAAATTTCAACAAGATTGGACCAAGGAGTCCAATTCTGTGAGCCCCAAAAGAAGGTGCCCTTAACCTTCATTATTTCCTATGGAAGGAAGGCATTAAGAACATAAGAACATAAGAGAAGCCATGTTAGATCAGGCCAATGGCCCATCCAGTGCAACATTCTGTGTCACACAGCGGCCAAATATATATATATATATATATATATATATATATATATATATATATATATACACACACACACACACATACACACTGTGGCTAATAGCCACTGATGGACCTCTGCTCCATATTTTTATCTAACCCCCTCTTGAAGGTGGCCATGCTTGTGGCCGCCACCACCTCCTGTGGCAGTGAATTCCACATGTTAATCACCCTTTGGGTGAAGAAGTACTTCCTTTTATCCGTTTTAACCTGTCTGCTCAGCAATTTCATCGAATGCCCACGAGTTCTCGTATTGTGAGAAAGGGAGAAAAGTACTTCTTTCTCAACTTTCTCCATCCCATGCATTATCTTGTAAAGGTATGTGATCCCTTTAAATATGATGGCCGGAACTCCCTTTGGAGTTCAATTATGCTTGTCACACCCTTGCTCCTGGCTCCACCCCCAATGTCTCCTGGCTCCACCCTCAAAGTCTCCTGGCTCCACCCCCAAAGTCCCCAGATATTTCTTGAATTGGACTTGGCAACCCTATTCTGTCTCCTTTTCGGGGCCGGTGTGTGGGAGTAGGTGAGGTGGGCAGCTGCTTGGGGTGCTACCTTGCCTGTTCCCCGTGCCCTTTCCCCTTCACGGGAAGGTGCCACTGGGCCACTTTAAACCCCAAAGCGGCTGCTGGCCGCTTTCAGGTTGAAAGCAGCCCAGCGTCCAGCACCACTAAAACACCAAACTCTTCAGAGGCTTCCAAGGAAGTTCCGAAAGGGGGGGGGGCACTGCCAAAACACAGCCACAGCCAGCCGCGCCTGCACTACAACAACGGCTGCACGATGTCACTCGCGCATGCGAGCAAAATAATTACTTTCAAGGGAGCAGGGGGGTGGGGGCGTGGCGCAGGGGTCTGCCTTGAGCCGGCCTGCTCCTTTTCTCCACACTTTAATTTTGTACAGATGCAGATTTCCCCCCAAGTAACCAGAAAGCTGAGAAACATAGATAAACCAGTGTCAGGAGAAGAAAATAACATTTGTAAATTCCACTAGAAATACCATGAAAATCTATGAAGTATAATACAGTAGCAAAACATCTCTAACCACTTAAAATAACAGCACAGCAGATCACCATTCAACTGACCGCCAAATGCATTTCAGTAAGAAATTGCCTTAAGCACTAGGAATTCCCCCCTTTGCTCCCATTTCTTCACTGAGCAGCATCAGGAGTGGTGGGGTCTAGATGGAAACTTGGGAATGTTTGTGGAAGAACTCCATGAAGCGTTCGACGTGTCGTAGTATTAAAGAGAACTGTTTTAAAATGATGTATAGATGGTATATGACGCCTAAGAAATTGGCAAAGATGAATAATAAGATGCCAGACAGATGTTGGAAATGTAAAACACATGAAGGTTCTTTCTACCATATGTGGTGGATTTGTGAAAGAGCAAAAAAGTATTGGGAGATGATTCAACAAGAAATTTCTAGGATCTTGGGATATAAATTTAAGAAAGTTGCAGAGACTTTTCTGTTGGGATTACAAATGGAAAAATTTCCAAAAGAAGATAGAACTATAATTTGGTACTTGCTTTGATCTGCTAGGACATTATATGCTCAGTTGTGGAAGCAAGAAAAAATACCAGAGAAATGGGATTGGATTGTAAAAGTTATGACATGGAGTGAAATGGACAAATTAACAAGAATTTTAAGAGACTATGATTTAGAAGTTTTTAAGATGGAGTGGAAAAAGTTCAGAAGATATGTAGAAAAAGAGTGGAAAATAAAAGGACATTGGACAATTTTTGATAATGATTAAGTCTTAGAAAACAGAAGAATATTAATTTTTGTTTTTATTAGTTAAGGGTACCTTTAAACATTAGTACTTAAGTAAATAACACTGGCAGGGGTCAAGTAACGGGTGGAGGGGTGGGTAGAAAGTAATATATGGGATAGATAAAAGAAGTTATTAATGATGCAAGAAATATAATTTGTTACCATATGTTACCAAATAAAATTGTTTTAACCATAGGAGTGGTGGGGTCTGTTGGGAAGTCTCCCACCATGGCCACCCTACTGGGATAGGAAGTGCTTAAGAAGAGCCCAGGGATCATCGCCTTTGTGCTGAAAGGAGCTCCTATTTGACAGCATCTGCCTCTGTTATGAAGAAACTTAGTCTACAATATCCATACAGCTTGTGAATCCTCTCACCTTTTTATTGGCTCCACCCTCATGGCAGCCATTTTATGATTTCCCCACCATGGCCACCATTTTGTCATATTTCTTACTACCCTGTCTCAAAATTCCAAAGAGCTCACAGGCACAACAGATTTGGGGATCCCTGCTCTATAAAAACGTGAAGTACGAATTAGGCTTGCCAGATTTCTGTCTCAGAAATATCTGGGTACTTTGGGTGTGCAGCCAGGAAGCTAAGAAACAAGATTGTGACAAGCAGGACTGAATTCTGAAGGCAGTTCTGGCCATCACATTTAAAGGGACCGTGCTCCTTTTAACCACCTTCACTCCATTGGAAATAATGGATAGGGGCACCTTCTTTGGGGGCTCATAGAACTGGACCCCCAGTCCAATCTTTTTGAAAGTTGGGGGGGGGTACTGTTGAGAGGCACTAGATGCTATGGTGAAAATTTGGTGCCTCTATCTCAAAAAACAGCTTCCCCAGAGCCCCAGATACGTACAGATTGGATCTCCATTATACTTTATGGGGATTGGTCTCCATAGGGTATAATGGAGTTTTCAGGAGACATTCCCCCCACACACACACACTTTCTGCTAACTCTGAAGCAGGGGGAGGGCCTCCAAAAAAGGGATCCCCGCCCCCAACTGGGGATTGGCAATTTTGTGCCAAGCAATTTTTAAAAATTGCCTGGCACAACAGAGTAATATTCTAGCTCTGCAAATATTGGAATATCCTTCAGTGCTCACACTTCACTTTAAAAACTCAACTAGCTGTAAGTGATATGATGGTGCTGAGAGCCAAGGTCATATATGGGTTGCATTCTGTTCAGGACTGTGGAGTCCTGGTTGAAATTCCCATTCAGATGTGAAACTCCCTGAGTAATATTCAGTCAGTCAGTCAATCGGTCGGTCCTCTCTCTCTCTCTCTCTCTCTCTCTCTCTCTCTCTCTCTCTCTCTCTCTCTCTCTCTCTCTCTTTCGTGTCTCCCCCAGCCTTAACCTATCTCAAACAGGTAGGGTTAAAAAATGCAGCAAGCTGAACTCTCAGAACTCCTTGCAAAGCAGATGGGCTACAAACAATGCGATAAATAGGGTCCCACCAGTTCTCTCATTATGATGGTTTTAACCATAGAGTTTCCAGTTATTCCTAGAGTGACATGATGTCGCATCTGGTTTCCCCCAGAAGTGACATCACATTGCGTGCAACACCAGTGCCCCCCCGAAGTCCTTTGTCCCATATCCTGCTGGGTTCCAGGCACTGGCTGACAACCCTACTGATAAATTGAATGCTTGAGGTATGGACTGTTATGTTCAGATTGGAGAAACTGTATCAATTCTCCCCCTGCCACCAGTGGCTTTTCATCAGTTATCTATTGATCATTTATCTGACATTTTCCACTTGGCTGAGGTAGGACACATGCCTGAGTTGCGAGGGGAGATTCCTGTGGAATTTTCACTCCTAGTGGTATCAACAAAACAATCTGAACTTCTGATACAAAACCTGATGAGCAACCACAAAGCAGACACAATACTTGTAAGGCTCTGATTGCTTTGTGGCACTCGTCTGAAATGAGGCATGCAAACCTGCAGTCTAATTATCTCCGCAAAACACACATGACTAATTGTAGAACTGGAGTTTAAAAATAAAATAGTTGCCAAACGTTTTTGGATTATGAAATCTTTTATTGACACTGTTGAGTTAAACTAGATTTCTTGGGCCTTTTTCAGCTTACAACACACTTGCACAAGAAACACACTAGTATTCTTGTCTTCCAAGATGGTGAATCACCAGCAGCCGGTCTCTACAGGAACAAAAGTGATGCTGGAATTTCTGAGGAATGCAATATGATGCTATAGCCAGGCAGTGTTGTTTATCAGTAACAAATGTTTATCGAGTGAACTCTGTCCTATCCATGAGTCTGATTGGGTACTGCGCTAATGAAGCTCCTCACTGATTGGCCTTTGCTGAACTCATTCCCACTGGACAGCCGCCTTCTGACTCAGTGTGGTTTAGTATGTGCTCGATAGCAAGCCCACATGTTATTTATAGTGATTTGTGTAGCAAGTGCTGGATGAAGAAAATCAGAATTGTACATGAAGATAACTCAAATGTTACAGCAGAACAAAGTCGGAGTTCAGGAGCGCCTCTAAAACCAATGAAATCTTATTAAAGGAATAAGCTTTCTTAGGATTGCCAAGGCCAATTCACGAAATATCTGGGGACTTTGGGGGTGAAGCCAGGAGACATTGGGGGTGGAGCCAGGAGCAAGGTTGTGACAAGCATAATTGAACTCCAAAGGGAGTTCTGGCCATCACTTTTAAAGAGTCCGCACACCTTTTAAATGCCTTCCCTCCATTGGAAATAATGAAGGATAGGGGCATCTTATTTTGGGGCTCATAGAATTGGACCCCCTGGTCCAATCTTTTGGAAACATGGAGGGTATTTTGGGGAGAGGCACTGGATGCTATGCTGAAAATTTGATGTCTCTACCTCAAAAAACAGCCCCCCGAGCCACAGATATCCCCAGATCAATTTTCCATTAAACCCTATGGGAATAGGTCTCCATAGGGAATAATGGAGTGCCCAGCAGACATTTCCCTTCCCCCCTCTGCTTTCTGATGACCCTGAAACAGGGGGAGGGCCTCCAAACCGGGGGATCCCCTGCCCCCAACTGCCGATTGGCAACTCTAGCTTTCATATACATACATATACATATACTTCTTGTATATGTGTATTAATATACATACACTTCTTCATATACAACAAAATGGATGTTACCAGTCCATACATATAGGTAGAGGATTAGCAGTGAATTAGCATAATGAAGATGCTCAGGGCTTTTTTTGTAGCAGGAGCTCCTTTGCATATTAGGCCACACACCCCTGATGCAGGCAATCCTCCTGGAGCTCACAGTAGGCCCTATAAGAAGAGCCCTGTAAGCTCTTGAAGGATTGGCTACATCGGGGAGGGGGGTGTAGCCTAATATGCAAAGGAGCTCCTGCTACAAAAAAAGCCCTGAAAATGTTTAATAGAGTCAAGGACCAAACAAGAATAACAAGCACAGTTTATACGTTTACCATTTGTTTTGGTTTAATTTTGGAGAAACATAGAAGGAACTAAATATGTCAGAATTGGAGAGGGATGTGTAAGTGTAGCCTTCTTAACTGGTGAATGTTGAGAGACTAATTAACTGAGACCCTTTTGTTACACTCCATCCATCTCCTCGCAAGCCTGGAGGTGACCTTTCAGCGTCTTCTTCTTTGAAGTGAGGTGACTGGCTGTGTAGAGTTATCTCTCCTGTCCCCAGACCAGAAAAAACACATTCCAATCTGCCCTCCCAAATTACATCACATTCTACTATTCATTACATTGCATTACAATTAACTATTTCAATCTATGATTCCAAATGAGAGATACAATATAATGGCCATTCTTGGGGGATTGGTGAGAAAACAGATGTAAGGGCTGCATGATGTTATCATATATAGTGAGATAAGAAGCCAATATCCCTGTTAAATCCTGGGGGTTTGTATATGTGTGGAGAGTTAAGTTCCATTTCATTGCATCTGAAGAACTGTGTACGCACACAAAAGGTTACACCTTGAATAAAACTCTGTTCATCTAAAAAGTGCCACTGGACTCAGATTTTGTTCTGCTGTTTTGTTCAACTACCCACCTGAATCAAATGGTACAGTAAGAGAAGTTTGGTTCTAACCTGTAAAAATTAGAAAAAAAGATTAGCAGATTTCTTTGCTTTTTTATTTTTTCATCATTTGTACTGCTTTGTTCTGTAACTGTAACTTTGTTCTGTAACTTTGTTATGTTCTTCTTTGATATACATTTGTTCTATAACTGGCAACTGGTTTGTGGGAACAGAAAAAGAACAAACAGGGCATGCGATTCCTATCCTGACCGCTGGAAAACATAAACCGTTTTCGCATACTGCTCACCTCGGAGTCACGTCCCTCTTCACTGCGCAGCGTCTGCTCGGATTTCCCACCATCTGCGCCGGAGGAGCAGGAAGAGCCGCGGCTTCTGCGTCGCAAACGGAAATCACTAAAACCCAGTTTCCGTTTGCGACGCAGAAGCCGCGGCTCTTCCTGCTCCTCCAGCGCAGATGGTGGGAAATCCGAGCAGACACTGCACAGTGAAGAGGGACGTGACGCCGAGGTGAGCAGTGTGCGAAAATGGTTTTACTGAGAAGTGCCTGGATGCCTAGAGTTTCTGAAACTTCGCTGGCAGTTCCCACAATCTTTCACAGATATGCCTACAATCAGGGCTTTTTTGTAGCAGGAACTCCTTTGCATATTAGGCCACACACCCCTGATGTAGCCTATTCTCCTGGAGTTTACAGTAGGCCCTGTACTAAGAGCCTACTGTAAGCTCCAGGAGGATTGGCTACATCAGGGGCATGTGGCCTAAAGTGCAAAGGAGTTCCTGCTACAAAAAAAGCCCTGTCTACAATCATAAGGACTAGAAACCTGCTTTTATAAAATGACAGCTGAGTTTCATTCAAGAATACCAAACGGGAATAAAATTAATTGTTTGAGTACTTTGTACATCAGATTTGAATGGATTGGCTTTTTAAATTGCTTTTATTGGTTACATACCGTAATAAATCTGAATCTGAAAAACAACTGTAGGTGCAGTAGTGTGACATGAGTTCCGGAGAAAACCTGTACATGATGACACATTGCTCAAGGAATTGCCATAATCTTGGGTAATTTCATGGAGAGGTGTGGAATTTCCAGGAAAAAACTGGAAGTGACATCACGCTGCTGTGCCAATGGTCTCTGCCCCATGACCCCGTCGCCATATCTCCTGCCCTTAGCTGCATTCTGGACCATCACATAATTACAGCACAAAGAGCTTTAATTTTTTTAAATCCAGAGGAGTTAACTGTGTTAGTCTGTTGCTGCAAAATAGTAAAGCATCCGGAAGCACCTTTAAGACTAACAAGTTTTATTGTCGCATAAGCTTCCAAGAAACACAGCTGTCTTCATCAGATGCTTTTAACTGTTTTTTGTTTTGTTTTGCTTTCTCTTCCCATTCCAATTTTAATTTGTCCCCCACCCCCGACCTGTTCTTTCCTTCAAGCTGCATATCCTCACATCTTTCATCTCTCCTCAAAATCCACTAAATTTTGCTTCCTCTGAGAAAATGATGCAGTTTTTCATTTCATGGGTTTTACAATAAACTGATCCACGGCTAGCCCTTATCCTATGCAGTTCTTGTTAAGTTCTTTCTTCTTGCTTTGGTCGCTCATACGGTCCCATTAACATCTATTTTATTTCATCTACTAGCTGCCTTTCTACCTTGTGGCACCCAATACAGCTTACTATATAAATAAAACAACAATTATAGAACACAAAAAAGATAGCAGTTTGTTATGTATGTGAAGGCATGTCTGGACATGTTGGGTGTAAGCTCCCGCCTCGCTCATGGGAGCTATAGGACTAAGCTTGAGTGTTTATTATCAGTGTTTATTATAACAGTCATAGACCAGGTAAAAAGCACAAATCTATCAGTAATAAAAAGTACAAATCTGTCAAAGGTACACTACTAAAATACATGTCCATATCATGCAACAACATTAAAATGTAGGTAAAATTTTAGTACATAGCAGTAGTTATTAGTAATAGCTCCACAAAGTCTACACCAGGGGTGGCCAAACTGTGGCTCAGGAGCCACATGTGGCTCTTTCACACATATTGTGTGGCTCTTGAAGCCCCGAGCACCCCATTGGAGAAGGCATTTCTCTCTTTAAATCACTTCTCCAAGTCAAGTTAGCCAACAGCTTGGGTAATGCATTTCAAGTTGCTTTCTTTCCACCTCTCCTTCCCCCCTCCTTCCTGGGTGCGTTCAGACGTACCATTAGTGGTGACACAGCTCCGTCTCGCTGATGGATTAAATATTAAATATGTTTGTCCAGACATCCACATCTGGCGATCGAGCGTCATCTGGGGTCATCCCGGCTTGCTCCAGATAAATGCCGCGTTAATTTCATAGCGCAGAAAGTCCGGCCCTTTTTCACAGAAGCGGCACACGATCATTTTTTTCTTGTTTGGGGACAGCTCATGCGCAATACTGCCCCTTGGAATGTTTATTGCCCCTCCCACTTTTTTTTTAAAAGCCCCAGCAGACATGTGCATTGCCAGATCATCCGGGAATCTGAGGTGACGCTTCTGCTTCTCCGATCAACACAGGATCGGGGGGCTGTGGGAGGGGAGACATTATCTCACTACTCAGAACAGGGAAAAAAATCTTTTTTTTTCAATGTGGAGGATTTCCAGATATCATTGTCACTGCCAATTTCCAGGAAAGTAGTTCGTGGCAGTCTCTTCTAGGCCTCTTGATCCCTGCTTAGCTACGATATTTATTAAGCCATTCACTAACTCTTAGCCTCATGTACCTCACAGGATTGTTGTATAGATAAAATGGAAATAGGGTCACCCTGCACTACTTGGAAGACGATGCGATTAAAAGTACGATAGACTGGGGCTTGATGGGACAAGCTGAAGCTCTTAGCCGCTGGCCAGCATTTCAAATTCATCTCAGCAAAGTGAAGGCCGTAACAGACATAACATGGGGAATTCCATGTCTGCAACATACAGATTCCAAGCATCAGATAATATATATTGCCAGGTTTTTTTTCTGACACAGTTTGCATCAGAAAAGTATGAGTAACATTCCAGTGATAATGAACAGTACTTCCCAGAATGCATAGAGGTCTCTCACTACCTCCTTTGTACCAGGTTTCGAATTTGTCACATGGAATCTTTCCTTCTCCTAGGTTGGCATTTTTCTTAGGCTTTTTGTTTTGTAAACTGTTTTAATTGTTCTGAGGGACATCTGTTTTAATAATTTGGGCACAAATCATCTCTGGGCAAAACCCACCATTTATAGATTTTTCTGCTTTCAGAAAGTGGGTGCAGATGGGAAGGTGTTCTAAGAACTGAAGGCACAGTAACCTGATGTTTCAAAAAAATAAAAATAAATCCCTAGCTCCTTGGACAGAATCCCTCTGCATTTGCAGTATCAATGAATGTTGAACAGAGAATCGTCGTTATTTGGATGCAAGCATGGTAGGCCTTCTTCAGGGATTTACAGCACATCTGAGCCTGTGTGTTGGAGTTCCATAATTGTAGGCAGGGCTTCTTTTGTGCAGAAAAAGCCCAGCAAGAACTTATTTGCATATCAGGCCACACCCCCTGACATCACCATTGTTTCACACAGGGCTTTTTTGGTAGGAAAAGCCCAGCAGGAACTTATTAGCATATTAGGCCACACCCCTTGATGCTAAGCCAGCTGGAACTGCATTCCTATGCCTTCCTGCTAAAAAAATAAAGCTCTGGTTGTAGGTATGACTCATCAATGTGAGTTCTGATTTAAAAAATGAAGCCACTTCCTTCTGCATCCTCTTGTGAAAATTGATATAATTCAAATGTTTCGCTTTTCTTTGGTGCACAAAGAATGCATATCTGTGGCAAAATTAGACTGATTCTCTCCCATCTCACGATAACGTGCTTCCACAATGCATGTATCACAGTTTTATATGAATGCTTTCCAGGACTTTGCAGCATCAAAACGTTCACTTCTTTGAAACGATCCATTTCTGCAACTGTCTGTGTCTGTCTCTGATACCACGTGAACATATGAACATATGAAGCTGCCTTATACTGAATCAGACCCTCGGTCCATCAAAGTCAGTATTGTCTTCTCAGACTGGCAGCGGCTCTCCAGGGTCTCAAGCTGAGGTTTTTCACACCTATTTGCCTGGACCCTTTTTAGTTGGAGATGCCGGGGATTGAACCTGGGACCTTCTGCTTCCCAAGCAGATGTTCTACCACTGAGCCACCGTCCCTCCCCACGTGGTGTTCTGTTTCATTTGTGTAGTGTATTGTGCTTAAGTAAAGCACCGCGCGGCCATGCAGCAGAGGCGACCTGGTCACTCGGCGCAGTGCGCGAAAGGACTCCGCCAATCAAGATCTGTGGCGGGAAGTTTGACTGGCCAGGATTGGACTGGGCCAGCTGGGGGGCCGTTCCGGGTAGAGTGTATATAAAGCGGGTCCCGGCCCGCGTTGCCCCATTCTGTGATGTACCATCCAATAAAGCATGTTGCCTTCAACACGTCTCGTCTCTGAGTACATTGCAATTTGTATGGATGATACTGAAGGCTTGCTGACCAGAAAGTCTCAAGAGATGTCAGGAAGTCATCTGGATCCATCAATATATCAGGGAAGACAATCCTAACTCCCTGTCCTACTACGTAGCAGAGATTTTGTGTATCTGTGAGTCTAAATCTCCCCAGGTAATGGTTGGTCCGTGAAAAGGACAGAGTAGAAAATTCCCTCATTACCAAGCCATGCATTTTGCCTCTGGAGAAAACCAAACCAAATCAAATTGAGTGTATGACAAAAGGGGAACTTGAAGAAGGGAGCTTATACAGGCTGTTACCTGCTTCTATGCCCTAGAGAATTCATCTCCTTATGCAGGGGTGTCAAACATGTGGCCTGGGGACCGAATCAGGCCCCTGGACGGCTCCTAGCAGGCCCCCGAGCAACTGGCTGTCATCTGCTTCCTTCTCCCCCTCTCTCGCTGCCTTCTGCATACCAGCTTACTTTGCAAGGCTTGCTCAACTGCACAGGAGCTACAGAGCAAAACCTCTATTTTCTCAATGGGCTGAGGCTCCTCCCTTGCGGAGGAAGGAGGGGAGGCAGAACTTGCTTTGCCAGGATCTCTCTATTGCACAGCAGAGCTACTGAGCCAAGCTTCTCTTCTTTCTATTGGCTGAGGCTCCTCCCCCTCCTGGTTCCCTGGGGGTGGAAGGAAAGACCCAAAGAGTTCCCTGGATTGCATGGGACAAATACACCTTTAAGACCAATGAGTGCTAAGCATGATTTAAGTGGGTTTTAAAAAAAAATCTTTAATGGTGTTTGTGTCCTTTATAAAGCTTATATTTCTGCTACCTTATCTTAAATAGGTACACTGGGTTGCCAAATCCAATTCAAGAAATATCTGGGGACTTTGGGGGTGGAGCCAGGAGACTTTGGGGGTGGAGCCAGGAGACATTGGGGCAGAGCCAGGAACAAGGGTGTGACAAGCAGAATTGAACTCCAAGGGAGTTCTGGCCATCACATTTAAAGGGACAGCACACCTTTTAAAATGCCTTCCTTCCATAGAAAATAATGAAAGATAGAGGCACCTTCTTTTGGGGCTTGTAGAATTGGACCCCCTGGTCCAATCCTTTTGAAACTTGGGGGGGTTTTTGGGGAGAGGCACTACATGCTATACTGAAAATTTGGCACCTCTACCTCAAAAAACAGCCCCCCCCAGAGCCCCCAATACCCGCAGATCAATTCCCCATCATTCCCTATGGGAATTGTTCATGGAGGTGCATAATGGCTGTGGAGGTGGGGCTTCCCCCGCCGGCCAGCTGGCTGGGGGAGGGGGGAAGCCTGTAAAACCGGGGGATCCCCCACTGGGACCTGGGGATTGGGAAGCCTAACACACATGGCCCAGCCCAACATGACATGGCCCAGCCCAACAAGGCCTCATTTATGTCAGATCCAACCCTCATAATATAATGAGTTCAACACCCCTGTCATATGGTTTCCTTTGCATGGAGTTCAGTCAGCTGAGTATGGAAGTGATAGTGCATTTATCTGATAGGACTTGTCCAGCAGTATCCAAAACTACTCTTGTCCATGTCAGTATATCCAGTCTACAGGCCACAGCTAGCTCTAGATGATCTAAATGACAGCTGGACAAGCTGGCATTGCTCCAGGTTGCATCAGCCAAGATGATGTAATGGGGTAGTGCTTAGTGACTCAGCACTAAGCTGATTGGATACTGAATTGTATAAATGTACTATATGCCTGTGCTGAGTGTGGTGCGTGTATAGTGGATGTGTTGCCGGAGCACTTTGTCGGTCTGCATAAATATTGTAAATAAACCTTGTATATAGTTAGCTTAACAGCAACTGTGTACAGTCTTCCTTCTGCAAGTCTCGAGAAGACCCCACAGTAAGCGCGAACAGGGTTATGGGCCCAGCCCGCTTCTGCTGCACCAACGCACGCTGAGAAGTGATGGTCTTCGGACGGAGACGAAGGAAAGCTCCAGCAGTGTGGGAGAAAGCAGCTCAGAGGAAGATACAGCGAGGCTGATAACCAGGTGCACAGCAGCATGGCTCAAACAACGGCTGCGTTGCTGGTAGAGAAGCTCACTCCCGTGAACTACTATGTGTGGGCTGTGTGGATGGAGTGCTACCTGAAGAGAGAAGGGCTGTGGGAGAGTATTTCAGATCCTTCTGCAGCACCCACACATGCAGAGGAGGTCCGAGACCAGAAAGCCCTAGCCACCATAATCCTCAGTGTTGCAGTCCACAGGATTTAAACACAGCAAACTTTCAGAAAAGTGTACTCAGGCTGATCACAGTGTCAGAATAAATGAATTTGTAAATAGAATGTCATTTTATAAAATGAATCCGTACTAAGTTTGTAAACACTTGCACCCACTCACTCACACACACACAACATTCAACATCTGTGATTGAATTTTCTTAGGTGGGGTTGTGGTTTTTTTTAAGGCAAATGTTGACACTGAGCTTCTTAAGCATAGAACTACCCTAAAATGTGTCATGAAGTTTTTGTTTCATTATCTTCACACCCTTCTACTTTTCTTTTTTTAATGCCATCCAGTTTGTTTGCTTGTAAAATCCTCCTGCAGGTCACATTCGTGCAGACAGAAACCTTTTTTTTTTTCCTCTGCAGAAATTCCCTGAGGTAAAATTCATTTTATCGTTACTACATAACCTGTTCTGAGGTATTTTTAAACACAAGCAGCAGCAACAAAGAAGAGTTAGTTTTTATACCCCACTTTTCTCTGCCCTAAGGCATGAAATGAATTTTTTTCGGTTCGGTTTGTGTTGTGTGGCTGAACAATGAACCGAACCTTGAACCAATACACTATTTGCAAACTGAACTGGTTTGTAGTGGCTTGTGAGCCATTTAAAGTTTAAACTCCTTCTTTCTGATCTCAATGGCTTTTTGTGGAAAGTAGTGATTTAAATGGCTCTGAACTTTTCAAACAAAACAGCTCCCTGCCACTTGGCTGTTTTTAATAATCCTCTTCTCCTCCCTCCCTCCCTCCCTTCCTTCCTCTCACACCTCTGATGTTCATGTCTTGCAGCTCTCAAACATCTGACATTTATACTTTTACATGTTGTTGATAAAAATCTTCCAATTCTCAATGATCAAAAACAATATCATATGTGAAAGGCATGTTTTAAAAATGTCCAGTAACATCCCAATAAGTGAAGGAGAATTTTTTTAGAAGAAAATTGAATTCACTCCTCCTGCTATTGAAGACCACAATATTAGTCACTTCGGATCTTTGGTGAGCTGTACACATGGATTTTTACACAACCATGAGCCACAAATGTTGATTTTCATTTATTTGAGTGTCTGAATGACTTTCCAGTGAGTCTTATATAAACTAGAAGTGAGGCTACGAGATGAGAAGCACAGGGGGGAAATCCTGCAAAACAAAAGCTTGACAAAAATGAGAGCAAAACTTCTTACAAACTTTTCCTGGATCTATTTTACATCAGCACTATATTACAGCCCAGCACTTATGAGCTCCCTGTCAGAGACCCCTGTTCTAGATGATACAGATCATACTGTAAGTAACGCAACATCTGAAAAACCTGAGATGTTTCCAAGCCCCTTTTAGCACCCCTTTATGGTTAAGGTTGCTAAACCTCCAGGTTCAGGACCAGCCCTAGGCTACCTTCTGGCACCCCCCCCCCCGCACTGATAATGTCACTGAGTCTTGAGGGGGCACCCAATTCAGCACCTCCAGAAGGCCAGCACTCTAGGAAATTGCCTAATTTGCTTAGTGGCAGGGCCTTAGTGGTAGCTGGAGACCTCTTAGGGTTACAATCAGTGTTCCCTCTAAGCTGAGCTACTGTGAGCTAGCTCACAGGTTTCTTAGCCTCTGGCTTACACATTTTTGTCTTAACTCAGGAAAAAACGGCTCCATCGCAAGCTAATTGATGCAGTGGCTCACAACTGCAATTCCAGTAGCTCGCAAAGTTGAATTTATGCTCACAAGACTCCACAGTTTAGCTGGAGCATTGGTTACAATTGATCTTCGGGTGACAGAGATCAGTTCTCCTAGAGCAGGGGTCCCCAACCCCTGGGCCGTGGACCGGTACTGGTCCATGGCCTGTTAGCAATGGGCTGTGAGTTGTATAATTATTTCATTATGTATCACAATGTAAATAATAATAATAATAATAATAATAATAATAATAATAATAATAATAATAATAATAATAATAATAATACATTTGATTTATAACCTGCCCTCTACTCTGGATCTTAGAGTGGCTCACAATCTTCATTATTTTCCTCCCTCTCAACAGACACCCTGTGAGGAGGGTGGGGCTGAGAGAGCTCTCCCAGAAGCTGCCCTTTCAAGGACGACTCTGCTAGAGCTATGGCTGACCCAAGGCCATTCCAGCAGGTGCAAGTGGAGGAGTGGGGAATCAAACCCAGTTCTCCCAGATAAGAGGCCACACACTTAACCATCACACCAACATAAAGTGCACAGTTGTATCATCCCGAAACTCATCCCTCCTCCCAGTCTATGGGGAAAATGTCTTCCACAAAACCAGTCCCTGGTGCCAAAAAAGGTTGGGGGCTCCTGTCCTAGAGAAAATGGCTGCTTTGGAAGATGGACTCTTAAGGTGCATTACACTCCATTGAAGTGTCTCCCTTTCCCAAACCATGCCCTCCTTGAGCGTTATTTCTTGGTTGGGAGCTGGCAACTATATTTATGGTTCTTCTGTTTCCCTTTATTTTTAACCAGCCTCCCCTTGAATTATTGTGCGCCATGTGTATGGCCAGCGTGGCCTCCCTTAGGCACAGGTGATACGGCTGATCATGTCACTTCTCATCAAATTGCCTAGGTGTGGCTCTACTCCTTAAATTAATGCTACTATATAAACAAAATAGCTGATGAACAAATTCCAAAAGAAAATAAACCATGAGCAGTTATGTTGAAATACTGCCCAAGGCCTGACCTCAGCCCTCTCAAATCCAGGAAGCTCACAGTTAAATTTGTAATTTTATCCTTGAGTCACCTTTACTTAAAGTTCTGTGTGTTTCTTAAGAAGGAGGAGACACTCCCATCTGTTGTGTTAAGGAGTGCGAGACACGGCCCAGTGGACTGGGCAGAGAAACTGAGAGCTAAGGGATCCTGAGCTGCCAGCCTGAAATTTGTAGCTATGAATAAAAACATAAAAGAAGCCATGTTGGATCAGGCCAATGGCCCATCCAGTCCAACCCTCTGTGTCACACAGTGGCCAATATATGTGTGTGTATGTATACACACAGACACACACACACACACACACACACACATATATACACACACACTGTGGTTAATAGCCACTGATGGACCTCTGCTCCATATTTTTATCCAATCCCCTCTTAAAGCTGGCTATGCTTGTGGCCGCCACCACCTCCTGTGGCAGTGAATTTCCATGCACAGCTAGGGTTGCCAGCCTCCAGGTTGAGCCTGGAGATCTCCCATTTTTACAGCTGATCTCCTGCTGGCAGAGATCAGATCCCCTGGAGAAAATGGCTACTTGGAAGGGTGGACTCTACGGCATTGTACCATGCTGAGGCTTCTCCCCTCCCCAGACCTTGCCCTCTCCTGCATCCACCCCCAAAGTGTCCAGGTATTTTTCCAACCCAGATCTAGCGACCCTAACGCACACCCATTCCCCTGCATTGACAACTGGGGGAGGGCCTTAAACTGATCTCTACTGTATTCCTTGGAGGGGAGGTGGAATGGCATAACCTAACCTCATCAGGCCTCAAAAGCTAAGCAGGGTCAGTACTTGGACGGGAGACCACCAAGGCACACTCTGTAGAGGCAAACCAGTTCTGCTTCTCATTGGCCTTGAAAGCCCCTTGCTGGGGTCGTGATAAGTGGTTGCACCTTGACAGCACGTACATATGTACTGCATATCTGACTACAGTCAGAGCTGTTTTTTGCAGCAGGAACTCCTTAGCATATTAGGCCACACACCCCTGATATAGCCAATCCTGCAAGAGCTTATGGGACTCTTAGTACAGGGTAAGCTCCAAGAGGATTGGCTACATCAGGGGGTGTGGCCTAATATGTAAAGGAGTTCCTGCTACAAAAAAACCCCCTGACTATAGTTGTTTGTACTACTGTTTCAATGTAATAGTTTTTTTTTGGGGGGGGGAGAATGCTTGTGAGTCTTTATTCTTGCCCTTCTGTTCTCAGTTTGTCATTTTGCTCACCCAAAATGGCCCCAGTGAGCCACTCTTTGCCCCACTGGAAGAACAATGCACACACTTCCCCCCCCCCCTCCACAGTGGGGCAAACTGTGACTCCTTGGAGCTGTATCCGTTTAGGAAAACAGTGCAGGAGAAGTCTGAAGCTCTCTTTCCCCATGTGCCTATTGGCGGTGCAAGTGCAGAGTGTAAAACAGAGTGCTGTGCAAGAGTATACTCCGGGAAGAAGGTGAGCCACACACCAGCACCTAGTATAAAAGTAGTGTATTTACAGACTATATACAATACAACTAGTGCGGTGAATAACATTAAGCTGAGTGACAAAGTGCTACGCCAGGAACCAGCTCTCGACTGAGAGGAATACAGTCTGGCACTGTAGTGCTTCTATATACATGTCAGCCAATCATGGCAGTCCATACAGTTGCTGACTCCAGCAGGTACTTTCCCCTGGTTACAGTCCAGCCAGAACCGGCTTGCTGACAAGGTTGATCTGACCTCACCTGTCAGATAGGTCCACCTGCTTCTTCTTGCTTCTGTCATGCTGTGGAAAAAGGACTCAATACACTGACAGTGCCACACTCCTAATCTGAACTGGGCCCACATGGCCCAGAACTCCAATTGCACGTCTGCCAGAAAATCCTTAAGGCAGCCATGAGGACTTTGTAATGTATGAACTGGCAAATTATATGATGCTGCAGATCTAGGGATGCCAACCTCCAGGTAGGGCAACAGTACAACACTGTGGCTGGCCAAAAACACCACATATATAGTTAGACCCATTTCTTGTAATATCTTATAAACTAGATTAAAACGTTACGACATAAACTTATTTATTTATTTGATTTATATCCCGCCCTCCCCGCCGAAGCAGGCTCAGGGCAGTTCACAACGTAAACCACAACAAACAGTTAAAATCAATACATATTATAAATTACGCATTCAATTAAAACAGTCACATCATCAAGAATTAAAACAATCAGAATGATCTGGTGCTGATCTCTTTGATGTTATGTTTCAGTTTTCAGTGGCGACACCGTCTCCTCAATTTCCCTACGACACAGGCTCAACGTTAGTTGAAAGCCAACCGGAAGAGTGAGGTCTCACAGGCCTTGTCAACTGAACAAGGTTCCACAAGGCCCTTACTTCCTCTGGTAACTGATTCCACCAGTAGGGGGCTGCGATCGAGAAGGCCCTTTCTCTAGTGGTCTTTAATTTGGCCTCCTTCGGCCCGGGGATTACTAATAGATTTTGAGATCCAGATTGAAGTACCCTCTGGGGAACGTGTGGGGAGAGACGGTCCCTAAGGGAGGCAGGTCCTAGACCATACAGGGCTTTAAAGGTAATAACCAGCACCTTGTTCCGAATCCGGTACACTATTGGCAGCCAGTGCAGTTTCCGTAGGCTCGGCTGTATGTGCTCCCACCTGGGAAGCCCTAATAGCAGCCTGGCTGCCACATTCTGCACTAGCTGCAGTTTCTGGGTTTGACACAGCCCCAAGTAGAGGGCATTACAGTAGTCCAACCTCGAGGTGACCCCCCCCCCTTATACAGAGGTGCAACAATGAATTTCAACTTGCAACTCTTAATTCTTGCCAAAGTCCATGAATTTTTCACTAAAATGGTTTGAATTCCAAACTTGACAGATCCAGAGTGCTTGTGGGAAAAAATGCTTACGATATGTAGCTCTCCAAACTTGAAAGACAGAAAGTGCTTGTAGCGCTCACGTGTCCATTTTCCAAAAAGGGTAAGGAATGTCTTGAAATCTCCTCCATCGGAGATGCCAACCTTAATAATCCTCTGTTTCAAAACTGTCTTTTTCAAGAGGGTGTTGAGAAAAGCCCCAAACTCCAATGTATTTCAGAACTTCAACATCACAACCACCCATTCCTTGGGACCTGGGAATTACCCCAGAATTATAGCTCATCTCCAGACTAAAGATTAGTTCCTTTGGAGAAAATGGATGCTTTGGAGGATGGACACTGTGGCATTGTACCTCACAGAGGCCCCTGTCCTCCCCAGGCTCCACCCCCAAATCTCCAGGAGTTTCCCATCCTGGATCCGGTGCCCCTCCCCTCCTGTCCCTGCTCATGGCTAGAGAGCACCTAGCAACCCAATGCAGATCTCAAGTCAAGGGACCCTAGCAGACCAGATGCAAAAGGCTAGTAGCATCTCACCTTGTTCTATCATCTCCGAGTCTGCATTGATTCTTCTCTCCGTCCAGCTTCTATCTAGTTTGAAAAATGAGTTCCCGAGCTCTTTGTGTGCCTCTCCTACGCCTGCTTTCACTCATTTTCAGTCAAAGCCTTCACCTGCCTTCCTGCTGTGTCTTACACAAACGCATCGAAGCACGGAGATGTGATTTTTTCCCCTTGAGAAAAACAGCTATCAACGCTTCTTTACAAAGGTCAACCGCCATATTGTTTCTCTTTTATAGTTAGAAGCACAGAGACGATCGCGGAACAAAGCAACGGTAGGCAGAAGCACACACCAATCTCTTACACCCGGCACTAAAATGTAACAAATCCAGATTTTTTTGCTACGCATAAAATACCAAGTGTTTAATTGCCAATGACCCACAGTCAGTGTATAAGATTTTTTTTTTCTCTCTCTCTCCAGTTGGAGACGGTTTGTTTGCTTTCGGGATGACGATTAGTCTAAGAATGTGCGTGTGGTTAACCAAAGGGGTGCGGATTGTCCTGAAACATGCCCATCGACTTGAAGGGGAGTGTTGAAAACTTCGTTAAATAACTCCACTCGTCCACAAGCTAATGAGCCGAAAGAATTCAAACAATGGGTAGTGTGAGCCTGCCTCTGTACTCATTGCCTTCAAGGTATGAGTTAGATTAATATTATCTGAAGATGTTTTGACTGTAGGCTGAAATAAACATGTTACAAGTAAATAACTTGAGCTTAGTCTTGTAGATGTTGGGAAACAGACGTGGTTAAATCCCGTCGTTCGGATGCCCCTTGCAGACACCATAGTGCATTCAAGTGAAAAAGAGTGTCTTATTTGTATTTATTTCGTGAACTTCCAGACCCCTTTCCCAGGGGAAGAGACAATTACACAGGGCTTTTTTTTGTGGCAGGAACTGCTTTGCATATTAGGCCACACACCCCTGAGGTAACCAATCCTCCAAGAGCTTACAGGGCTCTTAGTACAGGGCCTACTGTAAGCTCCAGGAGGATTGGTTACTCCAGGGGGGTGCAGCCTAATATACAAAGGAGTTCCTGCTACAAAAAAAGCCCTGAAGTTATGTAATGAATTCAGTCTAAAGTTGCCCTAAAACCCTTTAAAAGAAGAGAGAATAAAACTTCTGCATCTACTGCAAGTTCCATCCCATTTTCAATTTGATACATCAGTCATGAAACAACACCAACACACACACAAAACCAGTGCTCTTCATTTTTGTCTGGAAGGCCTATAAGGATGCTGCTGTTCTCTTCTTAAAGCAGTGGTACTGACAAATTGTAGAGGAGAGCCACATTTTCAATTCTCGTCAGTCAAAAGAGCAACATGACTATAGACCGGGCTTTTCTTTTTTTTTGTAGCAGGAACTTCTTTTTATATTAGGCCACACCCCCATGATGTAGTCAACCGTTCAAGAGCTTACAGGGCCTCCAAGTTAGCCTAGTTCTGGAGGAGTGTTTAGATTTTCTAGGTTTTCCACTTGCAGAAGCACACGCCGATCTCTTGCAAGGAATTGCAAGGAATTTTGTGTGACAGCCTAGCATTCAACAGTAGCATGCCCTGTTTTACCACCTCGTCTGGTTGCATTTGTTGACCCAGACATCTCCACGCCCTTGATATAATTATCATGGGCATGTTGAATTTTTTTTTTTTAAATAAAGCTGCTAGTTTTATCTTGGGGCCATAGTAATGATGAAACTATCCTGCTTTCTAAATAAATTGCCCACTCTCCTGGGATATGGGGTGGATGCCATAAGGAACAGTGCTTAGAAGAACCACAAGTGGCATGTCAAAGAACTGCATAGAATTGTAGAGTTGGGAGGGACACCCATGGTCATCTAGTCCAACCCCCTGCACAACGCAGAAAATTCACAATACCTCTCCCTCAATTCACAGAATCAGCATTGCTGTCTGATGGCCATCTAGCCTCTGTTTAAAAACCTCCAAGGTAGGAGAGCCCACGACCTCCTGAGAAAGCCTGCTCCACATGCAGGGCCAGATTAACAAATAGGCCAAATAGGCACCGGCCTATGGGCCACCACGCCTTTCGGGGCCCCTGGTTTCCCCCCTGCTTGCAGCCCTCCCAGCCTGCATATGCAGCCAACAACTGAGCTACTCTTTGCCCGACTTGCCTGGTGCAGCTGCTACAGGCATCGTCACCAAGTTTGCTTCTCTCTACCTCTCCCCCACAGCTTTGTCAAAGGGGCTTTTGAGAAGGGACCTGCAGGCTGCAGCGAGGTCTTGGGTGGTGGGACCGGTGCTCCAACCCTAATTTGCAAGCCCCCCCCCCAAGATTTTGACTGACTAGGGACCTCCACAGGGTTTAATCTGGCACTGTCTGCATGTGACTCCTAAGCCACAGAGTATCACTGTGTTCAGTGTGCAAGCAACAGTGGGAAGGTATTAGTGTTATAGGCAATGTTCCCTCTAAACTGCAGAGTCGTGTGAGCAAAAATTCTGTTTTGTGAGCTACTGACATTAAAGTTGTGAGCTACTGGCATTGAAGCTGCGAGCTACTGCATAAATTAGTATGCTCTGGGATCACCCTTCCTGAGCTAAGACAAAAATGTGTTAACTCGGCTTAGAGAGAACACTGGTTGCAGATCAGTTTATACATTACTTTTTTTTTATTATGAGGACCCTGTCCCCCTCCATTGAATCCGTAAGATGCAGTGGTGTGAAATAATAATGAATTCTGCTATAGTCTCACTTCTCTTTGCTGTAGATACTATGTCTCAGCAGTGGAGAACTTGCTTTGCGCACAGATGTTTCCATCGAGCATCCGTTTTGATTGGTCTTTCTCATCCTCCTCCGTCTTAGCTCCATGATTAGCTCATCTCTGCTACTCACATGGGGCCCAGAATACAGACAAAGTGCAAAGGATGGCAATGGCAGAAGGTGGGTCAGGATCTGGGTAAACCCATCTTAATTCCATCCTAGTTCACTGGAAACTCAATTACAAACCAGTTCCATCTCACCCTGGGCTTTGAAAACTTTAATCTAAACAGATTGGCAGTTAATTGGGCCACATCTTGACACAAAGGCTCTTACTGCGTTTATATTCTTTGTAACAAAATATTCCAGTTTCATTAGCATCTTTGGCTAATACCATTTTCTAATTACTCCAGACTGCATAGTTGAGAAGCTACTTCTGGTACAACATGTTCTGATGAGGCAACATTGCCTCAATAACTTCTCAACTTCAAGAGTCCTTCTTTTCTTTGTTAGGTAGTTACCTCCAGGGGTGGAATTCTAGCAGGAGCTCCTTTGTATATTAGGCCACACACCCTTGATGTAGCCAATCCTCCAAGAGCTTACAAAAAAGAGCCTTACGATTGCTATGGAAGGTGGACTCTGATGTAGCAGATAAATAACGAAGCCCCACACATTGCTTGGTTTGAAGCCAGGTATTTTACTTTGACATCAAAATGAGTAAGTTAAAATCATCAGCCTTCTGACCATTTTTATTCATCCCCAAAACAAGCAAACAAGCCCCCTCTCATCTAATTCAAATGCTCCACCTCCTGCTTTCCTTCCAATAATTTCTTGTAGTTTTCCCCTGCTCTGTCCCTCTGTGTTATCAGCAAGGAGGTCCTTCTCTGCAGGGCCCCTGTTATCTTGGATTCACACCCTTAGCCTGTCTGGTTTTAACAGTTTAGCAGAAGCTCCTCTGAGGTGCCTCTTAACAGTCACTCTAAATGTTGCATCAGACATTCTCTTGTGAAGGCACAACCATATTTTCCATTATTATTATTATTATTGAGGTATTCATTAATTATTCAGGGGTCCCTCTTCACTGACATCACATCCTGCTAAGGCTCCACCCCAAAAATCTCTAGGTATTTTCCCACCCAGAGCTGGCAACTCTATCCCAAACAGAGTTACACTTTTCTAAGGCTGTTGAAGTAAATGGGTTTAGACAAGGGTGGAATTCTAGCAGGAGCTCCTTTGCATATTAGGCCACACACCCCTGATGTAGCCAATCCTCCAAGAGCTTACAAAAAAGAGCCTTGTAAGCTCTCGGAGGATTAGCTACATCAGGGGGTGTGCCCTAATATGCAAAGGAGCTCCTGCTAGAATTCCACCCCTGGATTTAGAAGGGTGCGATTCCATTTAGGATCACACTGCGATTATATGTGTAAATAGGAACTAAAGACTTTGAATGTCTATGCATTCGGCACTACATAGGAACATGAGAATGTTTTGAATGCAGCTCATATTATAAACTTTATAAACATTCTTCTATTATATCTACTCACCAAGTTAATGCATTAATTTAACTGCAGTGTGCTATTTCCTCCCACCAAGGTAGAGTAATTGGCCAATATGACCATATCCTTGACTCTTAACTGAATGCCGCAATAAACAGAAGCACTCAAGGATTCTGCTGTCTTTGTCATATCTTAATAAAGGGGGAAACATCAGTAATAAGTTTTTTCTCCCAAAGAGAGAAAATAATCTAAGCTATTGGATGCCATGTTCACGTGGTAATTTCTAAACCTGGATTTAGTTAAAAGGAGGCAGAGGTGAAGGTACTGAAATATTTTAAATTTTAAAACGAAGCTATATTTGAGAGGAAATCATTGTTCCTTTCTCAGAGAGCTAGTTCAGTGTAGTGCTTAAGTGTGCAGACTCTTACTGGGAGAACCGGGTTTGATTCCCCACTCCTCCACTTGCAGCTGCTGGAATGGCCTTGGGTCAGCCATAGCTCTGGCAGAGGTTGTCCTTGAAAGGGCAGCTGCTGTGAGAGCCCTCTCCAGCCCCACCCACCTCACAGGGTGTCTGTTGTGGGGGAGGAAGATAAAGGAGGTTGTGAGCCGCTCTGAGACTCTTCAGAGCGGAGGGCGGGATATAAATCCAATATCTTCTTCTTCATCATCCCTTGGAGGCAAGCTACCGGTAAATATGATAGCTGCTGATCAGTCTACTATAATCATCTCGCAGGTAGCTAATTTTTCTTAAAGGAGGAGAACATGTGAAGCCCCACAAGTAAAAAAAAACGCCAATGAAACATTATAGAAGGACATCAAAGCAATATAGGCAAATAAACAAGCAGAACAGCTTCTAAAGGAGAAAATACAACTGTAGAGAGTGAATATGAAAAGAAAAAACAACAAAATACTCTGGAATGCTTCCCTTATTCCTTGAGATCAGACCACAATAACACATTTTTATGCAAAAAAAATTAGACATAGTAATAACAGCTGAGTAAGCATGTATTAGCAACTGTTCATCAACTCAATGTTCTTATTGTTACAGAAATCCCTGAATGGTACACTCAATGTTTGTAGTAGTGGTCTAATTTTTAGAATTTACTGACTAAGATTGCTGTTATCTTTGTTTGGATAAGTGATTTCTCATTGACCAAGCATGAGTTCGCAGGACGATATAAATCATTTTACAAGTTCTTGCTTGAAAGGGGCAGGTTGACATATGTTTATTTTACGATGTCATACATGGGTTCTTTTGTATGTTTCAACATTTTTAAATTTTGGATCTACTTTATAAAAAATAGACTTTGTAATGTGACTTTGCTATACACATTTTCCCTTTGGGCTTCTTAAGAATTCATTAATTTATTCCATTACAAGTACCAAAAGAGCTGCAGTACTGCAGTCCAAGCTCTGCTCACGATCTGAGTTTGATCCTGGTGGAAGATGGGTTCAGGTAGCTGGCTCAAGGTTGAATCAACCTTCCATCCTTCCGAGGTTGGTAAAATGACTACCCAGCTTGCTGGGGCTAAAGTGTAGATGACTGGGGAAGGCAATGGCAAACCACCCGGTAAAAAGTATGCCAAAAAAACATTTTTATGTGACGTCACTCCACGGGTCAGTAACAACTCGGTGCTTGCTCAGGGGACTACCTTTACCTTTTTACAAATACCAAAGCCACTTACAGCATTGTTCTCCTCAAGTCCATGTTATTCTCACAACAAGTGTATGTGATGGTTTCGGATGAGAGAGTGACTAGTCCAAGGAAATCCAGTGAGTTTTCAGGTAGCTGGCTCGAGGTTGACTCAGCCTTCCATCTTTCCGAGGTCGGTAAAATGAATACCCAGCTTGCTGGGGGGGAAGTGTAGACGATTGGGGAAGGCAATGGCAAACCACCCTGTAAAAAGTCTGCCGTGAAAATGTTGTGAAAGCAACATCACCCCAGAGTCAGAAACGACTGGTGCTTGCACAGGGGACCTTTCCTTTCCTATGTTAAACAAGTTTGGCCACCCCTGCCTTAAAAGGTCTAAAATAGTAAAGAGTCCGTTAGCACCTTTTAGACTAATTAATTTTATTGTAGCATAAGCTTTTGAGAAACACAGCTGCGTTTCTCAAAAGCTTATGCTACAATAAAATTTGTTAGTCTTAAAGGTGTTACTGAACTCTTTACTATTTTGCAGCAACAGAACGATACAGCTAACTCCTCTAGATCAGGGGTCCTCAAACTTTTTAAATAGGGGGCCAGTTCACTGTCCCTCAGACTGTTGGAGGGCCGGACTGCCGTTACTGTACAAGGCCGCGGGCCGTCAGTTCTCCGTCTTCTGCATCTCTCTCCCTTCCCCACACCACACACCCCGGCCTGGTAACTCACTTCACCTCAGTATCACCTCACACTCTGTCTCCGCCGCCTCAGCCCAGTGCCGGAAGTGTGCGTTGCTAAGGCGAGTTTAGGTCGAACGTCACTTCCGGTCTGATTTTGCCATAACCCGGCAGGCTGCATAAACGTCCTCAGCGGGCCGCATCTGGCCCGCAGGCCGTAGTTTGAGGACCCCTGCTCTAGATCTTAGAAGGTCCACTACATTTTGTCTCAGATTCTGGGCGCCCTGCTTCCTCAGGAGGGATGGGGAGGGTGGGATACAAAGCTCAAACAGTTCCATAAACTTTTATGGACAACCTCATATTGTAGGCCACGCTATGAATATAGAAAATCTCCTGCGTTTATGCATGTAAACTGCAGCCTGCAACCCCAAGGTGGCTTCTGGAGTTGCTAGATCTCAGTTGATCACTGCATATGTAGCAAAGGTTATAGAACTGGAAAACGTTCAGCTGTTTGTGGTGAGCTACCTGGCAATGGCCCACCTGGTAGGAGAGAACTTGGCCTTGGGCCAGCAGCAAGGCTCACCTGGGTGAATCACGGTGGAACCAGGGGCAGAAGAGGGCAGCCAGGGTAGCCTCAGCAACAGGACAGCTTTGGAAGCCTGCCCCAGGGAAGCTCGGAAAGTGTACAGGGCAAGGAGCAAGTTTGGGTGGGAGAACGATGGATCTCTGGGCCCAGGTGGTTTAAGGGAGGGCATGGCTATGGAAAGCAGGGGTTGGCTAAGGAGCAGAGAAGAGGGAGGTGAGAATTCCCTGGCAGGCGAGGGCAATTGGAAAGCTTAATATCCAGAAGCCCCTGTTGACATGTGGTGCTTTCACACATATGAATTAATGCACTTTCAATCCACTTTCAATGCACTTTGCCACTTGATTTTACTGTATGAAATGACAAAATCCACTTGCAAACTGTCATTGAAGTGGATTGAAACTGCGTTATTTAGCATGTATGAAAGTGCCCATGGGGCATGTACACGTTTACTTGCACTGGAGAGATTGTGACCTATTTCTCACTACTTGTTCCGGTCTTGGAGCCCTTTCCACCCCGGCGCTTCTGTCCGATTTTCCACAAGTTGCTGTGGGGCTGCGACTTGCCCCGCCTCTTTCCTGCAGCAAGCAAGATCCTTTGAAAACCAATTTCTGCTTGCCATGGGAAAGAGGTTGGGCAAGTCGCAGCCTCGTGGCAGCTTGCACGAAATTTGACAGAAGCGTTGAAAGGGGGGAGGGCTCAGAGACCGGAGCAAGCCTAGTGAGAAATCAGTCTGTGTGAATGCATGATGCTGTCCAACAGTCCGCTGTTTATTCTAGAGGCTAGGATAAATTCCACCAGGGCGAGAGCCTTCTCAGTGGCAGCCCCGACAATCTGGAGCCATCTGGGCCATGGGGGACTTATCGCAGTTCCACAGGGCCTGCAAGACTGAATTGTTTTGGATGGCATATGGGAGAGCGCTGCCACCTCACCTGGATCTATCTCACATTAGTACCTAAGCGGCCTAAGATCTGACCGCTTTGGAGAAAGGAAAATACTATATGCTCTTGCCTGAATAGGTGAAGTAGCACCATTGCGATTTTATCTGACTGTTTCACTGTTTTAACATTGTTATCTTATGTCGTTAGCTGCCTTGAGTCTTCGTCGAATGGGCGGGATAGAAATCTAACGGAATAAATAATAAATAAATAATATTCTACATCCCAGCGTTGCTGTGGGTATCAGAATATAAACTCATTAGGGTTTGTAGAATCTTTCGGGCTCAAGTACCGTGTTCTACTGGAGAAAGTTTTTCTTCCAGATGTTTTGTTCTCAGCTGCGGAGAACATCCTCAGTGGCGTTGCAGCCAGAGCAGGCGCTCTGACCTTCTTGGCTGCTGTGCATTGAGTGAGGCCAGGGCTGCTGGAGAGCTGCTATTTCTAGGCTGGAGGGGGTGTGGTGAGAGGGCAGCCTAGAAATAGCAGCTCTGCAGCAGCCCTGGCCTCACTCAATGCACAGCAGCCAAGAAGGTCAGAGCGCCTGCTCCGGCTGCAACGCCATTGAGGATGTTCTCCGCAGCTAAGAACGAAACGTCTGGAAGAAAAACTTTCTCCAGTAGAACACAGCACTTGAGCCCGAAAGATTCTACAAACCCTAATGATGATGCCAGCCATGAAAACCTGAAATCTTTGAGAATATAAACTGCCATATGGGCAGTTTTAGAGAGATGGGCTTCGGTCCAGCTCAAGTTAGTGGCGACTTAAGTCCCATTGAAACTAATGGAACAAGTGAGTCATTGCTAATTGGAGTCCTGTAGCTTTCATTGCCCTTTAGCGATGGTTAACTTCAGCTGAGTTTGCTCCTAAAGTTGTGTTAAGCACTTTTTATAAGCAACTTATAAGGTTCTTAGTCACCAGAAGAGTTATGGAACATAAAACATAGCTGCATATCAGTTATTTGCAAACAAGGTGGTAAATTTTTACCGGTGAAGTCAATGAGTGTTTAGAAGGGCACAGCTCTGTTTTGGATTAGACTATTAGAAATAATATATGAGTAACTGTTTAAGAGTCTGTGGGATATAAAAAAAAATGGAATTGTAGTCTGAAACACTAACTCATGTGTGTAATTCGACAAATAATAGATAATAATGCTTGTTTGCCAGAGTTCAGGCTGCACCCTAACCATTTTCTGGAGGTTCTATCCTCTAATCTCAGATATGTAGGAGATGGCTTTTATTATTCCATGGAGAGTACAGCGTTGTCAAGCGTACCTCAGCAATGGTTGTACCTTCGTACCGCAACAATGGTTGTACATTCAAAAAAGATATTGGTGAAAATTGCAAATGAGCCCTACGCATAGACACACAACACTGGTTAGAACACTTTAAACCAGGGGTGGCCAAACGGCAGCTCAGGAGCCACATGTCACCCTTTCACACATATTGTTGTGGCTCTCGAAGCCCCCACCACCCCATCGGCCAGCTTGGAGAAGGCATTTCTCTCTTTAAATCATTTCTCCAAGTCAGCTGGCGGCATTTAAAGTTAAAGTTGTTTTCTTTCCACCTCTCCCTCTTCCCTCCCTCATCTATTTTCCTTCCTTCCTTCCTTCCTTCCTCCCCCCTCCCTTTTTTCCCCCCTCCGTCCCTCCCTTCCTTCTTTCCTCCCTCCCTTCCCTCCCTCCCTCAAAATCTGATGTTCATGTCTTGCGCCTCTCAGACATCTGACATTTATTCTATGTGGCTCTTACATTAAGCAATTTTGGCCACCCCTGCTCTAAACCAAGCTATTCCCTCCTCTTTCAGAGATAGGGTTGCAGATTTCTAGTGTCCAGGTTATTTCCCCCCCCCCTCAACTTTCCTTTTATTTTAGTTTTACAGTACTACAATATAAAGCAATGCAAAGTAACACCATACAAAATCCCATAAGAAAACAAAACCCATACCTAAGTACAGTCAATAAGGTGTTTTAAAGCAAAGTCCATTACAAAAAAACCCAACCATTTTTTATGCTTACAGTTTAGCTTCACGTCTATTAACTGACGTGCATGCATGAAATGTCTATGTCTTCAATTTACATATTTCCAGTCTACATATCAGGGAGTGTGTCAGAGAGCATACATTGCCTCAAGGGGGATATAAGACAACTGACAATAGTTACAAAACAGTTACCTGAACTCATCTCTTTTCTAAAAAAATCTAATCAGGATAGTACTTATTCTTAGGCAGAATGTCAAGTTCGGTTAGATATCGGACAACACTGAACCATAGCTCCACAACCATTTCTTGAAGAAGACGAAGATTGCAGATTTAAACCTCGCCCTTCTCTCTGAATCAGAGACTCAGAGCGGCTTACAATCTCCTATATCTTCTCCCCTTACAACAGACACCCTGTGAGGTGGGTGGGGCTGAGAGGGCTCTCACAGCAGCTGCCCTTTCAAGGACAACTCCTGTGAGAGTTATGACTGACCCAAGACCATTCCAGCAGGTGCAAGTGAAGGAGTTGGGAATCAAACCCGGTTCTCCCAGATAAGAGTCCGCACACTTAACCACTACACCAGACTAGTTCTTGAGTCTTAGGTGATTGAGTTTGAGTACTATTGAATAATATTTTGCCTAGGATAAAATAATCCCACAATCTAATTCTCCGGTCTTGCCATTGCAGGTAACAAAGTGATTCTTTTGAGCTTTGGTTGGTCAGTAGCCATCCCCCGACACCACAAGTTATTTCATATTAAACAAACTGTTCTTAGCTGTATTCTAAGTGGGAAAATGCATATATCAGGGCATATATGAAGCTCCACATTTGATCCTTGCATTTTCCACAGTAATGTATTTTCCTAAGAAATCCTGTCGAACTGGATCTGAGTGCTGATGATCATCGGTGTGTGTGTGGGGGTGTTACAGCAAAGCACTAGCGGGGAGGGACGGTGGCTCAGTGGTAGAGCATCTGCTTGGGAAGCAGAAGGTCCCAGGTTCAATCCCTGGCATCTCCAAAAAGAGTCCCGGCAAATAGGTGTGAAAAACCTCAGCTTGAGAGCCTGGAGAGCCGCTGCCAGTCTGAGAAGACAATACTGACTTTGATGGACCAAAGGTCTGATTCAGTATAAGGCAGCTTCATGTGTTCATAGATGGACCCTTGGATTCAGTCTACGGATTCCTTCTTTTCCTCTGGTTCCTTCACCAGAAGAAGAAGACCATAGATTTATACCCCGCCTTTCTCTCTGAATCAGAGACTCAGAGCAGCTTACAATCTCCTTGATCTTCTTCCCCCACAAAAGACACCCTGTGAGATGGGTGGGGCTGAGAGAGCTCTCCCAGAAGCTGCTCTTTCAAGGACAACTCCTGCGATAGCTATGGCTAACCCCAACCCAAGGCTATTCCAGAAGCTGCAAGTGGAGGAACGGGGAACCAAACCCAGTTCTCCCAGACAAGAGTCCTCACACTTAACCACTACACCAAACTGGTGTGCTTTCTATATACTTCTGTACAAATAGCAAAACAAATAATAAAGGGTTGTGGAAGATTGTGGGACAAGGAAGAAGCAAAACAGTTAACTTCTAGCAGCCTTCGGGTTTTTTTTTTTTGTCCTGTTTTGGGAGAAATTTGCCACTGAGATGGACTTGCTCTACCAGAGGTCTTCAGTGCAGTGCCTAGACTCCTGCTAATACCTTTCCTAGCACCCAACAAACAATTTTAGAAAGTGGGCAAGGAAGGGTGCGGCTATTTGTTAGAAGTATTATTTGGAAAATCAATTTCTATATCCCAAACAGTTCAATGGATCGTTGGATCAAAATGAGATTGAGAGCCTTTTAGTATAAAAGCAAAATCATAGCTTTGTTTTTACAGAGATGGGGAACTGGGATGGAAAATAAGAAGCGCTATAACCTACATCTTATCTCTAAGGAAGTCGCATTGCTAAGATGGAGATTCCTCCTTGACCTCTTGCTACCTGGACAAAGGAAGTCACCTAACTAACTGATCAATAGCTTAAACAAAACAAGCAGTCCTTTGGGGGGGCGGGGGCGTTCTCTTCATTGGCAGACAGCCAAGTTCCTCTTCCTAGGTCAGGCAGACACTAGAGAAACAGGCAAACACATTTAACCCTATAATGAGTGGAACTTAGTTCATTGCAAAGACATGCAGGACAGGTACAGAATTCCAACACTATTGACCACTGGAGATTTGATTGGCTGTGTAGACTGCAGCTGCCACCATAATACAACATGCAAACGAATACTGCTACAAACAGTACCACTGAAAACAATAAAAATAATGACACATATGCTTCAATCCTTATATAACTCAAACCAGTGCATACAATGTCATCATACCTTCCCGCCAAAGAAAATACAATTACAATGCATTACAAATCAATTGCTTCCACAGTTTCCAATAGAGGGATTAGTGGTCTTCAACAATTCCTTTCTTCAATAAATAAAGTTCATGAAAATACAGTCCATGAAAAGTTCTGAAATTCTTTCAAGTAGGAAGGGCCAGGAAATCCTTACAGCCTTCATGAGACGTCCCCTCTAGATTTCAAGACGTTTCAATACTAATCTTCTTCAGTTATCAGGCTGTCAAACTGGAACCCGATTTCCGTGACTTCTAACATAGATTCAAGGTTCCTAGCTTGCAGTAGAATCAATAGGTTTGTGGCTGTGCCTACCACGCTGTGTCAGAATTCCAAAGTGCCCACAGGCTCAAAAAGTTTGGGGACTCCTGTGCTATATCCTACTTGTCATTCACTCTTGCTTTAAATATTGATTTAACGCTGGCCATGGATGCCAGAAACATTGGCAAGTATCTAGAGTTGCCAGGTCCAATCCAAGAAATATTTGGGGACTTTGGGGTTGGAGCCAGGAGACTTCGGGGGTGGAGCCACCAGACATTGGGAGTGGAGCCAGGAGCAAGGTTGCGACAAGCATAACTGAACTCCAAAAGGAGTTCTGGCTGTCACATTTAAAGGAACCACGCTCCTTTTAAATGCCTTCCCTTCATTGGAAATAAAGAAGGATAAGGCACCTTCTTTTGGGGCTCATAGAATTGGACCCCCTGGTCCAATCTTTTTTAAACTTGGAGGGTGTTTTGAGGAGAGGCACCAGATTCTATGTTGAAGATTTGGTGCCTCTACCTCACAAAACAGCACCCCCCCCCAGCCCCAGATACCCATGGATCAATTCTCCATTATACCCTATGGTAATTGGTCTCCATAGGCAATAATGGAGTGCCCAGTAGACATTTCCCTCCCCCCTTCACTTTCTGATGACCCTGAAGTGGGGGGAGGGTCTCCAAACCAGGAATCCGCTGCTCACACCTTAGGGTTGTGTGCATTTTTGCAGTCTAGAGTGACCTCTCTCTTTGCACCTGGAGACTGGCAACCCTACATGTATCCCAGGACTTTTGCTGAGCAAAGTTTGAAGCTTGAGAAGCCTTCCTCCAACTTAAAAGACTTCTTCCAGCCTAAGGTCTGTCTCAATGTCTGTGCACATTTTTAAAAATGAAAGCTGGAATAGTAACCGCTGCATTAAAAAAAAACCCCTAATATAGTGAATCTCATTACAATTGCAAGAGTTGGCGAGAAAATGAATATTAAATTGCAACATAAATGCGTAGCTTTGGGTTAAAAATGTACTAAGTATTATTAAATTAAGGAATAAAATTGCCAAAGCCAGTTGCCAAAAGAATAGTAAACCAGTTGCAACATACTTAAATATCTTAGCTTAAAGCCTTATGGTGTATTTTGCAATAGAATTGCCAGCGTTTATTACCCTGAAAGTATTATACTAATTGCAACACAATTGCAGAGCTTAGATCAGAAATTTAGCAACTTCCTTTAAAAGTAGCTGGTAAATTATAATCGCAGCCACCATTGTGTGGCAATTAGTGCAAGACCTTCTTGGTAATAAAACTCTAGCAATTTTAAATATTACTATAGTCGCTGTTTTTAAAAGAGCTCCTGATATTTCTCATGGAGATAAAATTGCACGAGGAGTAAGACTGTGTTCCTTTTGGCAAAGTCACCGGTCGTTCTCTGTCCCATTGGCAGGTGTCTTTCTCACCAAAAAAAACCCCACACACATTCTGTTACAACACACACTACAACAAGTCTCAGTTGCATTCTTCTGCGTTCTTTTTAGTCCATGTCAGACACCTTGCCTGATCTGTGAAAATATTGTACGTGTCTGTCTGTCTGTCTGTCTCTTTTCATTATTTATTGTCTGCCTTTCTCAGAGAGACTCAATCCAGTCACACAGAGTGAACTGGGGCAATCACAAAGAAGGGGGGGGGGACATCCAGTAATCAACACATTAGGGGGTTAGAAGTCCGGGACCACCAGAAAGAACTGAAGCACAGCAGAAGTAGTCACATGACACATTAAGTGGTGCCAAAATTACATAAATAGGAGCCTATGTACAACCCAGCGGTATAGACCACAGTCCATAATCATTTACCCGAGCAAACTTGTGAAGCCATTTTGTGCATTAAAGCCCTATATGGTCTAGGACCTGCCTACCTGAGGGACTGTCTCTCCCCGCATGTTCCCCAGAGAGCACTGAGATCGGGATCTCGAAATCTCTTGGTTGTCCCCGGGCCAAAGGAAGCCCGCTTGAAGATCACAAGGGACCGGGCCTTCTCTGTAATGGCTCCATTTTGGTGGAACCAGCTGCCGGAGGAGGTAAGGGCCCTGCGGGATCTCACCCAATTCCGGCTGGCCCACAACTAACGGCCCTGTATACGGACTACTGAATACTGTATACTGAATTTGTATCTGAATCTGAATAGAGTGTAGCTCCACGACCGCTGTCTGTTTTAATGATGTACATTTATAACAAATGTTTGATTTTACTTATATATTATGAAATGTTAATTTTAAAGTGTAATTTTATATTTTTATGTTAGTTTTATATATGTTGTAAGCCGCCCTGAGCCACTCGGTGGGAAGGGCGGGATATAAATCCCAGATAAATAAAATAAATAAAAAAAAAATCAAGCTCTGCTAGCTGCGCAGGAAAGCCCTCTCTTGAACAGCCCAGTTTTTGCATAGTTTGCAGAAAGCCAGGAGAATGGGGGCTTTGCTGACCTCCTTGGGCAGGTCACACATACTGCCTATACTGAATCAGACCCCTGGTCCATCAAGGTCAGGATTGTCTGCTCAAGGTCTCAGACAGAGGTCTTTCACATCACCTACTGCCTGGTCCTTCTCTTGCCCTTCATGATACCAGGGCTTTGTTTTGTAGCAAGAACTCCTTTGCATCTTAGGCCACACACCCCGATGTAGCCACTCCTCCAAGCGCTTACAGGGCTGTTAGTACAGGGCTTCCTGTAAACTCTTGGAGGATTGGCTACATCAGGGGTGTGTGGCCTAATATGTAGAGGAGTTCCTGCTACAAACCAAGCCCTGCTTACTGACTGCTAACTGTATCTGAAGAAGAGTTCTTGCTACAAAAAAAAAAAAAAGCCCTGCCTGATACCATAAGGCTTATCCTAGTGATGTGATAGGAGAGGTCAAATGGTTATGTCAGTGTTTGGTGGGTTTGGTGGGATTAAACTTTTGCAAAAGGTTTGGTGGGATTAAACTTTTGGTGAGCTGTTTCCATCTCTGAATGACATGGTAGGCAGGATTGGATCTACATGTTTTTTGAGGGGGGGGAGGCAAAATTAAAAAATGGCGCCCCCTTATGGGCCATTCTATCTTATGGTCCCACAGAATACAATGGACTCCATACCCAGTTTGGCGCCCCCCTCCATCAGCACCCAGGGCAAGCACCCCTCTCTGCCCCTCCCTGGATCCGGCCCTGATGGTAGGTGGAGGTGCCACTATTGATGAGCGGAGGTGTGGATGCTCTGGAGACCAGGGCAATTGGTGAGCTCCCAGCCGCTTGGACCTGAGTCTTCTTTAACGTATGGTTTCAGGATACCTTGAAAATGCTGGCATCTACGGCTGGAATTGCTTTGCACAAAGCTCAGGTTTTAGCTGTTGCCCTCATGAGAGAAATTGTATATCTCCCCGTACAGGGCAAAACAGATTGCCTAATTTATCTGTGTACTCTAGATTTCCATATTTATTCACTGGATTCTTCTGCTGTTGCTAAACTGCTGTGTGGCTTTGGCTTTCTTATCACTGTTTCTCCTTTTACCTCCCCCCTTTTCCCCACCCTAGATTATTTAACCAGTTTCCCATGTAAGAGTCCAATACACTGAAACTCTTTCCTCCAGTTGACTTTGTGTCCTATCTTTACCTTCCCACTTGATAATATTCATCTGATCTGGGGCCTTTTGCTTGCTGCTAAATAAACATTCCTAAATTCACTTAGAGTTAGAATAATCTAGTGGGTGGGGATTTAAAGATCCCCTATCTGAAGTAATGTGTGAGTATTACTTTCTCTTCAAACACAGATTAAACGGGGACACACACGCCCCTTTTCCTTCTGGAATCTGACTCGTAGCCAGTTTGGTGTAGTGGCTAAGTGCACAGACTCTTATCTAGGAGAACTGGGTTTGATTCCCCACTCCTCCACTTGCAGCTGCTGGAAGGGCCTTGGATCAGCCACAGCTCTCACAGAGCTGCCCTTGAAAGGGCAACTTCTTTGAGAGCACTCTCAGCCCCACCTACTTCACAGGGTATCTGTTTGGGGGAGGAAGATAAAGGAGATTGTGAGCTGCTCTGAGACTCTGAGATTCAGAGTGGAGGGCGGGATATACATCCAACTTCTTCTTCTTCTTCTTCTTCTTCTTCTTCTTCTTCTTCTTCTTCTTCTTCTTCTTCTTCTGTTGTATTTATGGCCCAGATGAGCCAAGATCTCGCTGAGTAGCTGGAGGAACCTCTTCTTATCTTACTGATTGAGATGGATGTTCTGTTGAACATACTTCAGGCAGGCAGAATGGACAGGGATGTGGCATGGGCTATTATTCCTTTTAGGGTGCTGAAGTCACTGGAGAGCCAGTTTGGTGTAGTGGTTAAGTGTGTGGACTCTTATCTGGGAGAACCGGGTTTGATTCCCCACTCCTCCGCTTGCACCTGCTAGCATGGCCTTGGGTCAGCCATAGCTCTGGCAGAGGTTGTCCTTGAAAGGGCAGCTGCTGTGACAGCCCTCTCAGCCCCACCCATCTCACAGGGTGTCTGTTGTGGGGGAGGAAGGTAAAGAAGATTGTGAGCCACTCTGAGACTCTTTGGAGTGGAGGGCGGGATATAAATCCAATATCTTCATCTACCTCACAGGGTGTCTGTTGTAGGGGAGGAAGGTAAAAGAGATTGTGAGCCGCTCTGAGACTCTTCGGAGTGGAGGGCGGGATATAAATCCAATATCATCATCTTCTTCTTCTTTTGTTGATTAGGGCTGTGTTGGTTCATTCAGGTGTGGCTGATAATCAGTAGTAACACATTAATACTTTCTCACTGATTTCTAACTTCCATTTCAATGTATCTGAAGAAGAGTGCATGCCTTGTCGATCTTAAAGGTGACACTGGACTCTAACCTTGTTCACTTTCTGACCGCGAAAGAAGTAATGAAGTTTTTTGTGCAGGTTATGTCATGCTGAGGAGCAGGTATTTCCTTGTGTTGCTTGACGCGTCCAGCTCCCCAGCTTCAGCAAGAAGTTTACACAGACGATGTACAAACAAAACCTTTTTGTTCGTGTTGCCTAAAAATTCAGAGGATGGCCAGGGGGAGAGGACTAGGCACCGTTGCCCAGAAGAGTACATTAAAAGTTAACCTTCTGTTTTTGTTATTTCGTGTTGACTTACTCCAAAATATCCAAGCCAATTTGCAAGCACTGCCCTTTACTTCCATTGCTTCATCATCTGGGGAGCTTCTTTAAATAAACAACTGCCTCTTCCGAAAGGCAGGTTTTGTCAGAAGAGGTCAAAGGTTTATTTTGTTTCTCTCTCCAGCCATCTAGACCTGCCAGTATGAAAACTGCCAATAATTTCCAGAGATGATCTGCAGACAGCTTCTAGTGCTTTTTTTTTTAAAGGTTTAGGAATGCAAAAATCACATGTAAGCCTCTTTTGCAGACAATGAGCAGAGGGATGAAGGAAACCTGGAGTTTTATGGCTTGTTCTCAACATTTCTGACATAGTTTTGCAAACTGAATGATTGCGGGTGCAACTTGGATGATAGCCAGTAGCTTTCAGGGCAAGCAGACAACTATGTAAAATATGCGCTCACCTTTCTTAGGTGGGAAGGTTCAAGATCTTTATTGTGACGCATGAAGTAAGGGGGGAATGGATGAGAAAGAGGCTGTTTGTCATTGGCTGCGGAAAACGTGGTGTGCCCAGGGCTTTTTTTGTAGCAGGAACTCTTTTGCATATTAGGCCGCACTCCCCTGATGTAGCCAGTCCTCCTGGAGCTTACAGTAGGCCCTGTTCTAAGAGCCCTGTAAGCTCTTGGAGGATTGGCTACATTAGGGGGTGGGGCATAATATGCAAAAGACTTCCTGTTACAAAAAAAAAGCCCTAGGTGTGCCTACGGTACCACAAAACGTCACTAGTCTCCCAAGATGACATTGAGCCACTATTTGGATTGGGCATAAGAGGGTTCATAAGAAAATTCCCAAGCTGAAGATGTACATGGGCATCACTGGTTTGTGGTATGATTTACCAGAACTATAATAGAAGCCTGGGGTTGTTGGTAACCTAAACCCCCTTCCCTGACTTTTTTTTGGGGGGGAGGGGGGGAGTTCTGATGTTTATCAGCCATGCTCTCATCTTTTCCTTTGATCCACTGATTCCTGGCACAATAACGTTTCCCCCTTTCAGTCAGATCCTTGAGAGGGAAGAGAACAGAGTACAACAAGCTAATCACCTTTACTGACAAGCTGCAGAGAACTGTCATTCTTCCTCATTTGTGGGGGTGGGGCCCTTTCCCCCTCTGCAAGTAGGATGGCTGAGGAACACCATGGATGGCTGAGAGCCAGTTTAGTGTAGTGGTTAAGTGCACAGACTCTTATCTGGGAGAACTGGGTTTGATTCCCCACTCCTCCATTTGCAGCAGCTGGAATGGCCTTGGGTTAGCCGTAGCTCTCTCTCACAGAGTTGTCCTTGAAAGGGCAGCTGCTGTGAAAGCTCATTCCGTTCCACCTACCTCACAGGGTATCCACAAGGAAGGGAAAGGAGATTGTAGGCCACTCTGAGATTCTGAGATTTAGAGGGAAGGATGGGATATAAATCCAATACTACATAATAATAATAATAATAATAATAATAATAATAATAATAATAATAATAATAATAATAATAATAATAATAATAATAATAATAATAATAAATTTTATTTATATCCCGCCCTCCCCGCCTCGGCAGGCTCAGGGCGGCTAACAACATTTCTTAAAAACATACAGTAATAAATAAAACCTTTAAATTTAACAATATAAAACAATATAAAACATTAAATTTAACAATATTAAAAACCAGTCAATACAATTCGATAGTTTGGTCTGACAGTGCTGGTGGTGTTTGACGCTAGTTCTGCCAGTTTATACACAGCGGTCTAGGTCTTTAAACCGCATTGGTGGATCCTTATTTAACAGCCTTCTTTAGCAGTCTGAATAAGCAAGTTTAAAAAGGGTGGTCTTGCAGGCCCTGCGGAACTGGTCAAGGTTCCGCAGGGCCCGCACCTCCTCAGGGAGTTGGTTTCATAGGGCAGGGGCCGCGGTTGAAAAGGCCCGTGCTCTGATATTTTGATGTTTAATCTCTTTCGGCCCAGGGATAGCCATTAGATTTTTCCCGGCTGACCTCAGTGCTCTCTGGGGTTCATATGGGGAAAGACGGTCCCTCAGGTAGGCGGGTCCTCGGCCATATAAGGCTTTAAAGGTAATGACCAACACTTTGTACTGGACCCGGTATATAATCGGCAGCCAGGGCTCATAGAATTGGAACCTTTTGTCCAATTCACTTGAAACTTGGGTGTTCTTGTGCGGACAGACAATCCTCACTGCCGTGCAATTTTAGTGTCATTTGGTTAAAAAAACATTCCAGTCCCCCTCCCTTAAAAGCCTCCATAAGCAATAACTGCAGAACAGCCATCCAGCGCCCAACCCCCTTCTAGGAGTGGGCTCCCCTCCCTCGAAAATACAGCGCCTGGGACACCTTGTTGAAGGGCCCATAGAACTAGTATATTTGGTCTAATTTGCTTGAAACTTGGAAGATCTTGAGGGGACAGGCAGTCCTCATTCGTCTGCAATTTTGGAATCATTTGGTTGAAAAATAGTTACTCCAGCCCCCCCCCCCCCCCCCGCCAGGGAATAGCAGAAAAGTTGCCAATTTCCTTCTCGCTTTGTGAAACAAACAGGCCACAACAAGGAAGTCTGGAAAGCAAAGAGTCAACAGCAGAAAATAAAAAAAACAGAATAGGAAAATGAAATGAATGCGGATAGCCCCTCTTGTTCTGGATAATTGGACATTAACAGTCATATAACAAAACTACTCCGTTGACAAAACTATTCAATTTGATAATAGAGATACAGAGGCACCTACTGCGTGTATGAGAGACCCAAGCTCAAATGCAGGCAAATACTTCTGCATTGAGCATGCTTCGCAAGAAGAAGAAGACGACGATGACTGCAGATTTATGCCCTGCCCTTCTCTCTGAATCACAGAGCGGCTCACAATCTCCTATATCTTCTTCCCCTACAACAGATACCCTGTGAGGCGGGTGGGGCTGAGAGGGCTCTCACAGCAGCTGCCCTTTCAAGGACAACTCCCACAAGAGCTATGGCTGACCCAAGGCCATGCCAGCAGCTGTAAGTGGAGGAGTGGGGAATCAAACCCGGTTCTCCCGGATAAGAGTCCGCACACTTAACCAATACACCAAACTGTACTACCATGCAGGAGTCTGCAGAAGTGCATCATAGTTAAATATACTTTTGATATATACACCTGATAAAGAGAGCTGTGTTTCTCAAAAGCTTATGCTGCAATAAAATTAGTTAGTCTTAAAGGTGCTACTGGACTCTTTACTATTTTGGTATAAACCAGTGATCTCACTGTGATTATTTTTGATTTCTCTGAGTGTGAGGGAGGGAAGGATTAAGATACTGAATTATTTGGAATGTGTTAACTTGATGTCTCTCAGGGACTTATTGTGGAGCCCTGTTCTCCTTTCGTTCTTTCCCTAATGCTAGGAGGGAACTAGATATCAGGGAGGAGAGCTCTGGCCTGATCTTCATCATGGCATTCTCTGTGTTGGAAGCTCTTTGTTTTCAGTAAGAGACATTCCAACCTGAATTCTGAAGTACTTCACGAAGACACACAGGTTTACCACACATTTTTTGCCACTGTGTGACACAGAGTGTTGGACTGGATGGGCCGTTGGCCTGATCCAACATGGCTTCTCTTATGTTCTTATGTTCTTATCAGTGATAACTAGGCCCAGGGCCAGCCCTAGGGCTGCCAAGTTCCTGGGCCAGGCAGGGGTTACCCCACCCAGGAAGTTCCCAATCCGCCGGCCCACAAAAGGCCGATGGGGGGGAGATCCTCCCCTGATGTCACTGGCGCGATGACATCACTCTCAGTGACATCATCGTGCTGGTGACATCGTGCCCCAGCCGCTCTAGGAGCTTCCGGGAAAACTTTACGGTTTTCCTGGATGCTCTAGCAATTTGGGAGGGAAAACTCTATGGTACCTATTGTACCATAGAGTTTTTCCGGAAGCTCCTAGAGCAGCCAGCATGCAACATTGCTGGAGGCTGCAGGGGACCTGGCAACCCCAGCCAGCCCTGCCACTAGGCAAACTAGGTGCCAGCCTTCTGGGAGCACTGAATTGGGTGCCCCCATTGACTCGGTGAGTTATCAGTATGGGGGGTGTGTGCCAGAAGTTAGCCTGGTCTAGGGTGTCAGACAGCCTAGGGCCGGCCCTGCTAGGCCCGTAGGCTTGCCAAGACTGAGGGATTAGGGAGACCACATTCCAAGGCCCCTGTTAACTCTGGGGCAGTGTTCCCTCTAAGCAGAGTTAGTGTGAGTTAGCTCACACGTTTTTAGCCTTCAGATCACACTTTTTTGTCTTAGCTCAGGAAACACAGCCCCAGAGCAAACTAAATTTATGCAGTAACTCACAACTTTAATACCAGTAGCTCATGAAGTGGAGATTTTGCTCACAAGACTCCACAGCTTAGAGGGAGCATTGCTGTAGGGCCCCATGGAACTGGCCGAAACATGCAATTTCTTTCCATAAGATACAGGGTTCAGTCTGGATGGAGTGAGGATGGGGCAAATGGGTCTTTGTCTGGGTCACCCTGCCCTGGTGTTATCCTCTCTCATCTATTTTCTTTTAACTTTGTTCTGAAACTGGTTGTGAATTACATGGAGTCTACAGTCCAAATTTTCCTTATTCTCAGAATCCTGTGCAATTAGGCACTGCACTTTAAATGAACATTCTGCACTTTAAACAAACATTCTGGGGAAGGTATAGGCTTGAGCTAGCCCTAACAGTTGTGCTTGTGCTCTCATGTCAACACTGTGGAATTCCCTTTGTGAGTTGAGCTGCTATTATCTTTTCTGGGGAAATGGCTAAATGAGATGACAGACAGAGGGCAAACAAGTCAGGGTGAGGGTCAAAGAAACTGGATTTTATAGCCTATTTAATGGATAAAACTCAACATCATAAAAACGAGGTGATGACAGTTACTTGTAACCAGAGCTTCTTCTTTTTTTAGCAGGAACATACAGGAACACAGTTCTGACTGGCTTGGCATCAGGGGGTGTGGCTTAATATGCAAATGAGTTCCTGCTGGGCTTTTTCTACAAAGAAAAGGCCCTGACAATGTTTATGTTGTGTTGAAGAGTGACTTGTATCCTCTCATTCTTCCCAGCCTTCCTCCATCCTCACAAGCCTCCCTTTGATAGAAGAGAAGACCCCCTGCCATCAGAAGGCTGGGGGAAGGCTTCTGTCTTGACTGAGCAGAGTGGGAGTAAGTTCTGCATCAGTTGTATATAAATGGTATAACAAATAAGCTGTAAAACCATTGCGAATGAACCAGATTGGATAAAACTGAAACACAACAAGCAGTTTCTACATCAAATCAAGCCCAAACTCTGCCTAGAAGCTAAACTGATTAAACTGAGGGTGCATCCACACTACACTACATAACATATTTTGCAACAGGATTTTTTTCTGTGTAAGAATAGCAAAAAAAATCCAATTGCAAAATGCATTATTTAGTCCTGTGTGAAACAATGGTGCCTTCAGGAGGTGTGCCTAATATGCAAATGAGTTCTTCCTGGGCTTTTTCTACAAAAAAGCCCTGTGCAAAACAATAGTGATGTCAGGGGCATGGCCTAATATGCAAATGAGCTCCTGTTGGGCTTTTTCTGCAAAAAAAAGCCCTGCTTGTAACTTATTTGTTGATTACAGCCGTAATGCTAGTATACAGCAAAGAAGAATCAGTCAAAAACAAACTATAAATCAAGGCGGAATATCTGAGACTCATATGCTTCTTCTTCACAATCGATGGGGGGTGGGGGAGGAAATGCCTGCTGAACACTCTGTTATACCCTGTGGAGACTGGTCCCCATAGGGTATAAAGGAGAATTGATCTGTGGGAGGGCTCTAGATTTTCAGCATAGTATCTGGTGCTTCTCCTCAAACAACCTTCGAAGTTTCAAATAGATTGGACCAGGGGGTCCAATTCTATGAGCCCCAGAAGAAGGTGTCTCCATTATTTCCAATGAAGGAAGGCATTTAAAGGGAGCATGGTCCCTTTAAATGTGATGGCCAGAACTCCCTTCAGAGTTCAGTTCTGCTTGCCACTATCTTGCTCCTGGCTCCACCCCCAAAGTCCCAAGATATTTCCTGAGCTGGACCCAGCAACTCTAAAACCACCTCATGTCTAAAGTTAAGGGCAAAGAGAGCAAAGTACTGTATTTCTCCCTTCAAAAGCATATTACTGAGAAGAAGAAGAAATGCGGATTTATACCCCGCCCTTCTCTCTGAATCAGAGACTCCGAGCAGCTTACAATCTCCTATAACTTCTTCCCCCCACAACTGACATCCTGTGAAGTGGGTGGGGCTGAGAGGGCTCTCACAGCAGCTGCCTTTTCAAAGACAACCTCTGCCAGAGCTATGGCTGACCCAAGGCCATTCCAGCAGGTGCAAGTGGAGGAGTGGGAAATCAAACCCAGTTCTCCCAGATAAGAGTCCACACACTTAACCACGACACCAAACCAGAGTAACAAAATTCATTACCATCCTTCTGTGTATAGAGACTGCTTCTGCCTCCTCACTGTACGAAGTCTTGGGCCAGTTGGCTTGGTAAAACCGGCATTGCTCCATTGATTTGCATAAGTCCTGCAGCAAATTCCTTTCTAAGCCTCTGTATTAAATCGTCGTGTTCACTGACATCAAGACAAATGATTGTATTCTTGGAAACATACACTCATTTGTTTCTCATGGTTAGGAACACCCCAAGGGTGCCAAGACACGGGATCACAGTTTACACAGGACTACACTGAACCTGAAGTATACTGAGGAGAAAGCTTTGGCTTAACCTCTTATGATAGAAAAAAAAAAATTACCAATTAGTTTTTTCTTTCTTTATTACAGAAACTATGTTATTTTTGGTCCACTGTCGATTTGTTGATTTATTGTATTTTGTAATATGAGCCTCTATGTGTATATATTTAATTGACTTCTGAAGACCATTGTAGGTCAAAACGCATCAGGTCAAGTGGTTTCCCATTGTAATAGTATGATTTTACTAAGTGAGGAGGCTAATGATGGGCCCCTAAATGCTTTTAACTTTCTGTAATAAATACATGGAGAGCCCCGTGGTGCAGAGTGGTAAAGCTGCAGTACTGCAGTCCAAGCTCTGCTCAAGACCTGAGCTCAATCTTGGTGGAAGCTGGATTCAGGTAGCTGGCTCGAGGTTGACTCAGCCTTCTATCCTTCCGAGGTTGGTAAAATGAGTACCCAGCTTGCTGGGGGGAAAGTGTAGATGACTGGGGAAGGCGATGGCAAACCACCCCGTAAAAAAGTCTGCTGTGAAAACATTGTGATGTGACGTCACCCCAGAGTCAGAAACGACTGGTGCTTGCACAGGGGACTACCTTTACCTTTAACAAATGCTATTTTGTTATAGATTCTGCTTTTAATTTTTGGCCCTTACCGTATATTAACCTTTTAGGTTCTTAATTTTAACCTCTTTGTTCGCACCTCTACTCAAATTTATTTTGACCGTGTGCGTGCACACCAAAGCTCCCATCCTGGAGAAATCTTTGTTGATCTTAAAGATGCTTATTGGACTCGAACTTTGTTCTCTGTTGCCCAGTAACGCCACCTCACCTAGGGGGAGATTACAGCTTCCAGCTCCGGATGGGGTCCAGTGGATTCCATGAAGAGCCCAACTTCACAGGGAGGGGTTATATAGAAACCCCTATTATCCCATTGTGTCAGTTTGGTGTAGTGGTTAAGTGTGCGGACTCTTATCTGGGGGAATTGGGTTTGATTCCCCACTCTTCCACTTGCAGCTGCTGGAATGCCCTTGGGTCAGCCATAGCTCTCGTAGGAGTTGTCCTTGAAAGGGCAGCTGCTGTAAGAGCTCTCTCAGCCCCACCTACCTCACAGGGTGTCTGTTGTGGGGGAGGAAGGTAAAAGAGATTGTAAGCCGCTCTGAGACTCTGAGATTCAGAGTACAGGGTGGAATATAAATCCAATATCTTCTATCTTATCTTCTTCTTCTTCTTCAATATAGTGAAAGTGCAAAAGGAAAAAGGGAGTGAGTGGGGGTGGCTCATCACCACATCTCAGGTGATGAAAATGCTGACATTGAAGAAATACAATCCTTCTGTGGATCTGCTGTGCCAAGGAAAGCCTTCCTTGACAATTAGAAACAAGGGAGGAAAAAGCGGAGGAAAGCTACCAGTCTGGAAGCAACTTTTGAAAGGGCCTCAGTTGGAAGGAAGGCAGCTGCAGAGGAAACACAGAGCAAAGGTTTGAGTGTGGAAGTGACTGGACTGCTGCAATAGAACTCAAAACCCAAGAATTCCTTTTCTCTGCAGATCAATAAGGCGTCAACATCTGCCTTATGCAGTTTAGGTCAGGTTGACATTCATCTACCTGGATAGACTGGTTTTTCCATTTGCACCAGAGACAGGGACACCCAAGGAAAGGGTGTGATTGGGGCATGGGGGGGGGGGGGGGAGGGCGTATTTCTGAACTTCCTGCATTGTGCAAGGGGTTGGACTAGATAACCCTGGAGGTCCCTTCCAACTCTTACAATCCTATGACAGGTTTATTTTCCGAGAGATAAAAGAATGGTGTAGATTCACAAGTTGTTTTTTTCAGCCCAGTTAACATAAACTAACAAACACCAAACTCCAATTTGTGACTCTTTTAATTGGCTAAAAAAACATTTGCATACTAATTCACTGCCCACTTTCTCTATATTTAGGACTGCTTGCCACTCCATCCTATTGCCTGATGAAGTGTGCTTCTAGCACACGAAAGCTGACATTCTGAATAAAACTTTGTTGGTCTTAAAGGTGCCACTTGACTCTTGCTTTGTACATTAACCCAGATAGTTAAAGATATATTTTGCAACAGTTCTGGTATAAAGAGGGTGACCTTTTAAGACGTAATAAGAGCCAAAATGTATTTTGCTTGCACATTCTGATTCTGGTATTTTGTAAGGACTGTCCTGTTGAGGATGGTTTAGTTTGTATACTGATTTTTGGGATGACACTCCATCTCCAGACCTAGACTTTAGGGATTTAAATTTCACACCCTACAAACTTTTGCCCTGAGCCCGCTTGCGGGATAGGGAGGGGTATACATTAAATTATATTAAACATGTTTTCTTCAGTGGAATGCATGGCCTGGTTGTTTCTTTGTTTTCTTTTCCTCCAGTCCTCTCAATAGCATTATAGTAACTAAGTTACTGGAGAGAAGGGGCTTGAGAAAGCATACTAGTTAGAAAGCAGGTTTCTTTTTTGGCTGGTTTAGATAAGGATTAGAAAGGCTTTTTTTTTTTGACAGGAAGACTACGCAATCCCTATCTATCTTCAAAATAGTGAAAGTAAGTGGGGTTTTTTTTAGCAGGAATGAAGTTCCGGTTGGCTTGGTGTCAGGGGTGTGGCCTAATATGCAAATGAGTTCCTGCTGGGCTTTTTCTTTTAAAAAGCCCTGTGTGAAACAATGGTAATGTCAGGCTGTGTGGCCTAGAACATAAGAGAAGCCATGTTGGATCAGGCCAACGGCCCATCAAGTCCAACACTCTGTGTCACACAGTGGCAAAAAAAATTATATACATACATACACTGTGGCTAATAGCCACTGATGGACCTGTGCTCCATATATTTATCTAAACCCTTCTTGAAGGTGGCTATACTTGTGGCCGCCACCACCTCCTGTGGCAGTGAATTCCACATGTTAATCACCCTTTGGGTGAAGAAGTACTTCCTTTTATCCGTTTTAACCTTTCTGCTCAGCAATTTCATCGAATGCCCACGAGTTCTTGTATTGTGAGAAAGGGAGAAAAGTACTTCTTTCTCTACTTTCTCCATCCCATGCATTATCTTGTAAACCTCTATCATGTCACCCCGCAGTCGACGTTTCTCCAAGCTAAAGAGTCCCAAGCGTTTCAACCTTTCTTCATAGGGAAAGTGCTCCAGCCCTTTAATCATTCTAGTTGCCCTTCTCTGGACTTTCTCCAGAGAAATATATGCAAATAATAATATGCAAATGAGTTCCGGCAGGGCTTCTTCTACAAAAAAAGCCCTGACTAAATACCTAATGGACCCAACAAAGCAGATCTTTTAACACTTCTCCCACTAAAACAGCCCTCTGTCAATTGGCTAGCAGTTGAATTGCCAACTTCCTCATTTTAAAATCTTTTCAAACATTCCACTCTACTGTTTGAAAGTGATTGGTTGAAGCTCCTGGAGCGAACTTAAAGCCATTGATCACAATTTGAGCAATCCATTGGTTTTCTAAGATTTTTTTTTTGTTTACCCTTTGAGATTGGATTTGAGTTTTACAGTTTTGCAGATCTCTAGTTTCATTATGCCTGTACAGAATTCCAGTCCATTTTTGTATGTCCGTTTTGCCCGTCTGACTTTCAGAGATGAGCACATTCATTTTCGTTGTTCTAAAGAGGATTGCAAATATTTTGCATGATCTTGCACTGCCCCCCTAAGAACTGTTGGTGAATACAGTAAATTCTGAACCTACCTCAGCATGATGAAGGCCACTGAATGATGAATGCTGACTACACATATTCAAAATCAACATAGCCATCAAAATGGAGCTGACATAACCATAAACGTACCTGTGGACCCTGTTGTGATTCCATTGGATTGCAGGTCTGGATTTCTTGCTGATAACAGACAAAAAAGACATTATATTCATTCTGTTACCAATTGCAAAACTGGACTGCCTTCAAAATGGAAAAACAAACAGCCTCTGTCAATGCAAAAATGGAAGAACAAAATATGGGACTATTTTTTTAACTACATTGGCCTATTCCTCTTCACAGACTTCTCCCCAAGCTTATAAAAAGAAGGTGGTTGTATCCTGGTTTCCTGTAGTCACATACCTCACTAAGGAAAATATTTTACCTAAGAACCCAGTATATTCAAGTCTGATCTATTTCTAATAATGTCTATGATACTGATGTCTGTTATGAGCTGAATTCTTAATAAAAGTTTGGGAGAGGGGTGTTTGGGGGTGGGGGGAAATGGAGCTGACATGGCCATGAATGGCTCTGGTGCATACAAAATCCAGGCAAGCCAGTAAGTTGTGAGCAAGCTCCAACAGAGATACTCCAAGCCAGCTGAGACTGTCAGCTACTGTGCAGATAAAAATGCAGTCAAGATTCTAAGGTTAGATTGTAAAGAAATAACCAATGTGATTGTAGCTAGTGTTTGACAAGAGCAAATGGGCATTCTGAGGTTGAGGGTGCGATCAGATGGGCAGGTTGCTATGGCAGGATCTCGGTTTTTTAAAAGCCACTTGATTTTGCACTGCTTCACATTGATTAAATGGCAGCTCCGAAACTGGCATCATAGCACCCCAGGCTGCTCATCCACATCACTAATGTGCCACAGCTATGGACCCATGGCTGGGTTGGTTCCCCTATCCCCAAAAAAATTCTCACTGTGTGTGTGCAGAAGCAGACAAGCGCACACATGCTCCTGGCTGGTTCTATGGGGGTGCTGAAGTGCATGTCAGAGTGAGGTTGGGGGGAAAGGATGGGCCAGAAATGCAGGGGAACTAACACACCGCTCATGAATTTCCATGGCGCACTGGAGCAGATGGCTGGAAACTCGCCATGGAAGCACTTTGTTGGGGAATTTGCTGGTTGCTATTTAATCCATGTGGGAGTCATTTTAGCATAAGGTAATGGTGAGTAGGGGATGGGAGTCAGATGTGCACATGCAATTGTGCCTAGGTAATCCAGAGGGGAGGGGGGCTCTGGTGGACCAAACTCCTTTTATGCTTTCACCCTGGTTTTTTTAATGTCTTATTTGGGGAGAGCGAGAGAGAAGAAGAAGAAGAAGAAGAAGAAGAAGAAGAAGAAGAAGAAGAAGAAGAAGAAGAAGAAGAAGAAGAAGAAGAAGAAGAAGACTTTATTAAAGAAAGTGAGGATTTGACTTTCCTCAAAATTCTTCCATCATCTCACCCAAACAAGAACCTTCAAATGTACTACAAAATGCATGCAAAATTCAGTAAACACCCAGGGAAGTCTTTTCGCTTTCTCTTCCCCCTGTTCTATCCCACCAGTTTGGTATAGTGGTTAAGTGTGCGGTCTCTTATCTGGGAGAACCGGGTTTGATTCCCCACTCCTCCACTTGCACCTGCTGGCATGGCCTTGGGTCAGCCAGAGCTCTGGCAGAGGTTGTCCTTGAAAGGGCAGCTGCTGGGAGAGCCCTCTCCAGCCCCACCCACCTCACAGGGTGTCTGTTGTGGGGGAGGAAGGTAAAGGAGATTGTGAGCCGCTCTGAGACTCTTTGGAGTGGAGGGCGGGATATAAATCCAATATCTTCTTCTTCTTCTACATCAGGAACCATCAATAGCACAAGAGCATTTCAAAGGTGTTTGTTTTTTCCAGGTCTCACGTACACAAGACACCTAGATCTTAGAGATGAAGAACTGTGCAAAGAACAGTGCCAAACACCAATTGTACCACAAAATCTTATTTTACTGTAGGGGAAGGAGGAGCTCTATCTTGCAATTTAAAAAAAAATGTTTAAGATTAGTTTTAATCTTCTCTCTCACACTAGATTTTTGTTTGTTTTTAGCGGTAATACATGAGATAAAATCAGGGCTGGATTCCAGGTAGACTAAAGAGATGGAGCAATGGTTAGGAATCCCAAACTCTTGTTGGCTGGCAGCGCAGTAAAATAAATAGCAGCAACACCTACATGCGTGGGTGTCAATTAATCATATCTATCAAGTCTACCGGGAAAATGGATTTTTTTATTCAGAGCTGGGCCTTGGGGAGTTTTCTGCCTGTTCCTTCTGCTTGGCATACTCCTTGGGCTTATAGAAAACCATAGTGGATCAAGTTTCATTGGAAATGGCTTCCTGGGGGAACTCTAGTGATCACGATGGTTTTTAGGTCCTGTGTACTGCCATTATATTTTCTACAACTTCAGCTGCAAGCTCTGGAGCCTGTTCTTCCTTCTGTTTGAGGACACATGGCTATCGACTAGTTTCCTGCTCCCACATACTCTATGCCAGGGGTGGCCAAACTTGCTTAATGTAAAGCTACATGGAATAAATGTCAGATGTTTGAGAGCCACAAGACATGAACATCAGATGTTTGAGAGCAGCAAGAGAGGAAGGAAGGAAGGAGCCACATGTGGCTCTTTCACACAAATTGTGTGGCTCTTGAAGCTCCCAAGAGCCAGCATGGAGAAGGCATTTCTCTCTTTAAATCATTTATCTGAGCCAAGCCAGCCAGCAGCTTGGGGAATGCATCTAAAGTTAAAGTTGCTTTCTTTCCCCCTCTACCTCCCACACCCCTCTCACCATCTATGTGTCTTCCTTCCTTCCTTCCTTCCTTCCTTCCTTCCTTCCTTCCTTCCTTCCTTGTCTTGCAGCTGTCAAACATCTGACGTTTATTCCATGTGGCTCTTATGTTAAGCAAATTTGGCCACACTTGCTTTAGACTATTGAGAAGGAGGCTTTGGGACACTGAAAAGCAATCTCTGTATTTGTTAGCAAATAGGCTATGTTCCCTTGAGCAGGGAGTCTTCTATTTCTCACATTTAAGTTCTCCTCAAATTTGATAAGCTTTTATGCTTGCTAGGTTCAATGCCCTCCCTATAGCAGTGCTTTTTGGAAAATTCCAGTATGTTACTTATTATCAAAACCTCTGTATATGTAAGGCTGGAAGCCCCAAATCTGTTGGCTGTGTGCGACTGTACTCTGATCTCTATACTAACTTATGCCACTCTCTAATCAGTCCCCTTTTCTGAAAGTTGAAATGATACCACAAGGAGAGGCTTGTCTCATAGCTTCTATTAGGCCAAACCCCTCATATTACTGACCCGGTAGCAAGGGATTTGCTAACTGCTATGAGAATCCAAAAAATTTAAGGCAAAGCAATGTGAAGAGGAATGACCCCCTCCGTAATTGCATTCTTCTTCTTCCTTCCTGACATGTTTAAATCTATGCCAATCATGTAGTACTGACTGAGTAGCTTATCTTAGCCATATTTACCTGAAAGACAATCCTAAATCTAAGATAACTCCCACCGCCAAAGCGTTACACTAGATACTTGTAACTTGCATGTGAATGTAAGAAATCCTTCTCTTCTTCTTGATGGCATATCTGGAACAAAACTGGTTTTCCTTTTGGGTGAACAGAATACTGACTATTAACTGCAGGCTCGTAATTAAAGCAGCATACTAAAAAGGCTGGGTTTTTCCTACCCCCCCCCCCCCCACTCAACAAAGTTACATGTTCAGGGCGGACTTTAGGGTTGCCAGGTCAGTGTTGGACAATAACAGGAGACTTTGGGGGTGGATCTGGGAGAGGACGGGGTTTGGGGAGGGGAGGGGCCTCAGCAACAATGCCATAGAGTCCACCCTTCAAAGCAGCCATTTTCTCCACAGGAGAGATTTTTCTCTGTTGAAGAGACATAGTGCTGAATACCTAGTTGTGAACTGTGTCTGGATATTTTGTGGTGGACTGTCCATTACCCCTCCTTGATGAAGACTGGATGATTGAAATGTGCAGAATACTCTGGCAATCCACGTTGAGGGTGCATTGAGACGTCTGTACACCACCATTGAAAGGATTGTGGTCCTTGAAAATTGTAGATCTGAAAAATAGTGGACTTCAAAGAATTCGAAATACTTTTGCACTAGCACTTTGTCTGGAATTATTGTGACGCTTACGGTAGTTGTTGAGAACTAATGTATGAATTTGGTATGCTGCTTATGTGATTTATTTTCATGCAGGTGTGGAATTCTGGCAGGAGCTCCTTTGCATATTAGGCCACACACATCTGATGTAGCCAATCCTCCAGGAGTTTACAGGATTCTTTTTTGTAAGCTCTTGGAGGATTGGCTACATCAGGGGTGTGTGGCTTAATATGCAAAGAAGCTCCTGCTAGAATTCCACCCTTGTTTTCATGTATGATTCAATATTTAGAAATTGATTATAAAATAATTGGAAACAGTATCTGAACTGTATTAGTAACTTCGCACAGATTTTTCTCCCTTCCCAGTTCCATGTCCGTGATTCTCTTTTATTGCCTGATTTTCTCCAGGGGAGCTGATCTCTGCTAGTTGGAGATCAGCTGTAAAAGCAGGAGATCTCCAGGCCCCACCTGGAAGCTGGCAACCCTAGCTTACTTCTAGCTTTTGTGGGTGTTAAGATAACAAGACCTATCTGAATTTGGGGCAGAGGTGCAGAAAATGAGAGATGGGGGGAACAAGATATGCAGACTGAAAGGTGAACTATTGGCAAAGGATCCTACCATTTCAGAGACCACATGAGCTGCCTCTAGCCAGGACAGAGAAAAGGCAGGCTACCAGGGTGAGTCCCTCACAATGTGACAGGAAAAAATGATGGCATTGGCTATTGGCAGGGCTTTTTTTGTAGCAGGAACTCCTCCGCATATTAGGCCACACACCCCTGATGTAGCCAATCCTCCAAGAGCTTACAGAGCTCATAGTACAGGACCTACTAAGTTCCAGGATTGGCTACATCAGGGGTGTGTGGCCTAATATGCAAAGGCGCTCCTGCTACAAAAAAAACCCTGGCTCTTGGGGGTCCTCCTAAAGGATTAGTGCTTGATTCTGTTGGTTGCGTAGGCACAACCCATAATGTTCCTACCTTTGTGTCATCAATCGCATCACATCACGGGTTAAACGCACTTTCCTGTTATGCGAGAGTTCGTTCTGCTCGATGAAGAGGTCTGTGGTGCAAAGTGTGCCTACAAAGCATTATTCCATCCAGCAGAATGGAATCTCAGGTGTACTGACAGCAGGGTTATTTATTCATGTATATACTTGTATTATCCTGTCAAGTTGTGCCAAAAGCACTTGCTATTTTTCATAAAACTTTCAGCTGCATTTAACAGAACTCCTCCCTTTCACTTATTTTAAAATAATGGCTTCAAACCTGTTTGCCTATTGAGGAAGCGCTGCCCTCACTCTGAACTGGCTTCATTCATTCATATCTTGCCTTATCCCTCAGAAACAAGGTAGCTAACAAAGCAAGGTGATAACACTGCACAGGATAAAAAACATAAAGGATAAAAAACACAGCCAGATCTGCCAAAACAGTCTGGCCTCCACCAGATATTCTCTGACATAAAATGATCGTCCAACTTTCCTATAGGCAGCAAGTGAATCCACCATTTGCACTCACTCTGGGAAGCCATTCCAAAGGACAAGGATTACTTCAGAAAATGCCGGTGACTGAATTCTTGCCAGATGGCCAGTGCTAAGACAGCACCGTAAGTAGAAGGCTATCGAAAAAAATCATTGCCAGTGCATGAAAGTATACTAGAGTTGTGGTTTGATGTGTCCATAATGATGCTAGAACTTGGCAAATGTTTGATAGCCTTGTAGCTTTGTGGTGTCAGAATCAGGGGTCATTTAGTAGGAAAAGAGGTACCAAAGCTCATTAGCATAACTCATTTGCATAACTCATTTGCATATGCCACACACCCCTGACATCACCAGAAGGTGTACTCAATTATATCAGCTCAGCATCTACCTTAAAATGCTTCTTAAATTATAATTGTCACCATAAAACCTTACTCCCATCATACTTTTTAAATTACTTTCTCCTATATGGCCGCAGTGGCATGATGACAATTTCCACCTGTCTGCTTTCTATGTTTTGGGTTTGTTTTTTTTTGCCCGGGGGGGGATAGTAGAAAGTTTGTCAAATCTTAAAGTTCAGCAAAATTCTCACAGAGGGTTTGAACAATGGAGCCCAAAAACATTTTTTTTTTGGGGGGGGGGTAAGAAAGAAAGAGCACAATAAAATTTAGAGGTTCCAGAGGTCCACTCCTTTGAGCTACTGATAAAAATGAGGCCTAATCAGCATGTCTACTACGAGATCCCTGACTTACTCGTATAAAATGTGCGAGTAACATAGAAAAGATAAAGAACATATGAACATATATGAATATATGAAGCTGCCTTATACTGAATCAGACCCTTGGTCCATCAAAGTCAGTATTGTCAGACTGGCAGCGGCTCTCCAGGGTCTCAAGCTGAGGTTTTTCACACCTATTTGCCTGGACCCTTTTTTGGAGATGCCAGGGATTGAACCTGGGACCTTCTGCTTCCCAAGCAGATACTCTACCACTGAGCCACCGTGTTGACTAGAAATAACTAGTCAAGGGAAAACAGCGCCAAGGGAGCAGTGGTGAGGGGAAACGATTGCACTGAATAGGTTAAATAGGGTTCTCACGGCTTAAAAATTTTGTTGGGTAGCCATTTCTATTCCCTAGCTAAGTTTTGCTTCCTGTCTATTGGGACATCTCTTTTTTGTGGTGCTGTTATGTTTATCTTACGTTGTTAAAAGATTCTGGAATTCGACCAAGTGGATTTTTTTTTAAAAAAAAGGGGGGGGGAAACGAACCCTCTTTGTCAAGAAGGCATTCAGTGAGCAGGAAAGCCAAGATTGTCACCCCACAGTTAGCATAATGTTTCTTGACACAAAATACATTAAATTCCTTTTAATGGTCAAGGTAGCAACTGACTTTCAGACCCGCAATACGCAGCAAAGTAGCTTTTAGTGTGTTCAATAGCAACATAATTTGAGTGCTTCAGAGGAAAACCTTTCTTGCTTTCCTTCATTTGGCACTCACGAGACAACAGCCAGTGAGAGAATGTGAACCGGGGCCTTGGCCCCACTAAAGTGCATCGAACAAACCTGTTCCGTACCGCAGTCCTTGGAGAGAAGAACACATTTTATTTTGCTCTCGGGTTTTCTTTGTGTCCCGTTAAATAAGCTGGGCCCCTCCCTAAGCTTTGAAACGCCCTTAATGAAAAAATGAAAAAGCGAGAAAAACAGGGAGTTGAGGGGTGCTGATTGTCTAAATGACAACCCCCCCGTGGCTTCTCTTCCTTCGACAGACATCGCATCCCTCTTTCGTGAGCTGCCATTGTCGGGAGAACCACAGAGTATTTAGGTCTGTTGTGTTGAGGAAATTGCAGGCATTCATCTCTTTGACACCTTATGAGAAATTTTAAAAACCTATCTGAATGGGGTTGATGTTTCAGAAGGGTATTGTTCTGGCACATAGCTGTTGGGGGGGGGGGTTTATAATGGTATGGAAAACATGCATCTACAATGCAATTGTACTTGACTTAAAAGGTTTGGTACCTGTTTACTCACCTGTGGTAACAGTTGCTGGTACATGCTGCATTCCTTATTAGATCCAGAGGCCTTGTGGAATAAATAATAAAACAGCACATATTGTTATATTTTTACCCAATAATGCCATTTTGAAACTCAAGGTAACGCAGCACCTAAGTTAAAACCAATCAACCTCAAAGCTTTAGTTGATGTAGACTTTCCAGGCTGTATGGCTGTGATCTTGGCATTGTGAATCCTGACCTTTTGCCGGCAGCTGTGACTGGCATCCTCAGAGGTATAACCTCTGTGTTATACCTCTGAGGATGCCAGTCACAGTTGCTGGCAAAACGTCAGGTCTCACAATGCCAAGACCACACCCCCTGGAAAATCTACAGCTAATGAACTCCGGCCATGAAAGCCTTCAACAACATAACCTCATAGCCAGGGGGTAGAATGCTAGCAGGAGCTCCTTTGCATATCAGGCCGCACACCCCTGATGCAGCCAATCCTCCAAGAGCTTACAAAAAAGAGCCTTGTAAGCTCTTGGAGGATTGTCTACATCAGGGGTGTGCGGCCTGATATGCAAAGGAGCTCCTGCTAGAATTCCACCCCTGCTCGTAGCTATCACTTTGTACAGGGAAAAAGCTCTCAACAGCTGTATAAAAACAAGGTGGTTCTCTTAGATCTCCTTATGGGTGACATTCCAAAGTGCTGGCACCACCACTGACATAACGCTATGCCCGGTAGAATTCTCCTGGTTGTGGCACCAGAATAATGAACTCCACAGAATGTCTCAGTTCTTGGTGGCAGCAGGGGCGGGGGGACGCATTGGAGAGAAACATTCTCTAAGATATTCTGGGTTGGATATCTGTTTGGCCAGTATTAAGCTGAGAAATAATACTACTGTTATTTTGGATCTGTTTAGTAGTTGAAAATATCCACATGTATCTAAATGCAAAGTGATTTCTAGAGAACTGTGAAATGGAGGAGGAAAATTGGTTTTTATACCCTGCTTTACTCTACTATAAGGAGTCTCCTTTGCTTTAAGAAATCAATACTGGTGGATTTATTTAAAGAAACATAACATATAAGCGTAGAGGAGAGAAAAAGTGACTATCTATTCTAGCTAACAATGGATGGCTTTGGATTGATAGTAGGCCATCTGCTCTGCTCAGTTCAGTTCAGGAGGAGAGACACCATGCTGTTCCTCCTGATACATGCAGGGAAGAAGAAGGAAGAGGAGGAGAACAAGGAAGGAAGGAAGTTTCCCGAGGTTACATTTTATTGGTTAAAGAGGGTGAGTGAAAGTAGAGCAGGCAGGCAGGAGACTGATATTGTCCTAGCTATCTAGCTTGCTCTGTGGTGTTTGGAGGCAGGGCTGGCCCTAGGGTGCAGAACATCCCAGGCAGACCAACCACCTCCTCCCCTCCATGGCGCCGCCCCCTCCCCTCTTGTGCTCCAGTCCCCCCCTCCACTGCCCCCCAGAGGATGCTCAGAGAGTGATACAGAGGCTCCGATCATCAGAGAAGGGCGAAGAAAGCTCCAGGCCAATGCGCAGTCTATGTATCACTCTCTGAGCATCGTCTGATGCTTAGAGAGCGATACAGAAACTGCACGCCAGCTAGGAGCCCTCCCTGCCCCTCTCTGATGATTCCAATCATCAGAGAGGAGCGGGGAGGGCTCCTGGCCAGCGCACAGTCTCTGTATTGCTCTCTGAGCATCCGAGGATGCTCAGGGAGCGATACAGAGGCTGCGCGCTGGCCAGGAACCCTCACAGGGCAAAATTTGGCCATTTGCCTCTGGCGCCCAGCCAGGAGGACCCACTTTGGCACCCTCCCCAGCCCAATGTCCTAGGCAAATGCCTAGTTTGCCTAATGGGAGAGCCGGCTCCGCTTGGAGGACTGAGCAAGAGACATCGCCAGTCTGTTCTTCCAACAAGCTAGTGCTTCATTTTCTAATGGAGGAGCTGTCAAACAATACACTCTTTGAAAGTTGTGTCAGTCACAGAATTCTAGATGGCCTTGCCTGACCACGGTCTCAAGGCACCAAGCCTTATTTTAACAATTTGGCATAACACCGACTTAACAGAATTGTTCTGCTTATTTGGGGGGGGGGGGGGAGAAGGCAAAGTACTTGGCAAGTAAAGGTAGCTCATAAATGATTAACACTTATAACCTTTACATTTATCTGCTTTCACTCCCACTGTGTTTGTGGTTGTTATCCAGCTGAAATTTTTTCTCTCTGGTAATAAAAGATGATACCCTGGCATATTTTAGTGATTGATGGGGAATGAATAGGAGGAGTGCACGCTTCACAGTTTAAATCCTTTCTATTCACTGTTTACAAGCGATGATTTTTACTTAACTAGTTCGCCCAGTTGCCATTGGGATTAAGTTATTTGGCAGTTCCAAAGATGGATCTCGCTTTGCTTGAAAACGACTTGCCAATTATGGGTATCACAAAGGTCAACAACGGGCGGATTAATACGGACGTCTGTTATATTATTCAACACAAATAACCAGGAACCCAGAGCATTCGGCTCTGAGGCGGGTTGAAATAAATACATTTTGCAGTGCAATTTTCGGCAGCCTTTCATGATAGGCCTCATACGGCACCCAGCGGTTTACAGAAACAGAAATCAGGTGAACACTGGAAAATCTCAGCCTTGCCTTTGTGCGGCTGTGAATAGCATGAGCCCAGAGCTATGAGGAAATAAGAGGTTTGCTTATTACTCTAGGAATTGCAATTGACCTGTATTTCTTGAGATACTGACACTCGAAACAACCTTGCGTAGGTGTCTGGAGTAACCTCAGTATTCTTTTGTTCTAAAAAGATTCTGCTTTACAGAAGGGTGATTCTTAGTCCATTATTTAATTGTCAGACACAAATCACGTGCATCGTATGTCGGATGCGGAATATGTTTTTTTTTTTTACCTCTTGCTTTGTCAAAAGTCCACTGAGCACAATATATATCATTAACAGTTTTATTTGTTATCAGATCCTGTAGAGCTTGACTAGGAAACCCAGCAACTCAGATGCTGGTTTTTCCTGCACTACTCAGGCTAGAAGGAATGGCAGGCAATTTAAATTGTGACATGAACGTCTAACCCTAGGGTCACGGTTCTGGGGTCCTTATGACAAGCAGCATCATAGAATCAATCCTAAATCATTACCTGTTCAGGGCTTTTTTTTGTAGCAGGAACACCTTTGTATATTAGGCCACACACCCCTGATGTAGCCAATTCTCCAAGAGCTTACAAGGTTCTTAGAAGAGCCAGTTTGGTGTAGCTTACAAGAGCCAGTAGTAATGCATGGCTGTGAGAGCTGGACCATAACGAAGGCCAAGAACAGAAGAATAGATGCTTTTGAGCTGCGGTGCTGAAGAAGAATCTCGACAGTCCCTTGGACTGCAAGAAGACCCAATCAGTCAATCCTAAGGGAAATAAAGTCTGACTGTTCCCTGGAAGGTTAGATGCTGAAGCTCAGGTACTTTGGCCATCAAATGAGAAGGGAGCACTCACTGGAGAAGATCCTGATGCTGGGAAAGGCAGAAGGCAAAAGAAGAAGGGGACGGCAAAAGATGAGATGGCTGGACAGCGTTACTGATGTAACTAACACAAATTTGAGCAGACTTCGGAGGATGGTGGAGGGCCTGGAGTGACTTTGTCCATGGGGTCGCAAAGAGTCGGACTCGATTGTGCGACTGAACAACAACAAACAAGAGCCAGTTTGGAACTTACAAGAGTCAGTTTGGGGCAGGAGGAAGAGAAGAATTAGAATTGGATTTATATCCCACCCTTCACTCAGTCTCAAAGCAGCTCACAGTCTGCTTTCCTTCCCTTCCCCACAACAACCTTGTGAGGTAGGTGGGGATGAGAGAGCTCTCTCTTTTTTTTAATATGTATATTTTTATTATTAATACATTATCCGTTTCTCTACATGGTTTCTGATATCCATTTTACATTTACCCCCAACCCACCCCCCTTAGTCTATGCATCCTTTTCTTCTTCCAGCCAGAGACAAAGGACTCGAAGCTTCCACTGAATGTCCACTCTCCTTTCTTCCTTCGCCCATTTCAGATACGTCAGCCACTTTTCTTTAATTCTTGATCTTCTTTCTTCCCATGATTCTTCTTGCACCATTATAGCGGCTATATCTGACTGGACAAAATCAAAGAGGTAGTTATGCCAAGTACTTTCCTTCCATTTACTTTTATCCTTCCATCCTGCCGCTATTACCGCTTTACCCGCTGATATCATTGCTTTTAGTAAATGTTGGTTGTTTTTCCCTGTTTTTTCATTCCCTAATAAACTCATCTGCATTAGTTCAAAGTTAATTCTCGGCTCTACCTGAAAGAATTTCTTTATCATTCCCACTACCATATCCCATAGTTTCTTGGCCTCAGGACACTCCCACCACATGTGGGAATACCATCCCTTTTCTTTCTTACAGTGCCAACACTTAGGGCTCAACCCAGGAAACATATTGGCTAAAGTAGCCGGAGTTCTATACCATTTGGTGAAAAATTTCAATTCCATTTCTCTAACCTTATGTATCTTAACTTTTTTTAAACCTTCCATTATCTTCTCCCCTGTTCGTTTCGTTATTTGGCCTTCTAAACTCCATGACCGTTGAAGGTAGCTTATTGCTCCTTCGTTACCTAAATTCATGCTCCTGTATAGGATGCCTGCTAATCCTTTTTTTGTTTTACCCATTAATTTATAAAACTTTTCCATAGGTTCTTTTTCATTTAAGTTACTCTTTTCCACTTCCTTTTTAACTTTAGTATACAATCCTGTGGCCTTAAGCCAGTATTGTATTCCTACGACTTCTTGAAATTCATGTAGTGGTTTTAACTTATCTAGTATTAACAAATCTTCTACCCTTCTAAATCCTTTAGCCTTAAGTAGTTCGCTCCACCTATGCTCCTTGTCTCCTTCCATCAACACTTCTAATGGCGTCCATCTAGATACCCGATTCAGCCATTTTGGTTGCCATTTCTTCCAAACATTTAGCCCATTTTTCCTTGGTCCCACGTTTAAATTAAGTTCCTTCGCCCCCATGTTCGTAAAGATGCCATGTTTTCCTACCCCATTATTAGCTTCATTCTCAAACCTTATCCATTTCTGGTCCCCTTCCTTCTCTGGGATGAGAGAGCTCTCTCAATAGCTGCTCTTGAGAAAGCAGCTCTTTCAAGAACTGTAACTGACCCAAGGTCACTCAGCAGGGGCATGTGGAGGAGTGGGGAATCAAACCTGGTTCTTCCAGATTACAGAGTCTGCGCACTTTACCACTACACCCAACTAGGCAGGTGGAAAGTTTGTAGGGAGTACCAGCTGTTACTGTTCTGAGGTTTCCTGTATTCACTGAGTTTGGTCAGCTTGTGCTTGTGAGAAGCCAGTTTTGACTGCCCACCAGTTCAGAGAGTTGAAATCCTTGGATTTCCGTCACGCTCCTTTCTTGCCTGGACTGTTCCGAAGGGCCCCTCCTCCTTTCTTCTCTGGTCGAAGAAGGGCGACAGGAGAGCAGGGAAGCTGGGGGGAGACCGAGAAGGGAAGCGGGAGAGTGGGAAAACTGGGGGTGGGGGGGGAAGACTGAGAAGGATGGTGGGAGAGCAGGGAAGCTAGGGGGAGTCCGAGAAGGGCAGCAGGGAAGCCGGGGCGAGACCGAGAAGGGTGGCGGGAGAGCAGGGAAGCTGGGGGAAGACCGAGAAGGGTGGCAGGGAAACCCGGGCAAGACCAAGAAGGGAGGTGGGAGACCAGGGAAGGCATTTGCGAATGTTGAGGGTACCCAGTTTGGCGCATCCGCCATGGCTGGTGCCCTAGGCAACCACCTAGTTTGCCTAGTGGAAGGGCTGGCCCTGCTTCCACGCACGGAATGGCCTGTGGCTGAAAGCACGAAAACCTTTCTGACTTCTGATATTTCCTTTCTGACTTGCTAGTATGGACTTTGCAATTGCCTTGACCTGGATCATCAGGTCTCAGAAGCTAAGCAGGATCAGCCCTGGCTAGTATTTGGATGGGAGACCACCAAGGAATACCAGGGTCATGATGCAGAGGAAGGCAATGGCAAGCTGTCTCTGAAGAACTCTTGTCTTGAAAAACCCTACTAAGGGTCACCATAAGTCAGCGCACTTGACAGCACATTTCACCACCACTTTGTAATTGGGTATTCACAAGGCTTTCTTTCTTTTTTTTTGTAGCCGGGACTCCTTTGCATATTAGACTATGCCCCCCCCCTCCCCGATGTAGCCAATCCTCCAAGAGCTTACCGGGCTCTTCTTACAAAGCCTACTATAAGCTCTTGGATGATTGGCTACATCAGGGGGTAGAAAGTAGAGCAAGTTGCCTTCCCCAGTCATCTACACTTTCCCCCCAGCAAGCTGGGTTAGGGAGGTGCTATTTGCCTTATTGGGGGTATCACATACTCTAGTGGAGGTATACTTGGGTTTTCCCGATGGGGAAAATAGTAGAAAATGGCAGAAAGCAGCCTTCAATCTGACATAAAGAAAAACCAGTCATGAACTACAAGATTGCATGCTAGTTATCACAGAAATAGGTGAACTTGCTCTGAGTCAACAATTCTTAGTGTGTATCTCTAATTCCCCTGAATCAAAATCAAATAAGTGTTATTGTTACGAATGCAATCTTGAGATTCCAAGAGCGATTAGTCAAATATTTGCAGCTACACAAACCATTAGTCATATATTTCAGCAACAGATTTCACCCCCCCCTCCCTTAATTTACTTTATTAATCAGAAATGGGAAGGGCCTTGACTCTCTCACGCTGGAAACTCGTTCAGGTGAACTTGAACTGGAATTCAAGAAAACTGAGAAGAGAAATAGTTTCCAATTCCACATTTCAGAGACAAATTCTAATGTATCCCTTCCCAGAATAATACATATGAAAACATCTGTGGTACTATTAAGAGGGTATTGGTTTGCCAGCAAAAATACCCTCATTTTGGTGGGGGTGGGCCGGTATGACATGGGAGGGAGATTGCAAAGGGCTTTTTTTGAGCAGGAGCGTACAGAAACACAGTTCCAGCTGACTTGGCATCAGGGGGTGTGGCCTAATATGAAAATGAGTCCCTGCTGGGCTTTTTCTACAAAAAATCCCTGTGTGAAATGATGGTGATATCAGGGGGTGTGGCCTAATAGGCAAATGAGCTCCTGCTGGGCTTTTTCCTACAAAAAAAAAACCCTGGGGGCGCATATGAGATCTGAAAAGCATCAGCTAAACCTACCAAGCATACCTGAATACTAGAACTGGAGGGCCTCCAATGAAGCTGATGGGCAGTAGCTTCAGGACAGACAAAAGGAAAAAACTACTTTAAACAGAGAATGATTGAAATATGGAATTTGCCACTGGAGGAGGAAAAGGAGGAAGAGGAGATTGGATTTATACCCTGCCCTTCTCTTGGAGTCTCAAAGCAGCTTACAATCTCCTTCCCTTCCTCTCTCCACCGCAGACACCCTGTGAGTTAGGTGGGGCTGAGAGAGCTCTTTCGAGAACTGCTCTTGAAAAAGCAGCACTTTCAAGAATTGTGACTGACCCAACGTCACTGAACAGGTGCATGTAGAGGAGTGGGGAATCAAACCCAGTTCTCCCAGATTTCAGTCTGCGCATTTAACCGCTACACCAAATTGCTCTCCATAGTGATGGCCACAGGAACAAACAGTTTTAAAAGGGCATTAGATAAGATCCATGGAGGATATGTCTATCAATAGCTACTAGCTATGGAGTCTCGGGGGAACCAACATATACAGAGACGCTACTCCTCTGAATCCCAGAACCAGGAAGCAACCTCAGGAGAAGGCTTTGGTCTCTATGCCCTGTTGCTGGCCCTCCAGAGGAAATGGTTGGCCACTGTGTGAGACAAGATGCTGGACTACACAGACCACCAGTCTGGTCCAGTCGGGCTCTTCTTATATTCTTAAGGATCAGGACATCTCTCCTTAGACATACTAAGGTTTAACAGAACAATAGTCTCTATTCCTGCTACAACTTGGCGTCGGACATGGCCAATTAAGAAACGTTGAGGACCAAAAGGTCTGTTCTTGCCTTGATACACTTACATAACCCAGGCGTTGGAAATAAGGGCAAGTTCAAGCTTAGGGCCTCCTTCATCTTGGCTTAAACAAAGTAAGTTTTTTATTACTACAGGGAAAATACAATCTTGCACACAGTGTATGACACTCCCCACCCACAGCCTCCTTTCTCCACCCAAACCAAAGGCCCAGTAGTCAGTGCCCCAGAAGTGCTGTTTTCTTCTAAGGGCTGCTAATCCCCAGTTGGGGGCAGGGGATCCCCCAGTTTGGAGGCCCTCCCCCCACTTCAGGGACATCAGAAAGTGGGGGGAGGGAAAAGTCTGCTGGGCACTCCATTATTCCCTATGGAAACCGATTCCCATAGGGTATAATGGAGAATTGATCTACAGGTATCTGGAGCTCTGCGGGGGCTGTTTTCTGAGGTAGAGGCACCAAATTTTCAGCATACCATCCAGTGCCTCTCCTCAAAACACCCTCCGTGTTTCAAGAAGATTGGGCCAGGGGCTCTAATTCTATGAGCCCTAGAAGAAGGTGCCCCATCCGTCATTATTTCCAGTGGAGGGAAGGCATTGAAAAGGTGTATAGTCCCTTCAAATGTGATGGCCAAAACTCCCTTTGGAGTTCAATTGTGCATGTCACAACCTTGTTCCTGGCTCCACCACCAATGTCTCCTGGCTCCACTCCCAAAGCCTCCTGGCTCCACCACCAATGTCTCCTGGCTCCACCCCCAAAGCCTCCTGGCTCCACCCCCAAAGTCCTCAGCTATTTCTTGAATTGAACTTGGCAACCCTGTTTCTTGTTGGAGCTGGTCTGGCTGTAGTCTCTCAGAAGCAGGCTTCCAGTGAGAAGGAAAATCTGCCGGGCCTCCCTTCTCACCATCTGAGAGAAGTAATCGGCTTCAGTTCAAAGATGGTCTGGAGGCCAACCCCCTCCAGAAGTAGGGATTTCCATAAAAGGAGGACCCAGACAAAAAACTCTTCAGCTGAAGGTCTTCTCTTTGGCCATTTTAGTTTTCAGTGTGTGTGCCATTTTTAAGTGAGAGAGCCTTCCAACATTCTAAGGACTTGCATCTGCATTTTAAAGATAATGACCTGGGGGAGCTGATCTAAATAATAAAGCCATACCTCTAGCTCTTCTCCAACTGCCTTGTAACTCTGAGCTCCTGTTCTCATCCACAGCTTCTCATACATGCTTTCCAGTGTCACTCTGACCTAGATGAACATGTTAAATTAATCTTGATCTCACGTTACTCTGTTTATGTCATGCCATACTTTCTGCAGGATCATGGGAATCGGTATACGTACAGCAGGAAGAAGTGCTGACGTGGATAATTCTGCTAAGATCAAAGGAAAACCATAACATTTGAATTTTTTTTTTAATGGAGGGCGGAGGAGCAAAAGTCTTGACATATACTTGGATGCCTAGATGTAAGCTGGCTGCTCTATTGCTTGGGCACCAGAAAACTTTGTTATATTGCAACATGAGAAAAACTAAGAGCATGGACTATGACAGGGGTGGCCAACGGTAGCTCTCCAGATGTTTTTTGCCTACAACTCCCATCAGCCATGCTGGCTGGGGCTGATGGGAGTTGTAGGCAAAAAACATCTGGAGAGATACCATTGGCCACCCCTGGACTCTGACATTCCTTCGGAGGAGGTAACCCATGTCCATGGCTACTGACTTGGTTGCCGTCAACGAGAGACGGCTTGGAAGCTTAGGGCAGAGTTTTGGACTTTCTGCAAGTGGATTTATTTACTGGATTTCTATTCCGCCATCCCCAAGTGGATTTATGGTGAATCACAGCAACAATTCATCACAATAAATTATATTTGTACACAGTAAAAATCCAGTTGCAAAGTGTGTTATTTAGTGTGTGCAAACCCACCCTTAGAGTGTCAGAGTAAGCAGAGGGACAGAAACTCCCTAGTAACATGTGTCCCTTGGTTTCCAGTTTCTTCTGGGAAATCCATCGATCTCTTCATTCACTGGATTCTGGGTGAGTAGCGGCAAAAACAACAAAAGGGGGGCACAACATGGTGGATGGGACCAACCAGGGCTTTCTTTGAGCAGGAACACACAGAAACACAGTTCCAGCTGGCTTGGTGTTAGGGGTGTGGTCTAATATGCAAATGAGTTCCTGCTGGGCCTTTTCTTTTAAATTTAACATAATTTTATTAATTTTCCAACATATTTGCAAAGTATAAAGCAAAGCTACAAAAGCCATCTGTTGTCATACAATATACAATAATAAAATTTTCCAAAGAAAAAGATTAAAATCAGAAATATAACGTTTTCTCATAATTTGGGTTACGTGGGATTATTTCACGTGCTGTTAGATATTCAACAACAGGAAACCAGATTGCTACAAACTTGGTTTCATAAGTATCAGAAGAGGCTGACTGTAATCTATGTGAAATTTTACTTAATATAAAATGATCCCAAGGCTGATGTTACCGCTCAGTTATTGTTGGAGGCGGCCTTGTTATGTACTGGGCTTTTTTGGTAGAAAACCAAACCATGATTGGTGGCACTCCATAGTAAGTTTGACATTGCACAAGGGAAGGGTGATGCTGCGTCTATGCTTAAATGGCAAATCTTGATTGGCTGTAACCCCATTTGGAATGGAACAAGGGTGCTTCTATCCAGCCCTAGATATTTCACATTAGGAGCTAATTAGAACCCTGTAATTGGGTTCTCTGTGCTGTCGTCTGGGTGTGACTATGTTGCTGTGGAACTGCCTTCTCCATTTGAGGGCTGTTTGCATGAGACTTGAAGAGCCTTTATTACCCATTTCCACTGTTGGCTGGGTTTGATACTTGCTGCAAACACATTAATGTTGCTTTGGTGATGTTTTGGAGAGCCAGTTTAGTGTAAGGTTTAAGTGTGCGGACTCTTATCTGGGAGAAGAAGAAGAAGAAGAAGAAGAAGAAGAAGAAGAAGAAGAAGAAGAAGAAGAAGAAGAAGAAGAAGAAGAAGAAGAAGAAGAAGAAGAAGAAGAAGAATTGCAGATTTATACCCCGCCCTTGTCTCTGAATCAGAGGCTCAAAGTGGCTTACAATCTCCTATATCTTCTCCCCCCACAACAGACACCCTGTGAGGTGGGTGGGGCTGAGAGGGCTCTCACAGCAGCTGCCCTTTCAAGGACAACTTCTGCCACAGCTATGGCTGACCCAAGGCCATGCCAGCAGGTGCAAGTGGAGGAGTGGGGAATCAAACCTGGTTCTCCCAGATAAGAGTCCGCACACTTAACCACTACAACCAAACCGGGTTGATTCCCCACTCCTCCACTTGCATCTGCTGGAATGGCCTAGGGTTAGTCATAGCTATCGCAGGAGTTGTCCTTGAAAGGGCAGCTGCTGTGAGAGCCTTCTCAACCCCACCCACCTCACAGAGTTTCTGTTATGAGGGGAGAATATATAGGAGATTTAAGCCACTCTGAGTCTCTGATTCAGAGAGTAGGGTGGGGTATAAATCTGCAGTCTTCTTCTTCTTCTGGAGCTGTTACACTTCCTTATCCTGTTGACCTTTGCTTCGTTTGCCTGTGCTGCACCACAATTGTATTGTTCGCAGCCTTGAAAGCATGCTTTTAGCAATCACATTGAATGGCTATGTCTGCCGGGATGACACCATGAATGAAACTGATCGCCGCAGCCAATCAAAGTAAGCAACAATGTTGACTGGAGAGGTTAAACATGGAGTGCCAAGAAGAGGAGTGCCAAGAGGAGGTGGCAGCCGAAGAAACGAAAAGGGGGCAATAAAACTGTATGAACATGTAAAGTATTTTCGCTGGCCCTTTTGAAACATATAGGCAGGGCTTTTTTTTGAAGCAGGAACTCCTTTGCAAATTAGGCCACACACCCCTGATGTAGCCAATCCTCCAGGAGCTTACAGGATTCTTAGTACAGGCCCACTGTACTGGCTCCAGGAGGACTGGCTTCATCAGGGGTGTGTGGCCTAATATGCAAAGAAGCAGGGCCAGCTCACCTACTAGGCAAAGTAGGCATTTGCCTAGGGGGCCGGCAGGGGGGGCGCCAAGCAGTGAGGCTGCCTGGGGCACCATGCGTCCTAGGACCAGCCCTGCAAAGGAGTTCCTGCTACAAAACCTTAGACTTCTTTTTCATTCTTTTAACATAACCTGAAACATTGTGCTATGGAAATTATAGTTATTAATTCCTTGACTGAAAATAAAACATACATTAAATGAAACGCACTTGGTGAATCTCCCGTCATTCCACTCCTCCCCTTGATTAAATCAATGTTATTCCATAAAAGTTGGCCCTGGGCTTTTTGGAATTGGTCACTGACTTATGAGTGTCTGCTTTAACATGCCTAAGATAAGAACCAAATATTTAACTTCAGGAAATACAAGGGGCTTCTCATAGTTAATATTTGTGAGGAAAATGTAAATTATTAGCACTGTCTTTATGGGAATGAATCGAAGGACTCCAGTTTCTTTAGTGTCCTTCCCCCACCCTTCTCATGCCAATTAGTATGTAAGTATTGTATGGAAAGACAATTGAAGATGAAGAAGATGAAGATATTGGATTTATATCCCGCCCTACACTCTGAATCTCAGCATCTCAGCATGGCTTGCAATTTCCTTTACCTTCCCCCCCCCCCCCACAGCAGATATCCTATGAGGTAGGTGGGGCTGAGAGAACTCTCACAGAAGCTGCCCTTTCAGGGACATCTCTGCGAGAGCTATGGCTGACCCAAGGCCATTCCAGCAGCTGCAAGTGGAGGAGTGGGAAATCAAACCTGTTTCTTCCAGATAAGAGTCCGCGCACTTAACCACTACACCAAACTAGCTCTCTAATTCATCCCCGAATTGTCTCCTCAAGATTTCCCCTTTGGGGAAATTGATGGGCCTTGAATACCAGCTCAGTGATCGAAACCCAATAGGTAAAACTTTAGATGGTGTGGCGATAAACATGGCCGCCTGCCAATTTTATTGCCCTCTGCTTCAAGGAGTGGATACTTAGGACAGAATGAGTAGTGGGATTTCTTTATTCAAAGATTCAGTTTCAGACCTGCACATACCCATTTTTTTTAATTATCTCCTGATAACGCCGCATGAAGCTGAGCCATCTCTTCGGAAGCCAGAATTGTATCTGTCACCCTTAAATGTACCACTCATGTAGATAGATCCAGGTAGGCACCGTGTTGGTCTGAAGTAGTAGAACAAAATAGGAGTCAATTGCACCTTTAGGACCGACTTAGTTTTATTCAGAACATAAGCTTTCGTGTGCTCTAAGCACGCTTCATCAGACGAGGAATCCGGCACACTGTGCCGGATTCCTTGTCTGATGAAGCGTGCTTAGAGCACACGAAAGCTTATGTTCTGAATAAAACTAAGTTGGTCTTAAAGGTGCAATTGACTCCTATTTTTTGTACCACTCATCAGATATTTTGCATACATATAATACACAGCTGGCTGGGCTGACAGCTGCTTCTAAAGACAAAACGGTAGGCAACAGTCTAGGATTGCCAACCTCCGAGTGGTACAAGACAAAGATAGCCATGAAAAATAACTAAAGACATTCACTCTCCAATAAATTAAATTTCCCTACAATACAATAATACTACTCATACATGCAATAGCCCATTACAAAAATACATTCAATCCATATAAATAATGTCCACTCAAGTGGCTCAGACTCACTCCTGAAACCCTTATCTAAATTTGTAGACTACCATCTTAAACCTTTTGTGCCTAAAATTGCTTCCTTTGTACAGGACACTGTACAATTTTCCTTCCAGGATTCTCTTTTGTGTTGCAACCTCCAGGTGGTAGCTGGAGATTTCCTGGGATTACATCTGATTTCCAGACAACGGAGGTCAGTTCACCTTGAGGAAACGGGCTCTTTGCAAGGTGGACTCTGTGACCGATTTCACACTAGGGCTTGTTCCGAACAGAGAGCCCTTTTGATCCTAGCGCTTTGCTCCGTTTTCGCACAAGTTGCCCTGGAGCTGCGAGTTGGTGTGCAGTTCTCCCGCGGCAAGCAGGAACCGCTTGGAAGAGGATCCTGCTTGCTACGGAAGAGCGCCGTGCCAACTCGCAGCTCTGGAGCAACTTGTGCGAAAGCGGAGAGAAGCCCGGGCAGCAAAAGGGGTCTCTACCCAGAACAAGCCTCGTGCAAAATTGGTCTGTGTTTTTATACCTTGCCAAAGCCCACCCTTCTTGAGCTCCACCTCCAAAATGTCCAGGTATTTCCTAACCCAGAGCTAGCAACCCTAGCACCCACTCCCCCCCCCCCCGCAAGTGCCCTTGCAAGTTTCCATCAGGGCTAGCCCTACACTGTCTGGCACCCTAGGCAAGGCTAACCTCTGACACACACACACCCCTGCACTGATAACATCACTGAGTCACATGGGGAGCACCCAGTTAGGTGCCCCCAAAAGGCCAGCGCCCTAGGCAATTGCCTGGTTTGCCTAGCGGCCGGGCCGGCCCTGCCAAAAAGTTGCTGTCTAGGAGATCTACTTTACGAGCATGTCAGCTGCATAATATTCAAGGCCCCAAACTGAATTTATACACTGATTTACCCCAAACTGAAGATGACTCCTTTCTCTTCTGTCTTCTTTCTCCTCCACTGCTGACATTTAGATTGTGTGCTCCTCGGGTTGGGAACCTACATTCTTTTGCTATGAAACGAAACAATGTTTTTATGACAGCGCTGTAGCCGTATTGCGGCACTCGTCTTCCCAGCACTTCCCTTCAGCTTCCATTAGAGGACCTTGCCTTGACCTAATTGATATACTGTATGCATATGTTCTGTTCGAAACTATATTGTGCAATTGCCTGAAATGATTAACCCCTTTGCAGGACCGTGTTTGTGCTCCTTTTGAATTCTTCATTGGTTAGCGGGGTGAGGTTTCCTTTTTTTTTTTTTTTTTTTTTCCAGACCGATAAACTCTACTTTCCACGAGTGCTTTCAAATAATGGAAACCACCAAGAGTTTTGTCCTTCTAGCATGAATTCTTAGCGCGGTGACCTTCAGGGAAATGTAAACAGAATGCAAATTCATTATTTTGCAGAGTGCTTGATATTGACCAGTTGGTGATCGTTGGACTCTGCCACTCGGGAGAGTAGAAGGCATTTTCCTCATCATACCTGGAGATTCTTTGTTTCAGAGTCCTGTTAATTAAATGTGTAAGCCCTGGTAAATAATCATTCATTTGGGTGTGTGAATAATAGGGGAGGGGGTTAGGAGGAGGGAATGCAAGATAGCTCTGGAAGCTTGTGGAGCAAGTCATGCCACAAATCTTAGCCCCTGCACAAGTGTAAATTAGGGCGAAGGGACAGGATGAGGTGTGCAGAGGATGTTTAGCCCTTCTTTGTGAGGACACATAGGTAAGGACTGAATGACTTTTGCCAGGGCTTTTTTTGTAGCAGGAACTCCTTTGCATATTAGGCCATACCCTCTTGATGTAGCCAATCCTCCAAGAACTCACAGGGCTTTTAGTACAGGGCCTACTGGAAGCTCCAGGAGGACTGGCTACATCAGGGGTTTGTGGCCTAATATGCAAAGGCGTTCCTGCTACAAAAAAACCCCTGGGTTTAGCATGTGTCATGATGAGCTAAGAAACCATTATCTCTGTTACATACTTGGGGGTGGGGTTGTTTTGTGTTTTGTCATAAGTTGTAGTTCAGCAGTTTCCCTTTCCAGTCCGGTCCTGAAGTTCCTTTGCAGTAAAACAGCTAGTTTGAGGTCACCCATGGAATGTCCTGTAAGGTTGAAGTGTTTTCCTACAGGTTTCTCAGTCTTGTGACTCCTGACGTCAGATTTGTGTCCATTCGGGGCTTTTTTTGAGCAGGAATGCGGTTCCGGCTAGCTTGGTGTCAGGGATGTGTGGCCTAATATGCAAATGAGTTCCTGCTGAACTTTTTCTGGGGGGAAAAGCCTGTGTGAAACAATGGTGATGTCAGGAGGTGTGGCCTAATAGGCATATGAGATCCTGTTGGGCTTTTTCTACAACCAAAGCCCTGTGTCCCTTTATCCTTTGGTGTAGGTTTTGTCCTGTTTGCCCTATGTACGAACTGAAGGGCACTGCTGGCTTTTAGTGGCACATACAGCGTTAGAAGATAAGCAACTAGCCTGAGATGTTATTGAAAGCTCCACATTCCACGTTCAAATTAGAAGTTGCATTATTTTTAATGACGAGTTGTTTGAGACTGGGGACTGCAGGCCCGGTGCTGGAGTTTCCACCCCCCCAGGCAGGATGTTGCTCCTCCGCCCCCACCTAATCAAATTTGCGCATGCATAGTGTGCGCACGCTAATGACGTCATTATGATGTCACTGCCACACACGCCGACTTTGCAAAGGCTGCCCGAGGCTCAAAGCGCTCCTCCCCACCCGCCTTTGCGAAGGTGGGGGAGGAAGGCGGGATCGGAGGGGCAACCACCGATCCTGCCGGGAGGGAGGGAGGCACCCCTATGGGAGCCGGAACCCTAGGCCGGCGCCTAGTTCACCGACTCCCACGTGCCAGCCCTGGTTGTCTGTGTGCAAGAAAAGGTTTGCCCCTGCACACAGTACTTGCGAAAAAGAAATGCCATTGCCCAGTGGAGGTTGTAAGTCATTGATTATGTGTTGGATTGTTTAGAGTTGAGAGTTGTGCATGGCCGTGATGTTCTGTTACTGTCTTTTTGTGGGGCCTGTCTTGTTACAGGTTTTCTCTGGGTACCATTCTGGATTTGTTAATCTGTTTCTTGACTTCATCAGGTGGCTACTGCAGTTCCAAAAAAGGTTTGCTGTAGATCCCTCAGGTGAGAATCTCTGTCTGTGGGATTGGAGCAAAGGTGGCTGTAGTGTAGAGCCTGGCTGAATACAATGGACTGTTTGGTATTTTATTTTTTATTTATTTACTTTAGATTTATATGCCGCCCACTCCACGAGCGGACTCTGGGCAGCTAACAATCATGGTAAAAACAATTCAAATTACAATGATAAAAGAATAAAAAAAAACATATATAAAGAATTTAAAAACTATATTATTAGGTGCTATAAAAAGATTTCATAGCAAAGGCGGTTTCTCTATATCTCAGTTCTCTGTTCCTTTGTTACTCTATTAGCGGTCTTACAGATAATAAGAGAGCAATCATGTGCCTCCTCTTCTCCAGACTGAACTTGCCCAAGTCCCTCAGCCTTTCCTCCAAGGGCTTGGTCTCCAGGCCCCGATCATCCCTGTCACTCTCCTCTGCACCCCCTCCATTCTGTTCACATCCTTCTACAAGTGAGGCCTCTGGAACTGCGCACAACACCCCAGATGTGGCCTGGCCCATGCAGTGTACAGTGGGACTAGGACATCTTGCAATTTGGATTTTATGCCTCTGTTGATATACCCCCAAGATGGCATTAGCGTTTTTTATTAATGCATCACACTGGCAAATCAACTGCAGTAGCAGGAGTTTGGAATACTGTGTACAATTCTGGTCACCACACATCAAAAAAGATATTATAGCAATGGATAAAGTGCAGAAAAGGGCAACTAGAATGGTTAAAGGGTTGTAACACTTTCCTTATGAAGAAAGGTCAAAGTGCTTGGGGCTCTTGAGCTTGGAGAAATGACAACTGAGAGTCAGCGAAGGTTCATTGAAGTTTCCAAATGAGCAGACTTGTTATTTGAAACAAAGTTGCATTTATTATAGGGCGTTTTCGCACTGACCTTACTCGGGAGCGACGTCCCTCTTCACCGCGCAGCGTCTGCGCGGATTTCGCACTAATTGCTCCGCAGAACCCGGAAGAGCCGCAAAGTCCCGCAGCTTTTGCGTCGCAAATGTAAACTGGCCAAAAACCAGTTTACATTTGCGACGCAAAAGCCGCGGGACTTTGCGGCTCTTCCGGGTTCTGTGGAGCAATTAGTGCGAAATCTGCGCAGACGCTGCACGGTGAAGAGGGACGTCGCTCCCGAGTAAGGTCAGTGCCAAAACGCTCGGATTCTCCAAAGTTACTTCAGCATGAAAGACATTGGAACTGATGGCAAGCGGTTTGAGTCATTGGTATTTAACATTATACATCAAAGCAATGGTAACTAACCCCCAATTCCCAAAACAAAGGCTGCTTTTGCATGTGAGACTTTTCACAGGGCTCCCCTTATCTTCTACAGTTGGTGGTTACACTTCCCGGCGGCAATGTCCTTGCTGCCTCTAGGGGGGAGGTGAGAATCTGCCAGGCATTCTCTACTTCAAAGACTGCCTAACAACCTTTGATATTCTTGGGAAACTACTCCTTGGCTATTCCCTACTTGGCCCCCCCTTCACTATTTTACTATTACCAGTTAGTGAGCATCTATATTTATTAATCAATCTGGTTAGTAACAAGCATACAGTTAGTAACAAGCATTCAGAAATAGTATCAATGAACAGAGTCTGACACTGAGGGGTGACATGAGAGAGGTTTACAAGATTATGCATGGGATAGAGAAGGCAAAGAAAGAAGTACTTTTCTCTCTTTCTCACAATACGAGAACTCGTGGACATTCGATGAAATAGCTGAGCAGTCGGGCTAGAACTGATAAAAGGAAGTACTTCTTCACCCAAAGGGTAACACCTGGAATTCACTGCCCCAGGAGGTGGTGGCAGCTGCAAGCATAGCCAGCTTCAAGAGGGGATTGGATAAACATATGGAGCAGAGGCCCATCAGTGGCTATTAGTCACAGTGTATTGATGGAACTCTCTGTCTGGGGCAAGTGATGCTCTGTATTCTTGTTGCTTGGGAGGGCACAGTGGGAGGGCTACTAGTGTCCTGGCCCCACTAGTGGACCACCTGATGGCACCTGGGGGGTTTTTGGCCACTGTGTGACAGAGTGTTGGACTGGATTACCCATTAGCCTGATTCAACATGGCTTCTCTTATGTTCTTATTGGATATCTCCAGGTGTCATCTGGAGGCTGGCAAACCTAATTTGCCAGCTGGTCTTCTCTGAAGTACCTTGCACAAGTAGAGAGCTTGGCTTCTTCTCACACACAGACACACAAAAGGATCTGGGATCTACATGTTGTAAATAGAAATCTGGCCCTTGAGGCATCTTGGCTGGGCATCTGAATCATATTTTTCCTGCTATTTATATCCTAGCATCTGTTGAGCTCTGCATCATTTCTTTCAACATTATGTGACTTCAGAAGAACACTGTGAGTTTTCTAAGCTGAACAAACTGATTGAAGGGGAGATAGCTGTTCAGCTGGAATGCAAACAGGGGTGGGCATTCTTTTACAAGTTATTACGTGCGTGCGCCTTTCTCGACAACTGGAAAACACTTCATACCAAAAGAGAGAAGGTCCGTATAGGAAGATGATGTGCAGCTGCCCCAGTTCCAAAATCCCTGCGTGCTCCAATGCATACATAACTCTTCTGTGTAAGTGGTCTTTCCTGGTCACTTCAGACGATGCAGCAACAATGCCTAAATAAGAATATAAGAGAAGCCATGTTGGGTCGCGCCAATGGCCCATCCAATCCAACACTGTGTGTCACATGGTGGCCAAAAAACCCAGGTGCCATCAGGAGATCCATCAGTAGGACCAGGACCCTAGACGCCCTCCTGTTGCCCCCAAGCACCAAGAATACAGAACATCACTGCCCTAGACAGAGAGTTCCATCAGTTCCCTGTGGCTAATAACCACTGATGGACCTCTGCTCCAGATGTTTATCCATTCCTCTCTTTAAGCTGCCTATGCTTATAGCTGCCATCACCTCCTATGGTGAAGGAGGTGGTGGCAACTTTGGGTGAAGAAGCATTTCCTTTTATCTGTTCTAACCTGACTGCTCAGCAATTTCATTGAGGGCCCATGAGTTCTTGTATTGTGAGAAAGGGAGAAGAGTAATTCTTTCTCTAGAACCTCCATATTGAGAGACAGTATACCTCGGAATATGAGAGGTAGGAAGGGGCAGTAAGCAACTGAGAATACTTTTTTGTGTTCATTCTCTATTTAGGAGCTTCCCAGAAGCTCTTGGTCAGTCACTTTTAGAAGTGGGAGACTGAAAAATCAACTCCCAGCCTGGAATAACTGGGTTCTTCTTGTGGTCTTAATTCTGTAGTGTGGAGATCAGCTGTAACTGTAGGGGATCCCCACGTAGAGGCTCTCAACCTTTTGTAGAGCCGTGGAGAATCAAACCTGGTTCTCCAGTTTTAGAGTCCACTGCTGATAACCACTGCACCAGGGGTGGCCAACGGTAGCTCTCCAGATGTTTTTTGCCTACAACTCCCATCAGCCCCAGCCAACCCCTCCGTGCCCAGAAACAACGCACCCCCCCCCCCAAGGGCTGGCACCCCAGGCAATTGCCGAATGTTGCCTAATGGATGCGCCGGCTCTGGTGGGTAGCTTTTATGAGTTCACCGAAATGAAAGTCACCTCAGGATGTGTCAAAATGGTCTTGTGAGTCATGTTGATGGAAGACAACTTTGTTGCTTGGAGCTATCCAAGAAATATCTCAGACAGAAATAGATCTCCTATGTGGAGATTATCTGTCCTGTTCTGTATGGAGGGATGCCAGCCTCCAGGTGGGACCTGGGCATTCTCCAGAACAGGTGGCCAAACTGTGGCTCGGGAGCCACATGTGGCTCTTTCACATATATTGTATGGCTCCTGAAGTCCCCACCGGCTGACTTGGAGAAGGCATTTCTCTCTTTAAATCACTTCTCCAAGTCAAACCAGCTGTTAGCTTGGAGAATGCATTTAAAGTTAAAGTTGCTTTCTTTCCACTCCTCCCTCCCCTTCATCTATCTCCCTTCCTTCCTTCCTTCCTTCCTTCCTTCCTTCCTTCCTTCCTTCCTTCCTTCCTTCCTTCCTTCCTTCCTTCCTATATCTGACGTTTATGCCTTGCAGCCCTCAAACATCTGACATTTATCTTATGTCTCTCTTACGTTTGGCCACCTCTGCTTCAGAACTTCAGCCCATCTCCAGATTACAGAGCTCCATTCCCCTGGAGGAAGTGGTACCTTTGGAGGGTGAATTTGATGGCATTGTACCCTACCAAGGCCTCTGTCCTCCTCAGGGTCCATCTCCAAATCTCCAGGAGTTTCCCTACCTGGAGCGGGCAACCCTACCTCCCCAGGGGCCAGTGGGGAGTGGGACTTGGCCACTATATTTGCAATGCTAGGAGCCTGATCTCTGTTTATGAAGACGAGAGACATGCCTGCACATTCATGAGCTGTGTGCTACCTCTCCTGAACGTTTCAAAACCTCAGGCCTCACCCTTGTCGAAAATGATTCACTGTTACAAAAGCAGTAGGCGAGACTCGTTAGAAAATATTTGCGATAAGATTATACAGGGCTTCTGAGGTGGGAATAATATGTTTTCCTTGAGCGTTTGCAGTAGCCGTTGCATTTGGAAACGCTCATGTCTGGCTTTTAATACGCTATGATGAAATTGGGAAAGGGAGATGTTTTCCCTATGCACGATTATGAAAATTAGAAATGGTGATATTCCCCCTATGGTCTGTGCATGTGTACAAATAGGGAGGATGCAAATGTGCAGGGCTTTTTTTGGTAGCAGGAACTCTTTTGCATATGAGGCCACACCCCTCGGAGTTCCTGCTACAAAAAGAAAAAAAGCCTTGGAAATGTGTATGAAATGTGCGCTCTGGAAATGCGCTCAGAGCAAGGTATAGCCTTCTCGTCAGGTTTCTGTAGTTGTGTCCTAGGGATACCAGCCTACAGGAGGGGATCTCCCAAAATTACAGCTCCTCTCCAGACAATAGAGATTAATTCTCCTGTAGAAAATGGATGCTTTGGAGGGTGGGCTCCTTAGTATTGTGCCCCACTGTGCTCCCTGTCCTCCCCAGGATCCACCCCCAAATCTCTAGGAGTTTCCCCCAAATGGAACTCTCAGCCTTATTTCACCCCCCACCCCCATCCCCAGCTGGTGGCTTGGGGAGACCTAGCAACCCTCGTTATGTCTGTCTGCAGCCCAAGATGGATATGAAAAGTGCTAACTAGCTGTTGTGTCCGCTGTCATTTAGGTCACTCGCTTCCCTTCCTGGAACAGTTTTTCACTTTTTTAAAAAATGGCGAGCGTGCTTTTAAATAATAAATAACAAAACAACATTCAGTGGAATTCAGCTTTTTTTTTTTTAAAGAAAGGTAGACTGCCCTCCTAAAGCATATGAACAAAGCAGGAGTCAAGTATCACCTTTAAGGCCAACCAAGTTTTATTGAGAACGTAAGCTTTCTCAATAAAACTTGGTTGGTCTTAAAGGTGATACTTGACTCCTGCTTTGTTCAACTGCTTCAGTCCAACACGGCTGCCCTCTTGGATCTTCTAAAGCATAGTTGGTGGGGCAAAGTAGTGCATTCACGTCATTAAGTATGTCTTTAATTTAAAAGGGTTCCCATCTTTGAGTTGGAAAACAGCTGGAGATTTTGGGGGTGGAGCCTGAGAAGGGTGGGATTTGGGGAGGGGAGGGACTTCAGCAGGGTATAACGCCCTAGGGTCCATCTTCCGAAGCACCCATTTTCTCCAGGTTAAATGATTTCTGTTGTCTGGAGATCAACTGTAATACCAGGAGATCACCAGCCATAACCTGAAGGCTGACAACTTCGTTAATTTGTAGGGTTGCCAGACCTCTGGTCTGAGTGCAAGATCCCCCAATTTTTAAGGCTTCAGCCCACTCCCAGTCAGCTGGCCAGTGGGGGAAGCCCCATCCCAGAACAGCCTCCTCATGAGGCAATGTTGCTGGTGCAATGACATCATACTGGAGTGATGTCATCATGCTGGGGACATCACATGGCAACGCTCTAGCATTTGGGGCAAAACTCTATGATAACCATAGAATTTTACCCAAAATCCTAGAGCACCACCATGTGACGTCATCAGCATGATGTCACTTCTGGGTGTTGTCACTGCATCAGTGGCATTGTGTGTGGTGATGTCACCCTACCCACCCCCCACCGGCGGGGTAGGTCCACCTGGCAACCCTAATAATTTGTCTTGTGAAGGCAGGGGGGAAATGGGCTTGCTCGGAGGAAAGAGGTGTGGTGCAAATCCTGTTTCAAGGTTTTGTATGCATTTGTATGCATACTCTATATAGAACAAGGTGTACAAAAATGTATTTAGGAATACTGTTTCCTCTTCAGATCCCTAGCCAAGTCTTAATATCTAACACAGAGATAATCAAACTGCATCATTTATAGTAGAAATGTTGAGATATGGCAGAATTCACATCTATCATGTAAGTTCAAATTATGACAGCGGTGAAGGTTTTACAAGATGTTATGAGGGCATATATCTTCCCCCCAAAAAATAAATATGATATACGTACATTGTTTCAGTGGCTTCTTAGATCAATTTGACTACTCGTACGGATACATAGGGTTGCCAGCTCTGGGTTAGGAAATCCCTGGAGATTTTGGGGGAGGACCTCGAGAAGGGTGGGGCTTGGGGAGAGGAGGGACCTCAGCAGTGGGGTTGTCAATCCCCAGGTGGGGGCAGGGGATCCCCTGGTTTGGCTCCCCCTGCTTCAGGGTCATCAGAAAGTGTGGGGGGAGGGAAATGTCTGCTGGGCACTCCATTATTCCCTATGAAGACTGATTTCCATAGGGTATAATGGAGAATTGATCTGCAGATATCTGGGGCTCTGGGATGGGGCTGTTTTTTTTGGGGGGGGGGTTAGATAGAGGCACCAAATTTGCAGCAAAGTATCCAATGCCTCTCCTCAAAACACTCTCCAAATTTCAAAAAGACTGGACCAGGGGGTCCTATTCTATGAGCCCCCCAAAAGATGCCCCTTCATTATTTCAATTGGAGAGACGGCATTTAAAAGGCATGCGGTCCCTTTAAATGTGATGGCCAGAACTGCCTTTGGAGTTCAATTATGCTTGTCACAACCCTGCTCCTGGCTCCACCCCCAAAGTCTCCAGATATTTCTTGAATTGGACCTGACAACCCTACTCAGCAGTATATAATGCCCTAGAGTCCACCCTTCAAAGCAGCCATTTTCTCCAGGGGAGCTGATCTCTCTTGTCTGGAGATCAATTGGACTAGTGGGAAATCTCCAGGTGTCACCGTGATGTCGGCAGCTCTATGAATGCAGCTTCCCACCCTCCACATACAACTATTAGAGTTCAGTGTTTATTCATTTTGGTGCAGATAAAGACTGAAACAGTCCCGACATTTGACCTAAAAAATTCTTTATTGATTCGTTTTTCAACAACTAAAGCCTAGCTCCGAACAGATGTATAGTAATAAACATATCTCATGATGCCGAATGATTAAACACCAGATTCTTTTCTCTTTTTTTTCTTTTGCATTTAAATATACAATATTTTCCATTAGAGAGGTCACCTGACTGATAACAGTTTCCCTACTGTTAAGTTTATTTCTATTTCTGTTTGTCAAAAGCTAATAGGAAAAATAATAGAACCTAATCGAGAAGGAGAGCAAACACATAGAAGGCCCCACAATGTTTGGGTTAATAAGCAGTAGCTGTTGTAGTGATTTCATAAAGAATATCCTTTGTCAGTAGCAATTAATAGACAGGCTAAGATGTCATAAACAGCTTAAAGAACTGGTTTAGAAAGTGTATCAAAAGATGCAAATTATTGCATCAAAAGCCATTTTGAATCAATTCAAGTATTCTCCTCTTCTACGAGTTCATAGTTCTGCTTTCAGGCGAGTTCTCTCCAGGTCTCTAACTAACAGGTTCACCAGTTGGGGGGGGCGCGAATTTGGGGAATGTTCTGGGGGTGGGCAGGGACGTTGTGCGATGTCCCCCAATGAAAGTTATGTCATCGCGTCAAGGATGTCATGCAGGGATGCTCTGGTTTTTGGGCAGACTCTATCGGGTTTAAACCACTGAGTTTACCCAAAAACTAGAGCGTCCCCTGCGCGACATCCCCAACACAATGACATCACTTCTGGGTGATGTCATATGTCAGAGTCATCATGCAGCAACTTCCCTGTTTAGGGGAGGGGTTTCCCCCACCAACCAGCTGGTCCATGGCTGGAAGAAGCCCTCGAAACTAGGGATCCCCTGCTGGGAACTTGAGGCTGGTAACCCTATTTCAAATATCATCAAGCAAAGCCCAAGTAATGGTTCTTGGATTAATCATAAGAACATAAGAGAAGCCATGCTGGATCAGGCCAGTGGCCCATCCAGTCCAACACTCTGTGTCACACAGTGGCCAAAAAACCAGGCGCCATCAGGAGGTCCACCAGTGGGGCCAGGGCAGTAGAAGTCCTCCCACTTTGCCACCCCCCCAAGCACCAAGAATACAAAGCATCACTGACCTAGACAGTGAGTTCCATCAATATGCTGTGGCTAATAGCCACTGATGGACCTCTGCTCCATATGTTCATCCATCAAAATACTAGAGATGCCAGCCTCCAGGTGGGACCTGGGAATCCCCTGGAATTACAGGATATCTCCAGACTACAGAGATAGGGATACTTTGGATGGTGGACTCCAGGACTTTTTTTGTAGCAGGAACTCCTTTGCATATTAGGCCACATATCCCTGATGTAGCCAATCTTCCTGGAGTTTACAGAAGGCCCTGTACTAAGAGTCCTGTAAGCTCTTAGAGGATTGGCTACCTTAAGGATGTGTGGCCTAATATACAAAGAGGTTTCTGCTACAAAAAAAGCCCTGGTGGCATTGTACCTCACTGAGGTCCTTGTCATCCCCAGACTCCATCTGCAAATCTCCAGAAGTTTCCTAACTTGGATCTGGCAACCCTAGGACAAAATGGTGCATGCATGCACATTTTCAGGTTCTCCAGAATACTTGCAGCAGGCTGGAAGGAGGGATGAAGGAGCAGGCTCTAATTTAGCTGTTATGGTTTCTGGTCAATATTTGTGTAATATACTAAGCCAGATCACTCCATTTACTGTTTGCTGAGCGAATACATAATAGGCTAGTGACTCCACATCGTAAAATTCAATGATCTGTGAAAACGCCAACATTTACGGTGCCTTTTAAAAATGTCTCTGTTGTTTTTTTATTAGGACGCATTGCAAGCTCAAATGCCCATCAGATAACTAATGATGTTTATTAGATTTATTCAGTTGGTTTGTACCTCCGTTTTACCCATAACTCCCAACAGATGCTATTATATCTACTGCTCAAAGGGAGGGAGAGGGATATCTGTTCCAGTGCAACTAGCTGTATTAGAATAATCTAGTTTTTAACAAAGTAAGCAGTCTCACTAGGCCACCAGCAGTAATGTATATCAATACTAACCCAGTGCCCCTGGGGCTGCATAAATTCAAAGCCCAAGAAGATAGTTTTATTTCACTCATCCGCAGGGCGTTTTTGGTAGCAGGGACTCCTTTGAATATTAGACCACACACCCTTGATGTAGCCAATCCTCCAAGAGCTTACAGTAGGCCATTTAATAAGAGTCCTTTAAGCTCTTGGAGGATTGGCTACTTAAGAGGGGTGTGACCTAATATGTAAAGGAGTTCAAGCTACAAAAAAAGCCCTGCTCATTCATTTTTAGGGATGCCAGCCTCCAGGTGGGACCTGATCCCCCAGGATTACAGCTCATCTCCAGATTACAAAGATCATTTCTCCTCAGTAGTATTAGAAGAACAGGCTGGCAATGCTTCTTGCTCAGTCCTCCAAGACTACAAATACCACAGAGCAAGCTAGATAGCTAGGACAATATCAGTCTCCTTCCTGTCTGCTCTGCTTTCACTCATCCTCTCTAACCAGTAGAATGTAATCTTGAGGAACTTCCTTCCTCTTTGTTCTTGTAAAGTACTGGGGTTGGCGCAGTAAGAGACCAGAGTCGGAGAGTGATTTCAGCAAGCTTTACTTCAGGAACACCAACACAAACTGAGCTCTATTCAAACCTCCTGCTCCTTTATACAATTCTTGCCCCCTTCTGATTGGACCTTAACTATGTACATGGATTGGCTATTTACAGAGGCCTAAGGGCCTATCAGGGTACAGTATGAGCCTAGATGTTGATTGGCTACTTATGTTTCAATCCTTCCCCTGATTGGGCATACTTAGGCCTTCTCTGGAACCCTGGTGTGGAGTACAAGCTTGGCTTGTTCAGCTTCCCTCCAAAAGTAACAGTTCCCTCCAAAAGTAACAGTTCTCCATTTGAACCTAGGACACAACACCCCTCCCCCCATAGTTCCAGCTATCAGGTGACATAGTCCTGGAGATATGCCGGAGGGCGGCGGTCTCGTGTCGAGCGTCGGAGCTCCGAGGGGACTGGGCATTCCGACTCGGTTGGTGGTTCCGCGGCTGCAGAGCTGGAGACATCAGGGACGGCGGCCCCGGGAGACCTGGGTTCAGCTGCGCGGTCGGGGGTCTCCTCCTGCTGGGCCGAAGCGGGCTCCACGGAACCCTGTTCTGTGTCAGGCTCACGGGGACTTACGTTGTCCGGATCTGGAGCCTCTGACCTTGGCTCCCCGGCAGGCAGGCGACCACGGAGTTGGTCGATGTGTCGCCTCAGGAGATGTCCACCCTCCAAAGTCACTGCATAGGAGACCGGTCCGGTGACGTGGTCCACCTTTCCAGGGAGCCAGGCGGGGCCAGTGGTGGCATAGTTCCGTGCCCACACTGTCTCACCTGGGTAGAACCCTCTGGGGGCTTTAAGGTGTTCCGGCGCCGGTCGCCTGTCTGGGGCTCGGTCAGGGTGCAGCTTGTCCAGCAGGGTGGTGATGCGGCGGCCCATGAGGAGTTCGGCTGGACTGCGACCTGTGGAGGCGGTGGGTGTGGTCCGGTAGGCCATTAGGAAACACGCCAAGTCTTTTGGCCAGTCTGAGGGGCCCAGACGGTTCAAGGCCTCCTTTGCCGTGCGCACCATCCGCTCTGCCTGGCCATTGGTGGCTGGATGAAACGGGGCAGAGCGAATGTGCCTGATGAGGTTCCTGGCTAAGAAGTCCTGGAACACTGCGGACGTGAATGCTGTGCCGTTGTCGGTAACGATGGTCTCCGGCAACCCGTGGGTTGCAAAGATGGCCCTCAGAGCCGTGATGGTCGCCTGCGATGATGGCGAGGGCACCTGGACCACCTCCAACCACTTGGAGTATGAATCCACTAGTATGAGTAGAGTCCGCCCATGGAAGGGGCCAGCAAAGTCCATATGCAGTCTTGACCAGGGGGTTTTGGTGGATTCCCATGGTTGCACTGGGCCACGTGGGGGGTCAGGCCTTGACACCTGGCATGTCGGGCACCTTTTAACCCAAGCCTCAATTTCTGCATCGAGGCCAGGCCACCAGACATAGCTCCGTGCGAGAGCCTTCATGCGGACTATGCCCGGGTGTGCCTTGTGCAGGGCTCTAAGCACTTGGTCTTGCAAGGGTTTGGGGATGACGACTCTGTTGCCCCATAGTAGGCAGCCTTTGTGGGTGGATAGTTCGTCTTTCCGGGCTGCAAACGGAGTAAATTCCGGCCCAGTCGAGCCCTTGGGCCACCCCCTCCCCACCCAGTCCAAGACACGGGAGAGGACTGGATCACGAGCGGAGCGGGCAGCAACGTCGCGGGCGAGCAATGGCCTGTCCGGAAGCATGTCCATCAGTAGGATCTGATGAGCCGGGGCTGGATCGGGATCCACGTCAGGCAAGGGCAAGCGGCTCAGGGCGTCAGCATGGCCCATTGCCTTGCCCGGGCGATGCACTAGGGTGTAAGTGTAGCCGGCTAGAAAAATGGACCAACGGAGGACCCGTGGGGACAACACCTGAGGGGTCTGCCGGTCTGATGCAAAGAGGCCCAAGAGGGGTTTGTGGTCCGTATAGAGGGTAAAGGGCCGGCCGTAGATGTAATCATGAAATTTTTTGACACCGGCCACAACTGCCAACCCTTCTTTGTCGATTTGGGCGTAGTTCCGCTCCGCCGATGAGAGGGTCCGCGAGTAGTACGCGATAGGGACTTCGGTCCCATCAGGGAGTCGGTGGCCCAGAACTGCCCCCACGCCATAAGGGGATGCGTCGCATGCCAGGACCAAGGGCAGGGTCTCGTCGAAATGGGCAAGGACGGAGTTGGACATCAGGAGGCCCTTGATATCCTGGAAGGCTTTAGCGTGCTGGCGGCCCCACGCCCAGGGTCGGTTCTTGTCTAGAAGCCGGTGCAGGGGTTCGGCCACCGCTGCCTTGTGGGGGAGAAAAGCATGATAAAAGTTTAGGAGGCCGAGGAAGGCCTGGAGTTCTTGCTTGTTGGTGGGCGCTGGAGCATCTCTGATGGCACGCAGCTTGGCGTCGGAGGGATGGACCCCCTGGGCATCGATGGAGAACCCCAGGAATTCCACCCGATCCACGCCCAGGAGGCACTTCTCCCGTTTGACCTTGAGGCCGGCTGTTTCAAAACGTTGTAGGACTCCTCTAAGGCGGGCGGCGAATTCTTCAGGCGAGGCTGCCGCGATCAGCACATCATCGAAGAATGGAGTGACTCCGGGAAGTCCTTTTAAAAGAGAGTCCATGAGTTCCTGGAACAACCCCGGAGCCACACTCACGCCAAATTGCAACCGCTTTACTCTAAAGGCCCCCCGGTGGGTCACAATTGTTTGGGCGTTGGCCGTGGCCTCATCCACCGGCAGCTGTTGGTAAGCTTGGGCCAAGTCCAACTTGCCAAAAATTTTTGCGCCGGCTAGGGTGGCTAGAACGTGGCTGACGATGGGCACAGGGTATGCGTGGGCCTGAAGAGCCTTGTTGAGGGTGCACTTATAGTCTGCACAAATCCGCACTTCCCCACTGGGCTTGACTGGAGTCACGATGGGAGTTTCCCAGGTTGCGTGGGTGACAGGCTCTAGTATTCCCTGTGCAATCAGTTTATCCAGTTCCTCCTCAATTTTAGGCTTGAGCGCGAATGGAACTCGCCGCGCTTTAAGCCTAATAGGCCGCACTGTGGGGTCGAGGTGTACTGTAACCGGGGGACCCGTGTAGCAGCCCAAGGTGCCATCGAAAACGGCCGGGAACTCTTCACAAACCTTGTTAAAGTCCACTCCGACAGTCTTATTGACCCCCCTGATCTCTATTCCCAGGGGCTTGAACCAGTCGAGACCCAAAAGGTTTGTAAGGTGGTTCTTGACCACTAGCACTTGTAGCTGGCCCTTGAACCCCTTGTATTGGACTGGGACCGGGCCCACTCCCAAGATAGGCACCTTATTCTTCTGGAAGTCCACTAAGGTAAACCCCGGGTCCCTGAGACGAGGCCTCAGCCTGGTGGGGATTTTAAAAAATGTCTCTGCCGCTATAATAGATGATGCTGACCCAGAGTCCACCTCCATTTGGCAGGGCACCCCCCCGATCCCGACATTGACCCGGATTTTGGAGGGCCTGACTGGCGAGGGTAGGTACTGTACCGGGTATGGGTGGGCGTGGAGAGCGTCGGTCTCGAAGTCTGGCTGGCCCTCGGAGTGCGCAGATCTTTGCGGGACGCGTGCTCGGGATGTGGATCTGCAGGCACAGGCGATGTGGCCTTCCTTGTTGCAGAGTCGACAGGTGGCATTCCGGAATCGGCAGGTCTTTCGCTCGTGCTGGCCCCCGCAGTTTGCACATGCAGGTGGTGTCTTGTGTCTCATGCCCTGTGGGGCATGGGTGGTCTTCCTTCCTGCTGAACGATAGCCGGTTTGTAGAGCTTTGTCCTCGTCTGAGTCCTCTGTAGATGGTTCAGGGTTGATCTGGTGTGCCGCAGCCTGTCTTGTCAGCCGTGGCTCTGCTGATCTGCCCTTCTCCCAGCTGGTGGCCACATCGATTGCCTTTGTTAGGTCGCACTCGGAGAGGGACAGGAGTTTCTGTACTAGTTTTTCGTCCCTCAAGCCCCATACAAACTGGTCAAGAAGGGCTTCATTGAGGTCTGCGAAACTGCATCGGCTTGCCACCCGGCGCAGGCTTGTCAAGAACGCCATCGTGGTTTCGCCTGCCTTCTGTGTCCTTTGTCGGAAGTCCCAGTGCCGGGTGAGCTTGGTTGGCTGGGGCTGGAAATACTTCTCCAGAGCGCTGATGATGTCGTCCACCGGCGTCTCTGAGAGCTTCCTGGGTTGGAGAAGAGCCCTGGCTAAGTCCACGGTCTCCGTGCCACACGTACTGATAAGCAGAGCTCTCTGCATGGTAGTCTCTGTAATCTTCCGGAAGGTCAGGTATGACTGGAAGCCTTCGACCCATGAGTCCCACAGCTCGGGGCGATCGATGCTAAAGGGCTGCAGGAGGTTAGCTGAAGCCTCCATTCTTGGCAGCGTGTCTGGGCGGCTTGAGAGATGGGGTGTGCGCAGAGCGGAGGTGCGGACCCAGATGGCTTGGATTTAGCCACCTTTCCGTGTTCCTGGTTCTGTTGCTGGTTCTTACTGGTATCCCATCCTCGTCGCCAGTGTAAAGTACTGGGGTCGGCGCAGTAAGAGACCAGAGTCGGAGAGTGATTTCAGCAAGCTTTACTTCAGGAACACCAACACAAACTGAGCTCTATTCAAACCTCCTGCTCCTTTATACAATTCTTGCCCCCTTCTGATTGGACCTTAACTATGTACATGGATTGGCTATTTACAGAGGCCTAAGGGCCTATCAGGGTACAGTATGAGCCTAGATGTTGATTGGCTACTTATGTTTCAATCCTTCCCCTGATTGGGCATACTTAGGCCTTCTCTGGAACCCTGGTGTGGAGTACAAGCTTGGCTTGTTCAGCTTCCCTCCAAAAGTAACAGTTCCCTCCAAAAGTAACAGTTCTCCATTTGAACCTAGGACACAACAGTTCTCTTCCTTCTTCTTCCCTGCATGCATCAGGAGGAACATCATGTTGTCTCTCCACCTGATTTGAATTGAGCAGATGCTCTACTATCAACACAAAGCCATCCATAGTTAGCTTAGCTAGAATAGTTAGTCACTCTTTCTCTTCACTACACTTATATGTTATGTTTCTTTAAATAAACCCACCAGCATTGGTTTCTTAATTTGAAGCAAGATTCTCTGTGCAGTTTGTGAGATAGTGTGGTAACCAGTAGACTAGGCCACACTGCTGCGCTGAAGCACAGAAAGAGCACTCTGCTAAGTGACGGTAAGGATGGTTACCTGACCAGTCCAGCCATCCTAAACCAGACCCAACAGGTAGAGCATGATGCTACACCATTAGGGCTGCCAAGCCCCTGGTCTGGATGGGGAATCTCCCGCCCGGGAGGTTCTCAACCCGCCAGCCCACATTGGGCCGGCGGGGGGAACATCCCCCCTGCGTCACTGGCACAATGACATCACCTGGAAGTGACATCATCAAAATGGTGGGAGCTCCCCCGTGTGGGGCTGCTCTAGGCATTTCCAGGGAAACTCTATGGTTTTCCCAGATGCTCTAGCCATTTGGGAAGTAAAACTCTATGGTACAATAGGCCCCATAGAGTTTTAACCTCCCAAATGGCTAGAGTATATGGGAAAACCATAATGTTTCCCAGAAACGCCTAGAGCGGCCCTGCTTTGGCGCCACCATTTTGATGACATCACTTCCGGGTGACATCATTTTGTCACGCGCACATCACGCATGCAAATGTCCCCCGCTGGAGGATGAAGAGGTCTTGGCAACCCTATACACCGCCCATCCACCAAAGCAGCCATTTTCTTCATGTGAACTGATCTTGGTTGTAGGGAAATCAATTGTAATAGCAGGAGATCTGTAGATGCCACCTGGAGGTGGCTGCTGTTAAAGGGGAAGGAACAGGCCTTGAATTCTGCAGGAGCTCAGCTCCTGAACATTTCTGAGGGTTCCCCCTCCTCCTCTCCACCTACCTACCTTGTCCATTGAATTGTAGGTGCAGCTGCATAACAATTCCTGGATGAGCTCCACCGCCTATTTTCTTACAAAATGACCCATGGGAAGAACATTTTTCTCCAGGCCTCTTGTGTTAACCATAGTCATGTACTGAGGGGAAGGCCTGTATTTCATCAGGGTAGATCACAACTCCTGGCCTGTGTCCTAGCAATTTATTCAGCAAAGTAGGATGCCTTTCTCCAACCTAATTTGCCTTCCTCTAATTTAACTGGTTGTTGAAAGGCCACTTAAGCTGGGGTAGGCTCCTTTGGCTGGAAGGATGCTTGCTGCTGTGCTAAGGAGAGTGCCAATGGCATGGGGACAGGACCTAGCTTTTTCTAAAATAGGTTTCTCTTTTTAACAAAATAACCTGGCTTAAAATTTAAATTCGACTTGATGCAAACATATGATCCTTAAAACTGAATTTATGATCCTTTTTAGGAAACTGGAAGAATGCTCTTCCTAAAAAATGGGGATACAATAGCTTCATCAGTAATTAGAGAAAACATTCAAGTACTTATATTATGGCTTGATGGGGGGACAGAGGCAGGCTAGACACCACCAATGTTCCCTCTAAGCTGAGTTAGTGTGAGCTAGCTCACAGTTTCTTAGCCTCCAGCTCATACATTTTTGTCATAGCTCAGGAAAAATGGCCCCAGAGCAAACGAATTTATGCAGCAGCCCACAGCTTTAATGCCTGTAGCTCAAAAAGTAGACTTTTTGCTCACAAGACTCCACAGCTTAGAAGGAACATTAGTCACCACTACAAATGTCTCCCACTGGTCCATCTAGATAACCCTTTATTTTTGCTTAGCTGGGTCAGTACTGTACGGATATTAGTCGAAGAAGATGGATATTTTCCTTCAGCCTCATGAAGAACACTAAACTGTCCAGTAACTAGTTCTCTTAGTGCTGGTGTAGATTACTGGTTTGTGCAATGGATTTAGAAGGATGTACCTCTGTTGAAGATTGCATTGCAAGATGGAAAGGGCTTCAAAAAAGTCTGAAAATTAAAGATTAAAGATTACATGTATGAGAAATGTATTTTGAAAACCTTATCAAGTTACATAGAAGGATTTTTTAAAAAGGATGAGTCTATTTTGAAAAAATATACAATGATATTGACGAAATATCTTTCTCAGGAACAAGAAAGTCCAGTGGCTACTCAACACTAAAAATGGAAGTTACACAAGAAGTACTGAATGACATCCTTGAAAAGTCAGCCACAAATCAAAACACGGGCAGCCCCATGAATAGCATACCTTACCGCTGCTGGCAGGACGTTACACATTATTTTCAGATAAAGGTTATTATTTTATTCAAATCTAAAGTGTGGTTCTTTTTTTCTTTTACAAAGTCACTTGAAACAATGGCTGCCCATCAGTTGGAATCAGCGGCATCTTTGTGCATATGTAGTTTTGGGAAGCCTGGTGCAAACTGGTTCCGCAGGTTTCATGAACCCAATAGACCAAGTGATCAGTACGCACCTCATTGCCGCATTTGAACACATTATAGTCAACAGCTGAACATTTTCCCGACTCACTTTGCAGCATCCCTAGCCCTTTCATCTCACACTTGTATCTTTGACTCCCTCTTCTGGCTGGCTTCTCTGTTTTGATGTAGGTGCAGAGAGATCATCTGGATATATATCTTGAATGGATGCTGAGCTGCCATGGGGTATTTATATGCTATCTACATGTAGGGCAAAATGTCATGTAGCAATAAAATCATCCAGAACCAAGGACACCATTTTAGCGAACAGAAGAGAAGTTATAAGATTCACAGCAAAGTTCAAGGGCCTGTTTTTGGATATACTCCAAAATGAACATGCCAGAAAATGAGCCATGCATTGTAAGGGCATTTGTTGCAGTTGCATTATGATACCCTGTAATAACTGAAATATATGTACACAGGGCTTTTTTTTTGGTAGAAAAAGCCCAGCAGGAACTCATTTCCCTATTAGGCCACACCCCCTGACACCAAGCCACCCAGAACTGCACTCCTATGCATTCCTGCTCAAAAAGCACCTTGTATGAAGACGATGATATTGGATTATTAACTTTAATAATAAACTGAACTGAACTGATATTGGATTTATATCCTGCCCTACACTCTGAATCTCAGAGTCTCAGAGCGGTCACAATCTTCTTTACCTTCCCCCCCCACCCCAAAACAGACACCTTGTGAGGTGTGTGGGGCTGAGAGGGCTTTCACAGCAGCTGCTCTTTCAAGGACAACTCCTGTAAAAGCTATGGCTGACCCAAGGCGATTCCAGCAGCTGCAAGGGGAGGAGTGGGGAATCAAACCCGGTTCTCCCAGATAAGAGTCTGAGCACTTAACCACTACACCAAACTGGCTCTCCGTACACTTAAGTAACCATAACTAGTGTTTTGAAACTTCTGTAAGAGCCAACATTGGGCTAATAGAGTGGAGTTCGAGTTGAGGCTGGGGGTTGTTCTGCTTTCTCATTCTCCTCGCTCGTATGCTTCTGTTGCTTTGGAGGGGGAACGCGTGCATGTGTAGTTGCATAGCTATCACACTGGTTTATGTCCAGTATATCTCCCTGCAGATTTAAACTGCAGGTTTTTATGTGAGATGTAAAGTGATGTAATATCAAATCAACCACTAGAGGGAGAAAAACAAGTGTAGAGCAGGGGGTGGGGGGAAACACCCTAAAGCAACAGAAGCACACAAGCAAGGAAAATGAGAATGAGGAAAAGCCCTGGATTAAGAAGAGAGAATATTATGGCTTTCCAATCATTGTTTAGCTGTTAAGAACGGAGACATCTGAGGAGAAATCCACATAGGGTTGAAATTATCAATTGCTACCTGGCCCTGGTTGCTAATAAATCCCAGATAGATAGATAGATAGATAGATAGATAGATAGATAGATAGATAGATAGATAGATAGATAGATAGATAGATAGATAAATAATTTGCACATTTCTGGAAGGAACAATTCCCTCTTTGAACAAAGCACTTTGGAAGGTTTCAATGAAGCATCTTGTGTGTGTCATTCTGGGGGCTAAATGTTATAGAAGGGAGGGGGCGAGAGGGAATCTTTGTCCGGTGTGCTGTGGAGGCTCTCAGTGGCCTAGACTGTGACCGGATTGAAGTTATTTAGAGGCACAAAATTCTCCTAAAACTTGTCCTATGCAGTTTTTGATGTAGCAAGTTTTTTTTTTTTAAATTTTCTAGGAACTCAGCTATTTGCCAGATATTTGCTAAATATTCAGAATTTGTGTTCAGTACCCAGTGATATTTGACTGCAGTGTTTGCTACATGGTAGTTCATATTTTTAAACATTATTTGATCGATCACCTGCAATCGTATCAGCGGGCTGATAATCAAGGGTATGTCACAATGGCTTTCAAACTTCCTAGGTTCAGAGAATACAGTGTCCATATTGACTTGCCTACCAAAAGGTTCTGTGCATTGCAACTAAGCTTGCCACCCCCCCACCCCCCCACCCCCACACACACACCCATCCACCAACAGGAGATGGAGGGGTAGGGTTGCCAGATCCAAACTAGGAAACTCCTGGGGGTGAAGCCTGGGGAGGACAAGGACCTCAATGGGGTACAACGCCATACAGTCTTCCCTCCAAAGCATCCATTTTCTCCAGGGGGAACTGATCTCTGTAGTGTGGAGATAAGCTTTAAATTTGGGGTAACCCCCCCGGTCCCATCTGGAAGCTGGCATCCCAAAATGGTGGAAGATTCTAAGGTAGTTTTTAGGATGTACCATCAGGACATGCAAAGGAGCACTGAGCCTTACCATTGAAGTGACTCGCGGGGTGGAATTCTAGCAGGAGCTCCTTTGCATATTAAGCCACACACCCCTGATGTAGCCAGTCCTTTAAGAGCATACAAGGCTCTTTTTTGTAAGCTCTTGGAGGATTGGCTACATCAGGGGGTGTGTGGCCTAATATGCAAAGGAGCTCCTGCTAGAATTCCACTCCTGGAAGTGAGAACGTGCTTGAAAGCACACCCAACCCTTATTTTATTTATTTATTTAGGTAAATTTATAGTCTGCCCTTTCCCAGATAGGCTCAGGACGGATTACATCCAGGTAAAACCAGTCCAAAATAATAAAAAACAATTAAGACAGCAACACAACACAGTACTGTATAACAAAGGTGGGCGGGCTCATAGTGCAGGTTGGAGTATAATCAGTGGCCCGGATATAACAGTTCAGATGACAGATCACTGTGGGGGAGCATAGACGATGGTACAAGCAATAAGGAAAAGGACGCCTGCTTGCCTCAACCAAATGCCTGGCGGAACAGCTCCATTTTATAGGCCCTATGGAAAGGTAACAAATCCGATAGGGCCCATATCTCCATAGGGAGGTGATTCCACCAGTATGGGGCCTTGTTTGCCCCTTGCAGAGGAAGATCAGTGGTGGTGAGGAAGATCAGTGGTGGTGAGGAAGATCAGTGGTGGTGAACCAGCTGTCTTCCTGAGAAGTCAAGCAACTGTTGTCCTTCAGGAACCTCTCGTAAGCTTCAAAAGAAGTCAGGTCTTCTTCAGATAGTTTGAGAAGCTCTTGAAATTCCCTACTGCTAACATCTTTTCTGTCCACTCTTAACTCTGCTGGAGACCACTGGGGAAATGCGGGTATTGAAATAAATGCTTATAGTCTTTAAGGTGCAACTAATCTTCTGTTTTTTATTAACTCAAACTGGAGTTGGCTGCATATTTGTTTTTTGCTTCACTGCTTGTGATGTTGCATAAAACACATTTGATATTTATTTGCATATCTCCCAATTCAGTGTCCAAATGGATAGAAGCTGTGGGTTATGCAGCCTGTGCGGCAGCAGTTGATCTCAAAGGCCAGTGTTCCGTGCCTCCCAATTTTCCCAACCTAAGCAAGCCTGCACACATTCATGTGTAACCTCCAGGAACAGTACATGTCAGCGCATGCAATGTTCATTCAGGCAAGCATATACGAATTGCATTGAGTAGCAAAATAAAGTGTTTAAATATCAAATGCCGGGATTCTAAAGAGAGGAGTGGAAAAGCAGAAGAACATAACACCTGTGGAAAATGGAGAGCTGATAAATAAGAAGGCAGGTGACCAATAATTGGGGAAATTCCAAAATTCAGAGGGGAGCAAGATTTGTTTGTAGCACTCATTAGTTTTTGTAATTCATTATCTAAAATTCTGTGTTTAATTGCATAGTATGCATTTGTAAGAGGAAGCATGTAAAGAGAATCCATAGACAAACCTAAGGTGATTATTTTCCTCTCTATGCAGGAAATCCACTTGGACGAGGAGGATTCAGACTGCATTTGATATAAATAACTCCCACGGTTAGCGGAATAGTGCACATGTAGCCAATATTTGATTGATATAAGCCATGTTCTGGTTTCTAACATATTGAGGCCTGTTTCTAGACAAAGAGTGGCATATGAGACACAGCATGCTAGTCCCATGATTTTCCTAGCAAATTTGGACTGAACTCTTTCGATATCAAACTCAAAGGCACTAATCCAAGTTGGAATACCATACAATCTGCGGGATTACTTTGGCTTTATAGATTTTTAAAGCCGCTGGAACAAACTGATTGCCTCTATTAAAGAAAAACTGGGAAATGGCTGATGCAGTAATGGCTGCTAAGTTAACTGCAGATTTGCAGTGACATGACCAGGACATATTGTAACTAAAATGGAGACCTAGGTATTTAAAATGTCTGACCTGTTCTATTTCTTTCCCATCTAATAGCCATTTGTGGATTTTACAAGACTTAGCAAAAAAACAGAATCTTAGATTTTTCATTATTCAGATGCAGTTTGTTTTCTTGAAAAAAACTGAGACATCTATTCAACAGTCATCTAAGCCCAACCCTCGTATGAGAAAGGAGTACTGTGTCATCCATGTATAAGCAAGATGGTAACGTGCATAGAGCCCAATTTTGGGGGGTGGAAGTCTACTTCTGTTAGTACAGGAGCCAAATCATTGAGAAATAGATTGAATAAAAAAGGAGCAAGTATGCATCCTTGTTTAAATCCTTTATTGAAGGGAATTTTAGGTGTCAATTCCCCAGTAGATGAAGTTTTGATTTGGCAAGTGGTGGAGGAATGTAGAGTTATGATTAGTTTGAGAAGTCTCTTATCAATGCCCAGTTGATGGAGTTTAATCCATGGTCGCTCTCTATCTACAGAGTTGAATGCCCCTTTAAGGTCCAAAAAGGCTGCATAAAGTTTGGAATTCCTAGGGGTAGTATATTTGTCAGCCAGGTGTGCTAGAGTGATACAATGATCTACAGTAGATTTACCCTTACTAAACCCAATTTGTTCAGGGCCTAAGACTCTTTGATGGGACATCCAAGAAGTTAATTTAGTTAATAGATGCTTGGCGTATAGTTTGCCTATAATGGAAAGAAGGCTGATTAGCCTGTAGTTAGAAGGGATTGTACAATCACCTTTCTTGTAGATCAGGACTACAATTGCATTTCACCAAGCATCAGGAATAAGGCCCGTTTGATTAATCATGGTAAAAAGGGAAGCAAGAGGGACAGACCACCATTCTGGATCTAACTTTAAGAGCTCTGGTGGAATCAAATCAGGGCCGGGAGCTTTCCTAGTTTTCAGTTGGTTGATTAATTATTTTACTTCGTCTGGTGTCACAGGTGGCCCAGCTGATAAGTCCTTATCATAAAAATCACATGGCTTAATGGTACAATCTTGATTTTGCTGAAACAAGTCAGAGAAATACTGAAACCATGCACATGATGGAATCACAGACATGGGGAGAGGCCCCACACATTCAGACCCTGAGGTTATAGCCCAGAACTTCTTAGAATTGTTTAGAATAGTGGCTTGGTATAGTTGATCCCATTGATGGCATAACACCTGTGTTTTAGAGGATGAATGAAATTATCAGTGTGATCCAAAGCAGAGTTGCACCCTACTGAACCCATTCACTTCAATGGATTTAGAAGGAAGTTGAATACCCCGTCAAGCTGTTCAAGGAGCGCAGCATCCATCTCATCCTGGTCAGGGGGTTTACAGGAGACTCCAGCCATAATACTGTTTGTCTTTCCATCCTGTTCAACAATGGAATCAACTACCTAGAAAGGTGGTGAGCTCCCCCTTACTGATGGTAGTTGTAATGTATTGGCTGAAATACGCGCCCACGCGCAGAGGCGGCTGGGTATCCCAGGCATCTCTAGCGCGGGGCGCGGAATCCCCGCCTACTACATCCACGGCGGGAAGTTTAACAGGCCAGGATTGGCCTGACCTGTACAGGAGGCTGAACCGGGTAAATGTATATAAGCGGGGCCCGGCCCGCGTGTTCTCTCTCTTGCAACGTGCTCCTAATAAACTATGTTGCCCTACTCTCGTCTCCGCTTCGAGTACGTTACACTGGCGACGAGGATGGGATCCTAGCCTCATCGGCTACAATCGGAGACCTTGGGCAACGAACGACCGGCCACGACCGCCGCCGCCACCATGGCCAACCAGAGCGGGAACACCGGGTACATCGAGCCCTTCGACCCTGCAAATCCAGAGGGCTGGGAGTCCTACTCGGAACGGGTCGAGTTCTACCTCCGGGCCAACAAGATCACCGACGCCGGATCAAAGAGGGATGTTCTCCTGAGCGTCTGCGGGCCAGCCACGTTCGAGATCGCCAAGGGTCTCTCAGCTCCCGCCCGCCTCGCGGAGAAATCCTACGAGGAGATCATCAGGCTCCTCACGGGCCATTTCTTGCCGCAGCCCTCACGGGTGGCCCGCAGATTCCTGTTCCACAAAAGGGACCAGACCGCTGGAGAATCAGCCGCGGACTACTTGGCGGCCCTCCGCAAACTCGCCGGGAACTGCAACTTCCCCCAGTTGGAGGAAACCCTGGCCGACCGATTCACGTGGGGCCTCCGCGACGAAAGGCTCCAGCAGAAGCTCTTCGCCAAAGAAGAGCTCACCCTCCAGGGCGCCTTCAGCGAGGCGGTCGTGTTCGAGAGGGCTGCCCGGACCTTTCCCCGGGTCAAGACCGAGACCGCCCACCACGAGGAGCTGGACCCCGAGCACCAGGACGAGGGGGAAGCCTTCCAGACGCGCCGCGCCGCAGGACCAGCTGCCCAAGCTCCACAGCGCCCCCGAGCCAGCGAACAGCCGAACCAGCGAACTAACGAAAGGGCCAAATGCGCCAGCTGCGGCGACCCCCACGATCGGAGGGACTGCCAGTACCGGACCTGGGACTGCAGGAGCTGCGGGAAGACCGGCCACATCGCGCGAGCTTGCCGAGCCAAGCACAACCGCCCGCGACCGACCGCGCACCACGAGGCCACAGAGTCCCACTCAACAGCCTCCACCTCACTTCAGGTACTGAGTTTGCCCCTGACCACCCCCAACAAGATAAAGATGGCGGTCCTCATAGACGGGGCCCCCTGCGTCATGGAAGTGGACTCGGGCTCCTCCATCTCCATAATCGCGGAGGAGACCCTGAGAAGGCTGCGCCCCGGCCAGGGGCTGCAGCTGCGACCGGCAAATTTCATATTGCGGGACTTCCAGCAAAACCCGGTCCAAATAGCGGGGTGGGCACGGGTGCAGGTGGAACGGGGGTCCTTCAGAGGCCCCCTAGATATCCTGGTGGTCAGGCGGCCGCTTACCACCCTCTTGGGTTTTGCATGGTTTGGCCCCTTGGGAATCCGAATAGAGGTGGCGCGCACGACCACCGCGGGAGGGTTCGGGGAGGTGTGCAGAGAGTTCCCCGACGTATTCGATGGGTCGCTGGGTAGTTACAAGGGCCCGGCCATCTCCCTACCGCTCGACCCGACGGTCAGACCGATCCGGCTCAAGGCAAGGAGGGTCCCCTTCGCCTTGAAGCCCAAGATCGAGGCAGAGTTGGACCGCCTAGTAGCACAAGGGGTCCTGGAGCCGGTCGATTACGCCATGTGGGAGACCCCCATAGTGACTCCGGTCAAACCCAATGGGGATGTGCGGATATGTGCAGATTACAAGTGCACAATTAACAAAGCGCTCCAAGACAACCCCTACCCAGTGCCGGTGGTGAGCCACGTCCTGGCTGCTCTAGCGGGGTCTAAGGTCTTTGGGAAGCTGGACCTGGCCCAGGCCTACCAACAGCTCCCAGTAGACGCCAAGACGGCGGAAGCCCAGACCATAGTGACACACAGGGGGGCCTTCCGGGTGAAGAGGCTACAGTTCGGGGTAAGCATCGCTCCGGGGATTTTTCAGAGTATAATGGACGCTCTCCTTAAAGGGATCCCCAGAGTACAGCCGTTTTTCGACGACGTTTTAATCGCCGCCCCCGGCCCCGAAGAGTTCGGAAATCGCTTGAGAGAGGTGCTCCGCCGGTTCCAGACAGCGGGGCTCAAGGTCAAACGGGAAAAATGCTTGCTGGGGGTCCCACGGGTGGAGTTCCTGGGTTTCGCCGTAGACTCCGCGGGAATCCACCCAACAGAAGAAAAAACTCGAGCCATCCTGCAGGCCCCGGCTCCCACCTGCAAGGCGGAGCTCCAAAGCTTCTTGGGGGTGCTGAACTTTTATCATTCGTTCCTCCCCCACAAGGCAGCCCTCGCTGAGCCCCTCCACAGGTTACTGGACAAAAAGGCCCCGTGGGTGTGGGGAAAAAGGCAAGCCGCCGCTTTCCAGGCAGTCAAGGACATCCTAGTATCTAATGCGGTGCTCCACCATTTTGACGAGGGTCTCCCCGTCATCTTGGCGTGCGATGCGTCGCCCTACGGAGTGGGGGCAGTCCTGGGGCACCAACTCCCGGACGGGAGGGAGGTCCCGGTGGCATACTACTCCCGCACGCTGTCTCCAGCCGAGCGCAATTACGCGCAGATAGACAAAGAGGCACTGGCAATCGTGGCAGGGGTCCACAAGTTCCACGAATATCTGTACGGGCGGAGGTTCACTATTGCCACCGACCACAAGCCTCTCCTAGGCCTGTTGGCCCCTGACCGGCAAACCCCCCAAATTCTCTCACAGCGCGTGTTGAGGTGGAACCAATTCCTCAACTCCTACACGTACACACTGGTGCACAGGGCAGGCAAGGCCATGGGCCACGCGGATGCGCTCAGCCGCTTGCCGCTCCCAGAAGTAGGCCCAGACCCCGCCCCCGCACACCAGGTCATGATGATAGAGAGCCTCCCGGAGCAGCCCCTCCACGCGGCGGAGGTCGCCAAGGCAACACAGAAACACAAAACACTGGCGAGGGTGCTCGACTGGGTGATGAGGGGCTGGCCGGAGGGGAACATGGGGGAAGAATTCAAACCATACACGACCAGGAGGGAGGAACTAGCCACGCACAAGGGGTGCCTATTATGGGGAAGCAGGGTGGTGGTCCCGCCTCCGCTGCAAAAGCGAGTCCTGGAATCCCTACACGAGACCCATCCCGGCATAGTCCGAATGAAGGCGTTAGCCAGGAGCTACGTCTGGTGGCCGGGAATGGACGGGGAGATTGAGACATGGGTGCGCAGGTGTCAAACGTGTCAGGAGTCAAGGCCTGAGCCCCCCAGCGCCCCCGCCACACGGTGGGAGTCCACCCGGAAGCCCTGGTCGAGGCTCCACATCGATTTTGCGGGGCCATTCCAGGGTCAAATCTTCATGATCATTGTGGACGCCTATTCCAAATGGCTGGAGGTCATTCCCGTAGGGTCCACCTCAGCGGCCGCTGCCATCAAAGCGCTGCGCAGGGTCTTGTGCACACACGGTATTCCGGATACCATAGTCTCAGATAACGGGACAGCTTTCACAGCGGCGGACTTCCAAGGGTTCCTCAATAGATACCTGATTAAACACATTCGCTCCGCCCCCTTTCACCCGGCCACCAACGGCCAGGCGGAGCGGATGGTCCGCACAACCAAGGAAGCCTTAAGCCGCATCGTTCAGGGAGACTGGGACCACAGACTAGCTGCGTTCCTTTTCGATAACCGGGTCACCCCCAACCCGGCCACCGGGGTCAGTCCGGCCGAGCTCCTCATGGGGCGCAAACTCATAACACGGCTGGACCGACTACACCCCGACAGGACCGCTGACCCCAGCGGAAGTCCCGAGGTCCGGGACGCGGCATGGGGGTTCTTCGCAGGCGACCCAGTTTATGCCCGGAACTACGCTAGGGGACCTGAATGGGTGGCGGGCAGAGTGTTACGAGTAATGGGGTCCCGCCACTACGATATATCGACCGAGGGGGGCCAGGTCCTACGGCGGCACATCGACCAGCTACGCCGCCGGACGCTGCCCGAGGACCCGGCGGACATAGAGGAGGCGGAGCCAACCAGAGGCCGGCCAGACGACGCGCCCCCAACGACAGCAGGGCCGCCGCCCGAAGTGCAGGGGCCCACCGAGCCCGACCGGCCCGAGGAACCAAACCCGCCGCCTCTGGCGGCACCACAACCCCCAGACGTGCCCGCCAGGGAAGCAGCGCCCCCCCCCACAGGACCTTCCCAGACGGTCCACCAGGGAGAGCCGCCCGCCCGCGTATCTTAAAGACTATGTTCATTAACTAGGGGGGGAGGAGTGTAATGTATTGGCTGAAATACGCGCCCACGCGCAGAGGCGGCTGGGTATCCCAGGCATCTCTAGCGCGGGGCGTGGAATCCCCGCCTACTACATCCACGGCGGGAAGTTTAACAGGCCAGGATTGGCCTGACCTGTACAGGAGGCTGAACCGGGTAAATGTACATAAGCGGGGCCCGGCCCGCGTGTTCTCTCTCTTGCAACGTGCTCCTAATAAACTATGTTGCCCTACTCTCGTCTCCGCTTCGAGTACGTTACAGTAGTCTTTAAGCAGCGGCTGGACAAACCGTTGTCAGGGATACTCTAGGCTGATCCTGCGTTGAGCGGGGGGTTGGACTAGATGGCCTCTATGCTCCTTCCAACTCTGGGATTCTCTTGTTCTGTTCTAGGAAGTAACTCTGTTTAGGAGGGCACTGTAAGACAGCTAAGAACTAGGAGAGTTAATTCATCCTTTAAAAATAAAACCCTAAAAATTGAAATATCTCATTGGCATGCAATAGTATTTAACATGGTTTATTTTCATTCTGTGATACAGAGTGAGAGGAAAATAAGAATATATGCCATAAGCTCTCATCCTAGTTTATAGTATTTGACATTTGACAGAATTTAATTGTTGTGATGAAATAAGGGATGGAATTCTAGCAAGAGCTCCTTTGCATATTAGGCCACACACCCCTGATGTAGCCAATCCTCCAAGAGCTTACAAAAAAGAGCCTAGTAAGCTCTCTGAGGATTGGCTACATCTGGGGTCTGTGACCTAATATGCAAAGGAGCTCTTGATAGAATTCCACCCCTGGATTAAATAATATTTTCTTCGATAGGTCATACTATGGTGGGTAGCATTTGATGACCAAAATTGCAACGTTTTAGGCTTATTAGGTATTTTAAAGTCATAATGTGCTATTCAGAACGCAAATTCAGATTTTGAATTTAGTTAGTCAAACTTTGCATGGCAGGTTTGAAATGCTTGTGCATACATGTCTCAGCTCTAGATTACATGGTACAAGTTACTGGCCTCTAATGGAAAGGACAAAACTCCGCAGCCTTTCTGTTTCTGATACTAATAAACTTTAATGGCCCAGGTTAGCCTGATCTCATCAGATCTCAGAAACTATGCAGGGTTGGCCCTGGTTGGTATTTGGATGGGAATGCACCAAAGACGTCCAGGATCGCTACATAGAGGCAGGCAATGACAAGCCACCTCCATCATCTCTTGCCTTGAAAACCCTGCAGGGTCACCATAAGTCAACTGTATGGTATATTCCTCCACAAATAGTGAGTGAAATCATGGTCCATTGAAACTGCATGGAGTTTTCCTTGGATTTCGGACAACTCTGGGTCACTTTCATCATGATGACTTGTGACGATATTCTTATCTGGTCTATAGTGGGGGAAAATAACTAATAGATGACCTTCTACCTTATCCTAAAGAACTGTCAAGCATAGCAAACAACTATTGAATCCAGAGTCTTCTACATTTGATTGCAGAGTTTTGGCACTAATTTTAGATCAGGTGGGCGGAACTGAGTGTTTCAGACACGTGTCTAAATTTCATCTGAGAGAACTCAAACGTTTCCATCAGTAACATTTCCCGATACCTATATTTGGCTTGTAGAAGAGAGCAGCTGAGAATCTAGAGACCTCCATTTTGACTGGCATGGATGCTACTGTCATGGATAGTAGCCAGTGCCCAAAACCTTCAGTTTAGTTGTAGAATATATGGTGAAAGTTATTCACAGCTATTGTGCATAACCTCATGCAACAATAGTTGTTCAGATTTTCCAAAAACTGAGATTTTCAAACAGGTCTGTTATCTAATGCAAAACAAAGTTTGAGTCCAGTGGCACCTTTCATAGAATCATAGAGTTGGAAGGGACCTCTAGGGTCATCTAGTCCAACCCCCTGCACAATGCAGGAAACTCACAAACACTTCCCCCTAAATTCACAGGATCTTCATTGCTGTCAGATGGCCATCTAGCCTCTGTTTAAAAACCTCCAAGGAAGGAGAACCCACCAACTCCTGAGGAAGCCTGTTCCACTGAGGAATCGCTCTAACGGTCAGGAAGTTCTTCCCAATGTTGATCTGGAAACTCTTTTGATTTAATTTCAACCCATTGGTTCTGGTCCTATCTTCTGGGGCCACAGAAAACAATTCCACACCATCCTCTAGATGACAGCCCTTCAGGTACTTGAAGATGGTGATCATATCACCTCTCAGCCACCTCCTCTCCAGGCTAAACATCCCCAGCTCCTTCAACCTTTCCTCATAGGACTTGGTCTCCAGACCCCTCACCATCTTCATCACCCTCCTCTGGACCCGTTCCAGCTTGTCTATATCCTTCTTAAAATGTGGTGCTCAAAAATGAACACAATACTCCAGGTGAGGTCTTACCAGAGCAGAGATCACATCACATGATCTGGACACTATACTTCTGTTGATACAGCCCAAAATTGCATTTGCCTTTTTAGCCATCACATCACACTGTTGACTCATGTTCAGCGTATGATCCACTAAGACCCCTAGATCCTTTTCGCACATACTACTGCTAAGACAAGTCTTCCCCATCCTATAACCATGCATTGGTTTTTCCTACCTAAATGCAGAACTTTACATTTCTCCCTGTTAAAATTCATTGTATTGGTTTTAGCCCAGTTTTCCAGCCTGTCAAGGTCATCCTGTATCCTGGTTCTGTCTTCTTCTGTGTTTGCAACTCCTCCCAATTTAGTATCATCTGCAAATTTAATAAGCATTCCCTCTATTCCTTCATCCAAATCATTGATAAAGATGTTGAACAAAACAGGTCCCAGGACAGATCCTTGAGGCACTCCACTTGTCACTCCTCTCCAAGAGGATGAGGAACCATTCACAAGCACTCTTTGGGTGCGATCTGTCAACCAGTTACAGTTCCACCTAACGGCAACAGGATCAAACTACATTTTACCAACTTGTCAACAAGGATAGTATGTGGAATCTTATCAAAAGCCTTACTGAAATCAAGATAAATGATTCCCCTGATCCAGCAAGGTAATCGCTTTCTCAAAAAAAGAGATCAGGTTAGTCTGACATGACTTGTTCTTGAGAAAACCATGCTGGCTCTTAGCATTCACATCCATTCTTTCTAAATGTTCCAGGACTGACTATTTGATGATTTGTTCTAAAACTTTTCCAGGTATAGACATCAAGCTGACAGGTCGGTAGTTACCCGGATCATCTTTTTTCCCCTTCTTGAAGATGGGGACAACATTCGCCCACCTCCAATCTTCCGGCACCTCTCCTGTTCTCCAAGAATTCTCAAAAATAATAGCCAGAGGCTCAGAAATTACATCCGCAAGCTCTTTTAGAACCCTTGGATGCAATTCATCTGGCCCTGAGGACTTAGTTTCATTTAAAGAAACTAGGTGTTTATGTACTACCCCTATGCTGATCCTAGGTTAGAACTTCATACCCTCCTTATATGTTCTGTTTTTGCCATGTTGAGCACCGTTTCCCTCAGAAGAGCTGAGGAAAAGTAGGAATTGAGCAGTTCCACCCTCTCTTCATTACCTGTTACAATTTTACTTTCTTGCCCTCAGAATGGGCCTTCCATGTCCTTGCTCTTTTTCTTACTCTGAACGTAAGAAAAGAACCCTTTTTTGTTGTTTTTTAGCATCTTTGGCCAGCCTAAGCTCATACTTAGCTTTCCTAACTTTTCTCTACAGGCACTGGTGATTTGCTTATATTCATCCTTGGTTATAAGGCCTTCCTTCCAATTCCTAAAGGAGTCTTTTTTATTTCTCAAGTCTTTAGAGAGCTGTTTATGCAGCCACTTTGGCTTCTTTAGGCTTTTTCCATTTTTTCTTCTCATAGGAATTGTCTGTGATTGTGCTTTCAGTATTTCGCTTTTAAGAAACTCCCACCCCTCCTGAACCCCCTTTCTCCTAAGTATTTCTGACCATGGGGTTTTACCCAGCATAGTTCTAAGTTTATCTATGCCTTTCTGAAGTCCAGCCTATAAGTCTGACTACGTATAGCTTTTCCCTTCCCTAAGACTGTAAATTCCAAAATCACATGGTCACTACTGCCCAGGGAGCCCACTATTTCCACTTCTTCAGTCAATTCTTCCTTGTTGGTGAGAATCAAATCCAAGATTGCAGATCCCCTTGTTTCGTCTTCACTTTCTGGAAAAGGAAGTTGTCAGCAAGACAAGCCAGGAATCTCTGACTTTTCATTTTTAGCAGAGTTGGACTTCCAACAGATGTCTGGGTAATTGAAATCTCCCATGATCCCTTCTCTTGGAGAACTTTGCAATCTGCTGTAGAAGTATCTTATCCAAGTCTTCTGAATGACTTGGTGGTCTATAGCAGACCCTTACAATAGTATCACTGTTATTTCTTATTCCTTTTATTTTTACCCAGAGACTCTCAACTGAGCTGCCATGCTCAGATTCACATATTTCCTCACAAGTATATACCTCCTTCATATATACTGCTACACCTCCGCCCTTTCTCATTTGTCTATCCCTTTTAAATAAGTTGTACCCTTGAACCCTAATATTCCAGTTGTGAGTGTCATCCCACCAAGTTTCAGTAAGGCCTATTTTGTCATAACCTCCTTCCTTTATTAGGACTTCCAGTTCCTCCTGCTTGTTTCCCATACTCTGTGCATTAGTGTAGAGACATTGGAATCCACGTTTTATGCATCCCAAGGGTTTGGTTTCCGTACAAGTCTGCAAGTTAACATTACCTAGCATATGCATCACTCTTTGCAAATCTTTAATGTTCTTATCCCCAGTTTCTGGCATCATACGAGGCTTTGAATTATTGTCTCACTCCCCCATACAATTTAGTTTAAAGCCATCCCTATTAGGTTAGACCAACAAAGTTTGATTCTGGGTATAAGCTTTCATGTGCATGCACATTTCTTCTGATACACTTATTTGAAGAAGTGTGTACATGCACGAAAGTCCTTATACCCAGGGCTTTTTTTGTAGCAGAAACTCATTTGCATATTAGGCTGCACCCCTCTTATGTAGACAATCCTTCATGAACTTGCAGGGTTCTTAGTACAGGGCCTACTGTAAGCTCCAAGAGGATTGACTACATCAGGAGTGTGTGGCCTAATATGCAAAGGAGTTCCTGCTACAAAAAAAAGCTTAAACCCAGAATTAAACTTAATTGGTCTTAAAGGTAGCACTGGACTCAAACTTTGTTCTATTATCTAATGCAGGCCAAACAAAAACAGATGGTGTAGATCTTTGTATCAGAATGAACTTCTTAAGAGCATCCAATATCTTATGGTACTGCTGTCCTCTTGTGGCTTGGAAGAATACACAGCTTTTGCAACATGGGATGCTTTGAGGCAGTAAGAGGAGGGCATTTCCCTCATTCTTTCCCAACCACTGCTCATTTGATGCATTCACATTGCCAGCCTAGGAGACTCTACTGTGACCCTGGAAGTCCCTTCCAACTTCTATAATTCTATGACATGACAAATGAAAAACTTGGTTGTTTCCTACTGCTACTGCCAACTACGTATCTATGAGTATAATTGAGAGCTGCATCTGAAATCTGCTATAATATTTAATAGATGACTCTTTTGCATCACAAGTATCAATAAGTAGCCTGGAATTTCTTCTTTGAGTGCCATACTGGGCAGCAATTTCTACAAGCCTGAAGCCAGCATTTTGTAGGTAGTAATTTGTATTCTTTCTTGTCCTGTAGTGTTTTCATCGGGGTGGAATTCTAGCAGGAGCTCCTTTGCATATTAAGCCACACCCCTGATGTAGCCAATCCTCCAAGACCTTACAAGGCTCTTTTTTGAAAGCTCTTGGAGAATTGGCTACATCAGGGGTGTGTGGCCTAACATGCAAAGGAGCTCCTGCTAGAATTCCACCCCTGGTTTTCTCAGGGCTTTTTTTGTAGCAGCAACTCCTTTGCCTATTAGGCCACGCTCCACTGACGTAGCCAATCCTCCAAGAGCTTACAGTAGGCCCTGTAAGCTCTTGAAGGATTGGCTACATCAGGGGTGTGTAGCCTGACAGGTAAAGGAGTTCCTGCTACAAAAAAGCCCTGGTTTTCATCATCTTGAGTGATTACAGACCAGCACTTTGGGCCGACTCAGAAACGCCTCTAAAATCGATTTTAAAAATCCTTCCACACACAAACATCTGCCGCCCATCCTCATTCTGTACTCACCCCGTCCTCCGGCCTCTGCAGTATGACTCAAAAAGCTACCACTTCCGAAGTGGTAGCAAATTTTTGAGCTGCACGCTAGTCACTCCTTGGTTTCTGGAAGCAGAAGGGCACAAGCAAGGCGTCTTGGCAGGATGGGATGAGGTCGGCTTGCAGGGAAGTATGTGGAGGCTTCAGGATGGCTCTTTTTCAGCCTCCCATCTGCCCCAGAATGCCTGTCTGTTATCACCCCTTGTGTGTCAATTCAGTAGATTGCAGCAGATTGCTTTTGCCCCAGAAATTCTGAATAGAATTAGTATCAACCATGTGGTCCTGTCCTCCTGCTTTTCTATAGACTGGATGTACTGCTTTTACAAGCAGAGTAGTATCTCTTTTGTCATCAAATCTATTCTTGGTTCTCTTGCAGTTGCAATCTCGAGGCAATAGAAAGGTGTTGAAAGAACATGGGATGGTCTGCTTTGATTTTTCAGTCTATTCAAGTTTGACTTTCTTAGTTTTGTTTGAATAAGGTTTTGAAGTGAGAGGGATGCTTTGTTCTGCTTGTTAGATTATTGTGCTGGCTTGCAGACTTCAAGTATCAGGTGCCAGAAGTCAGGCAAAGCAGGGTTGCTCAGTCAGGGGTCCAGAAATCAAGCAAGGCAGAGTCATAAAGCCTAAGGTCAGAGGTCCAGAAGTTAGACAAGGCAGAGGTGATGGCTTAGCATCTATCATACGAGTTGCCTAACACCTTCCCTTAGCTGATTTTTATAGCCCCATGACTAAAATTCAGGCTTGCAGCCAGCTGCTCAGAAGCAATCCTGCAATTACTCATCTTTGTTATCAGCAAGCAGCTGGCATCAGGCCAGGAGGCGTGCACTTTGTCATCTTGTCTGTAGCTCTGTTATTAGCCTCCATCTACAGTGCTCTAAGTATGTGGGTGATACTGGTGGGCTAGGAACAGCCAACTGAGGTTCACTTGCTGAATTAGGGCTGAAGGGTGTTGGTGGCTCTGCACCAGCTGTTGGCTATTGATCCTGACAAGCCTGCAGCTCGTCTTCCTGCTGATCAGCTTCTCCTGTTAACTGAAGGCTGACTACATGGGGCCCCTCTTCTTCTGAGGAGTCCTTGCTCTCACTGAGCCCTGGCTGACCCGTGACACCAGTCCCTCTCCCAGCCCCCCTGCCCCCAACTGATGAAGTTGAAGCCAGCTTCTGTGAGTATGTTTGATGGAACTGGTGCACTAAGTCCAGAGCGCAGAGGTTCTCAGTGGGTTCCCAAGAGCAATCTTTGGGTCCATATGTTTCCAATCCATCAAGTACTGTAGCCAACATCTGTGTTGCCTGGAAATGCTGCAGGGGGTCACATACATCAGCCTGTATGCGGGGCTATCAGAACTCCCAAGTCAGCAGCCCATGACATCAAACTGCAATTAGCCCATGACATCAAACCAGCTGGACACTTCAGACAGTTCATGACTAAAGATTCATGAACTAAAGAGCCTGAAGTGTCCAGCTGGTTTGATGTCATGGGCTAGTTGCAGGACTTCAACCCATAGAGGTCCTGATGTAGACTCGCTCCTGGTGTGTCGGCATCCCTGTCTGCTCTTTATATCCCATGGGTGCTTTCCTAGTAGGATTCCAAAGGCACTGGAGCATCTTTACGGCAAAGGGATCATACTACTGCTGTTCCCAAATTCATTCCTGGAGCGGGTTCATTGGAGGCATGAAAGCAAACACTTCACATGGTAGGACTGTGGTCAGGGGCTACTTCTCAAGGGTTGGAGATGTGAACTCTTGTTTCAGAGAGAGGACATCTGCCAGTTCGTTCTGGGAACTGGGGACATAAGGAATTGTGAAGTCAAACCAGGACCACCGAATCTGCCTCTGGTTCAATCCGTGGGCAGTTTGCAGGTGTATGAGGTTACAATGGTCTGTACAAAGTTGCATTGGGTGTTGCGCGCTTTCCAGATGGTGTTGCCAGATCTCAGAAGCTTGCTTAATAGCCAGTAGCTCCCACTCCCAGAAACTGTAGTTTTCCTTGGCAGCATTGAGTTGTTGTGAATAGTGGGCACAGGGCTGTAGGGATCCAGTGGGGGTTTCACACTGGGATAGCATGTCACCAATGGCAACACCGGAAGTATCAGTCTCCACAATGAATGATAGATTTGAGTCTGGGTAATGTAGCACTGGCTGGGTTGCAAACCGGGTCTTCAGTTCCTGGAAAGCTTGCAGAGCCTCTGCTGACCAGTTGATAGGTTCTCAGGGCCATAGCAACTTGGTGAGGGCCACAGCTAGGGAAGCAAAGACTGGGGTGAACTGTCAATAGTGATTGGTGAAACCCAGGAACCACTGGATTTCAAGGTGTCCTTCTGATTTCAAGGTGACTGCCAGGACAGCACAGCCTTTACCTTCTGGGGGTCCACCTTTATGCTTTGTGGGGTAATGAGGTGGCCCAGGTCAAACATACATTGTCCTAGCTTGGCATACAAGCCACGTTACCGGAGGCATTGTGGGACAGCTTGCATTTTTGTGTTCTGCTGGGTCCTGAAAGAAGATAAAAATGTCATCAAGATGGGGTGGCCAAACTTGCTTAATGTAAGCGCTGCACAGAATAAACATCAGATGTCCAAGAGCTACAAAACATGAATATAGGATGTCTGAGAGCTGCAAGTCAAGGACAGAAGGGAGGGAAGGAAAGAAAGCAACTAACTTTAAATGCATTCTCCATACTACCAGCTGGCTTGCTTTGGAGATGTTATTTAAGGAGACAAATGCCCATGATTGACGGGGCAGGGGGGGGGAGGGCTTCAAGAGCAACACAGTATGTCTGAAAGAGCCACATTTTGGCCACCCCTGGATTATGACAACATAGTCAAGCAAGTCCCAAAACAGGGGTGGCCAAACTGTGAGTCAGGAGCCACATGTGGCTCTTTCACACATATTGTGTGGCTTTTGAAGCTCCCAATGGCCCTTCAGCTGGGTTGGATTAGGCATTTCTCTCTTTAAATCACTTCTCCAAGCCAAGCTAGCTGGCAGCTTGGAGAATGCATTTAAAGTTAAAGTTGCTTTCTTTCCATCTCTCCATCCTCCCTCACCCCATCTATTTACCTTCCTTCCTTCCGGCTCTCAAGCATCTGACATTCACGTATTGCGGCTCTCAAACATCTAACATTTATTCTATGTGGCTCTTACATTAAGCAAGTTTGGCCACCCCGACCCAGAAGATGTCATTCATAAAACATTGAAACTTGGCAGGGGCATTACACAGGCCAAACGGCATGACTGGCAATTCATATTGGCCATGCAGGGTACGGAATATGGCCTTCCATTCGTCCCTGGGATGTATGCGCACCAAGTTGCAAGTGACAGCTTATTATACCAGATGTTGAAAGGCTTTCTTGCATCTTTAGTAGTGACTTATCAGAAAGGGGTTTGGCAGATGTATCATGATACCAGTGGTACGAGGCAAATTTCTCCCTGCCCTGCAGACGTTAAAGGCATTTTGATCAGGAGCTGGCTGTTTCATTGTTTTTTTTAAACTACATGTTTAATGCCAGGAACGTATTAAAAGGGGAAGACAATTTTCAGAGCCTTTTTGATAATGTGCTGAGGCATCAAAGTAAGTACTGACAAATGCTTTCTATAACAAAACCAATCAGTATTAAATTTCCAACAGGATTTAAAAAAGAAAAGAAAATACAAGCAAGAGATGGTAAGACAGAAATGCAAAAGCAAGTCCTGGCATATAAGTTTTCTTTATTCCCTGTCCTCCCCTAAAGAGAAGAGACATTTTAATGTCAAGGAGAGACCTCTTGCCAAGGCTGCCAACAGGGGGACTGGGGGGGGGGGACAAAATTTAGGGTGCTCAAGTCAGTTGGAGGGCCCTTGAAGCCAGCCTCTTGCTGCATCCAGCAGAACTTCTTTCCATTTATTTTAATACAATTCTGACTGCAGCCACTAGGGGAGCGGGGATGTCTAAGCATAGCAAAAAGCACTCTAGGATCAGCTAGACTTATGCCTACCAGTGTGCTGTGTAGTGGTTAAAGTTTTGGACTAGGATCTGGGAAACCCACTCTGCCATGGAAGTTTGTTTGGTGACTGTAGTGTATTGGGAGCTTCAAAAGAAGACCCTTTGTTGGGGAGGCTCCTTGCAGCTGCATTCAGATTGGCCATCCTTGCTGAGCCAGCCAATCAGGTAATATCCATTTGAATGAAGCCCATTGTTGAGAGGCTTCTTGCAGCTACACTCAGAGTGGCTGCCTTTGCTGAGCCAGCCAGTTTGGTAATATCCATTTGAATGAAGCCCATTGTTTGAGAGGGCTCCTTGCTGCTACACTCAGAGTGGCCTCCCTTGCTGAGCCAGCCAATTAGGTAATATCCATTTGAATGAAGCCCATGCAAATGAAGGTTCCAAGTGCCTGTTTTTCTATTGGGTTGTTTATTGCTGGAGGTGTGTTTGGGGTGGAGTTTCTTTGTATATGGTTGCGGCTAGCCACGTGTGTTTTCAGTTGGGTTTTTGCTAATAAAAGAGCTGTGCTGGAATCACTATAGCAGACTGATCAAAGCCACCAAGTAATACACCATCTTTCAGTTTGCAAAAAAATATTATAAGGATTGTGTACAACACATAATAAACAATACAATAATGATAGAGGCCAGCGGTGATAGGACCGTTTAAAGTAACAGAAATCCCAAGGGGCCAAAAAAAAAAACCCCATCCCCAAATGAATAGATAGAAGTCCAAACTTGGAAATGTTCCAACTGAAATTCACAAGGTGGATGCTCCTGAGGAGGGAAGCTTCAATGCAGCTGCTTTCTTAAAAACACATCTCTCTAGATTTTGATGACGTTTCAATTCCTTCTTCAGTTTAACGGCTCGATTATTTAGGAACCCTGTTCTACATTCTCTAATCACGGCATTAAGCTTCTCATTTCAGTGTGAACATCAGGCTCTTTGGAACATTTCCAAGTTTGGACTTATATCTATTCATTTGGGGACGGGGTTCTTTTTTGCCCCTTGGGGTTTCTGTTACTTTAAAAGGCCCTAGCACCGCTGGCCTCTATCATTATTGTATTGTTTATTATGTGTTGTACACAATCCTTATAATATATTTTTGCAAACTGAATGATGGTGTATTACTTGGTGGCTTTGATCAGTCTACTAATTACACCAAATGCCCTTCAAGCAGCAGAATCACTATAGCGTCTCACCCACTACTTTTCAGTGACCTTGGGCCAGCCAGCCGCTCTAAGCCTAACCTACCTCACAGGGTTCTGAGAATGATAGCAAGCCAAAAGAGCCCTGTGGCGTAGAGTGGTAAAGCTGCAGTACTGCAGCCAAAGCTCTCTGCTCACAACCTGAGTTCCATCCTGGCAGAAGCTGCATTCAGGTAGCCGGCTCAAGGTTGACTCAGCCTTCCATCCTTCCGAGGTCAGTAAAATGAGTACCCGCTGGGTTTCATCTGGAAAACTCACTCTGCCATGGAAGTTTGCTTGTAACTGTAGTGTACTGGGAGCTTGTAACTGCTTGTAACTGTAGTGTACTGGGAGCTTCAAACAAAGACACTTTGTTGGAGAGGCTCCTTGCAACTGCATTCAGAGTGGCCACCCTTGCTGAGTCAGCCAATCAGGTAATATCCATTCGAATGAAGTCCAGGCAAATGAGGGTTCCCAGCACCTCTTTTTTTTCTATTGGGTTGTTTATTGCTGAAGGTAGATGACTGGGGAAGGCAATGGCAAACCACCCCATAAAAAAAATCTGCCATGAAAACATCATGATGTGACGGCACCCGAGACGGAAACGGCTGGTGCTTGCACAGGGGACTACCTTTACTTGTTTAGCAAGCCAAGGGATTTTATCAAAGATTTCAGGTTTTCATGGCTGGCATCATCACTAGGGTTTGTAGAATCTTTCGGGCTCAAGTGCCGTGTTCTACTGGAGAAAGTTTTTCTTCCAGACGTTTCGTTCTCAGCTGCGGAGAACATCCTCAGTGGCGTTGCAGCCGGAGCAGGCGCTCTTGTGCATTGAGTGAGGATTTTGTTATGAATGTTTGGTTTGGATCAGGGTCACATGGGGGGGGCAGATGGAATCTTTGTCCACGGGCCCATGGTAGTTCTTGGCAGCCCTGCTTCTTGCTGCCCCCCCCGCCCCCGATGAGAAGAGAAGGAGAAGAAAAGAGAAAATTTACAGAGGAAGCAAAATAGACGGAATCGAGAAATGCATTGTGCAAAACCCACGAATGGGATTTGAAATCTTCCTTTAAGAGCACAAATAATTGCATAAAACCTTCCTCCCATTATGCACACAAGAGAGGTTATGGAGTGATCAGATTGAAATAAGGAGAACGGGGGAAACGGTACTGTCACAGAGCGGGATAATGGGAACTACCACTCTTGTCTGGTCGCTGAGATGCATTAGTAGCCCCTTTTTATACCTATATATATATATACATATTATTGTAAATATTTTGAAGGACAAATATATCACCAAGCATAACTCAAAAACTAATGGAAGATGAAAAGCCCATATATGAAAAAGCAACAAAACACCGAGGCTCAGATACACAGATCCCCTTGGATGAATGTGCTCTCGGTGGATCAGAAGCTCAGACGGTGCGAAGAAAAGAATAGGGGGGGGGGGTTATAGCAGGAGGGATGGGTGGGTACAATGACATTTCCTTCACTGTCTTCAATTCAAAGGCACCTTTTCCTCTCCCAGGATAACCTTTGCAAAGCTGCTTCTGCAAGTTTCCAGCCCAGTGCGTATGGACTGGGAAAGGACGTATTTGGCTTGTGCCTGTTCACAGCAGTCCATCTTCTCTTTCCCCCCCAGCTTCATGAACCTGTTATGAAACGATTTTTACACTGATGTGATTTGGAGAGGGAGAGCAAGGGGAATGGTGAACCTATACTGGGGTGGCCAAACTGCAGCTCTTTCACACATATTGTATGGCTCACAAAGCCCCCACTGCCCCACCCCATCTGCTTGCCTGGAGAAGGCATTTGTCTCTTTAAATCACATCTCCAAGCAAGGCCAGCCAGTGGCTTGGAGAATGCATTTAAAATTAAAATGACTTCTTTCCACCTCTCCCTCCCCATAATATTTTCCTTCCTTCCTTCCTTCCTTCCTTCCTTCCTTCCTTCCTTCCTTCCTTCCTTCCTTCCTTCCTTCCTTCCTTCCTTCCTTCCTTCCTATATCTGGCATTCGTGTCTTGCAGCTCTCAGACATCTGACATTTCTCACATTAAACAGCTCTCACATTAAGCAAGTTTGACTACCCCTGACCTATACACAGATATATGTACATGCATAATTTGATTATTTCCCCCCTGGAAGTGTGCATGCACATGAAAGCTTACATTCTGAATAAAACTTGGTTTGTCTTAAAGGTGCTACTTTATTCATGGATTGACTCAGGGAAGGAAATCGTGGCCCTCAGTCAAGAAGGCTGTTAATGGTTGGATGTTTCAGGGGACAATAATTCATAGGGTTGCCAAAGTAAGAAGTGACTGGATGGCACTTCAAACACAAGCATAGCCAGCTTCAGGAAGGGATTGGATAAACATGGAGCAGTGGTCCATCAGTGGCCATTAGCCACAGCGTATTGTTGGGATTCTCTGTCTGGGGCAAAGATTGCTCTGTATACTTGGTGCTTGGGGGGGGGGGGGCAACAGTGTGAGGGCTTCTAGTGACCTAGTCCCACTGATGGACCTCCTGAGGGCACCTGGGGGTCTTTTTGGCCACTGTGTGACACAGAGTGTTGGACTGGATGAGCCATTGGCCTGATCTAACATGGCTTCTCTTATGTTCTTATGTGACACAGAGTGTTGGACTGGATGGGCCACTGGCCTGATCCAACATGGCTTCTCTTATGTTCTTATGTGACACAGAGTGTTGGACTGGATGAGCCATTGGCCTGCTCTAACATGGCTTCTCTTATGTTCTTATGTGACACAGAGTGTTGGACTGGATGGGCCATTGGCCTGATCCAACATGGCTTCTCTTATGTTCTTAAGAGCAGAAGTCCATCAGTGGCTATTAGCCGCAGGGTATTGTTGGAACTCTCTGTCTGGGGCAGTGATGCTCTGTATTCTTGGTGCTTGAGTGGGGAGCAACAGTGGGAGGGCTTCAAGTGTCCTGGCCCCACTGATGGACCTCCTGGTGGCACCTGGGGTCTTTTTTGGCCACTGTGTGACACAGAGTGTGAGACTGGAGGGGCCATTGGCCTGATCCAACATGGCTTCTCTTATGTTCTTATATAGCAGGGATGGCCAACGGTAGCTCTCCAGATGTTTTTGCCTACAACTCCCATCAGTCCCAGCCAGCATGGCCAATGGCTTGGGCTGATGGGAGTTGTAGGCAAAAAAAACATCTGGAGAGCTACCGTTGGCCACCCCTGTTATATAGTAAATCACCCCAAATGCTATTTTGTAGTTTCCCATACACACCTATTTGTCTTTGGGTTTTAACGTTATAAGTTGAGCTTGAAGTGACAGGTTGGTTTGAAATAGAGTTAAGCATTGGAGTTACAGCATTGGATTTGGTTAGGGTTGCAAAACTGTCAGGCTTACACGTGTCAGGGATATGGGTAGCGGTGCCAGATTAGGGACAGGGACTGGGTTGCTTTGAGATTGTTCGGTACGTATCTGTAAATCTATATTTCAAATTTGCAGTCGTTTGAAACTGAAATTAGTGGTGATTCGAGTCAAGTATTGGACATGGTGGGATTATTGAACTTTCATCATCATCGACATCATTTTATTTATATCCCGCCCTCCCCGCCGAAGCAGGCTCAGGGCGGCTAACAACACTTTACTTTGTTTACTTTATGATTATTTCCTATGGAGCTATGTAGGCACTTTCCCTTGAAGAGTATTTTCCATATATGGCGTGTGTGCGCGTGTTGAGGGGGGATTGTTATTATTTTTTTTTCCAATTTAAATTTTTAATTAAAATTTTTACCATAAAAACATAAAAATAACAATAACATACATATAGCCAATCTAATCAATATACTAGTTAGGCAAAATACATACAGCCACTTTCACATGACAGACAGCAGTATAAACTTCTGTTAAGGTACATATCTTCCAAACTTCCCCAGAGTTCAAGCTTGGGAATTACGCAAAATTCCAACATCAGTTCAATGTAACATAATATTCAAATACTTGAGGGGAATTTTACCCTCATTATCCTCCTTCTTATTTACATATTCAAGGAATTTAAACCATTTTTCAATAAACCAATCCCCGCTTTAACATTCTCTTGTAGAGTGATACTGGTTGCCAACTTATCCTGTATTAAGATGTCCCAAACTTTATTAAACCAACAAGTTAACTTAAGCACTTTAGGTTTCTTCCAGCAGCTGGCTATAACAACTTTTCTGCTAACAATAATAATGCCAACAATTCTTTTTGTAAAACCGTTAATTTTGAATAAGGCCAAAAGTTTAGTAGCAGTGATATTGTTATTATTTTTGCTAAGCTTCCACAATGTTTTTCATAAGAGTTGGTAAAATTCTGGCGACTCTATGATCCCCCCCTCCACCCCCTCCACTAAGATTCCCAGTTCTGGATTGGGAACTACTTAGAGATCTTGGAGGCAGAACCTAAGGAGCAGGACTGGATCTACGTGTTTTTTGAGGGGGGGGGGGGCAAAATTAAAAAATGATGCCCCCTTATGGGTCATTCTATCATGGTCCCATAGAATACAATGGACTCCATACCCAATTTGCCACCCCCCCTCCATTGGTGCCCAGGGCAAGCACCCCCCCCCTCTGCCCCCCCCAGATCCGGCCCTGCTGAAGAGGGTGGAGTTGGGGAGGGGAGGGACTTCAGCAAGTTATAATGCCATAGAGTCCATCTTCTAGAGCAGCCATTTTCTCCAGGGGAACTGATCAGTTGAAATCCCAGGAGATCTCTAGTTCCCACCTGCAGGACAGGTACTTATTACTTGACCTGGTGTGAAGATACCAGACTGAGAAAAGGCGGGGCGGGGAGATGGGGAAAGGGAGGAGGTAATTTCTTTCTGGTAGCTTGTAAGCACGGCACTGGATTAACTTTGCCTGAGTTTGGCCAGTAACTCACTTCATTTGTATAAAAACAAATAAAACTTCATTTACAAAAGAATATAAAGACAAACAGTTAGGTAAGAGAAAAAGGTATACAATTCAGCAAGGGGGGGGGGGGGAACCCTAGCTGACTGGCAACTACTTACTACTGTTCCAATCAGACATAATCAAATAACAGTGAGATGGAAACTGAGGAGAAGTAGAGTTCTCAGCGTCTCTTTGTGCTTCAAGCTCTTCAACTCGCTAAACATTCTCCATGAGTAGTCATTCTTATGCCAGCTATGCTATCAACCATTAACCATCTGACCAATTAGAAAGCTGTTTGACCAATTAGGAAAGTTAATATGAACATATGAAGCTGCCTTATACTGAACCAGACCCTTGGTCCATCAAAGTCAGTATTGTCTTCTCAGACTGGCAGCGGATCTCCAGGGTCTCAAGCGGAGGTTTTTCACACCTATTTGCCTGGACCCTTTTTTGGAGATGCCTGGGATTGAACCTGGGACCTTCTGCTTCCCAAGCAGATGCTCTACCACTGAGCCACTGTCCCTCCCCTAAGTGTTAGCAGGGTGGATCCCTAGATTGTGAGTGTCAACCACTTTAGATGACACTTCACAGCTGCTGTCAGTTAATTGCTGTAACCAGCCTAAGCAATGGTCTGGATAACATACTAACATGGGGGTAATGACTTTTACAAACAAGAAAGTTAACACTTAGGCAAAATCTCTTTTAAAGGAGACCTGCTCCTTGACACCTGGGGTGCTCTTTTTTCCTCTTTGCCTCCTCAGCTTCCCCTTCTGCCTCCTTCACTGAGAGGGGTGGGGCAGACATTGGCCCTTGATGGTCCCAGGGCTGGCCCTAGGCTGTCTGGCACCCTAGGCAAGGCTAACTTCTGGCACGCCCCCCCCCCCCCGCACTGATAACATCACTGAGTCCTGTGAGGGGAGCGCAGTTTGTCACCTCAGAAGGATGGCGCCCTAGGCAATCACCTACTTTTCCTAGTGGCAGGGCCAACCCTGTATGGCTCTCCTTCAGTCCACCCCCCAATGCTACACACAAAGGCAACATCAGGCAATCCTGTTTTCCTTACTCCAGCCATAGCAAGCAGGAAAGGAAAGGTCCCCTGTGCAAGCACCAGTCGTTTCCGACTCTGGGGTGACGTTGCTTTCACAATGTTTTCACAGCAGACTTTTCACGGGTTGGTTTGCCATTGCCTTCCCCAGTCATCTACGCTCCCCCCCCCCCCGCCCCCAGCAAGCTCAGTACTCATTTTACCGACCTCGGAAGGATGGAAGGCTGAGTCAACCTCGAACCGGCTACCTGAAAACCCAGCTTCTTCCACCGGGAATCGAACTCAGGTCGTGAGCAGAGCTTAGGACTGCAGTACTGCAGCCTTAACACTCTGCGCCACGGGGCTCCCCCCATAGCAAGCAGAGCAGCCTTAAAAGTATTTTCAGAATGCCATGTAAAAAAAGAAAACATTAATTTTTGCTAAGCTGCCACATATGTTTTGCATAAGTGGCAGTCCAGTGCTTCCCACTTTCTCTGTTTCTGAGAGCAGCATGTAACTTTCCTTTGTTTCAGATTTTTTTTTGAAAAAAATGTTTCAAAATCCAGCTAGGAGTGCCTGGTCTCTTCATTTGCCAGTTACCATCTCTTCCTTCGGCTCTTATGTAGTCTAGCAGCTCAGTCTGATGTTATTGCATGAGGCAAATGCATCGTGCATGGCTTATCTAAGCTGTACCGCAAATGGGGAGAGCGCAGCCTTCACATACCAAACATCCACAAACAGCCCCCGACCTTTTTTTTTTTGAGAAATGATGTTTGTAGCATTTACAGTACGGCTGTGAAGAATTTGACAACAGTGGGGATAACACCTCTTTCAGCTCTTGAGTCTACTAACCTACTTTGCAGTATAACGGATACGATGCCAAGCATTTAGAACTGAGTGACGGGATTTGGTGTAGTGGTTAAGTGTGCGGACTCTTATCTGGGAGAACCGGGTTTGATTCCCCACTCCTCCACTTGAACCTGCTGGCATGGCCTTGGGTCAGCCATAGCTGTGGCAGAGGTTGTCCTTGAAAGGGCAGCTGCTGTGAGAGTCCTCTCAGCCCCACCCACCTCACAGGGTGTCTGTTGTGGGGGAGGGAGATAAAGGAGATTGTGAGCCGCTCTGAGACTCTTGAGTGGAGGGCAGAATAGAAATCCAATGTCTTCTTCTTCTTCTCTACACTTTCAATGCACATTTTGGGATGCAGTCAGCACCGATGCAGCCACCTTTTTGCATGCCTGAGAAGCAGGAATGAGTCAGGTTGCCAACGACCAGGTGGCAGCTGGAGGTCTCCCAGAATTACACCTGAGCACCAGCAACAGGGATCCGTTCCCCTGGAGGAAATGACGGCTTTGGAGAATAGATTCTATGGGATCGTATCCTTGCTGAGCTGCCTCTCCTCCCCAAATTCTACCTTGTCCAGACTCCCCCCCCCCCCCCGTCCCAAATCTCCAGGAATTTCCCGAGCCAGAGCTGGCAACCCTTGGAATGCCTAATTTATGCTTTGCTACATGCAGCTGTGTGGAATCGATGTACAGAGAACAATTTGGGCATCTTTCCCTCCAGTTTCTACGGATGCCAGCCTTCAGGTGCAGGACTGGAGCGACATGTTTTTTTAAGGCGGAGCAAAATTTAAAAAAATGACGCTCCCTTATGGGCCATTCTATCTTATGGTCTCATAGAATTCATTGGACTCCATACCCAATTTGGCGCCCCCCCCCCTCCATCAGCACCCAGGGCAAGCAACCCTCTCTGCCCCCCCTAGATCCGGCCCTATTCAGGTGCGACCTCGGGAGCACTGGCACCAAGCTATAAGGTGTCCCAGGAGAGGCTCCCCACCCCTGGTGTCCTCCCACACCCATGGGCAAAGTGAGCCCCCCCCATCCCCAGTCTTTTCCCCCTATAGGTGTCCAGCCAGCTTCGCCTTGCTTCAGCCGCCTTACCTGGGGGGCACCCGAGAGGCAGGGCAGAGCTCCCTTCCTCGCTGTGCCACAGTGTGGCCTGTCTGCATGCACTGTGAGCCGGACGCAGGCACGCATGCACACCACCTTCGCCTCTACCACCTCCTCCCTCCAGGGCTATTTGAAATGCATAGGAAGACACAGGTGAAAGGGCCCACCGATCAGCTGATCAGTGGGGCCTTTATCTGAGAGCGGGAAGGGCAGCATTTGCTCCCCCCACCCGCTGCCTGGGAGGGGGGGTGCCCAATTCAGTTTTCCCCCCTCAGGGCTGAATCCATAGGTGACCACCTGAGGTCACCTAATAGGCACACTGGCCCTGGACCTGGGAATCCCCTGAAATTACAGCTCATCTCCAGGCTACAGAGATCAATTCCCCTGTAGAAAATGGACAGTTTGGAGGGTGAACTCTGTGGCATTGTATCCCACTGAGGCCCCATGTTCTCCCCAGGCTCCAACCTAAAATCTCTAGGAATTTCCCAACCTGAGCTGGCAATTTCCTAGGGGAATTCATGCTTCTAAAGAGAGCCAGTTTGGTGTAGTGGTGAAGTGTGCGGCCTCTTATCTGGGAGAACCGGGTTTGATTCCCCACTCCTCCACTTGCACCTGCTGGTATGGCCTTGGGTCAGCCATAGCTCTGGCAGAGGTTGTCCTTGAAAGGGCAGCTGCTGTGAGAGCCCTCTCAGCCCCACCTACCTCACAGGGTGTCTGTTGTGGGGGGGGAAGATATAGGAGATTGTGAGCCGGTCTGAGTCTCTGATTCAGAGAGAAGGGCGGGGTATAAATCTACATTTCTTCTTCTTCTAAAGTCTATTGTGAATGTGATGCTGTTTTGTTTTTTACCTTTTGGGAGATCTTTTGTCTTTTCCAATCTAGGTTTTATGCCAGAGCAGCTGAATTTCCAACTAAAGTTAAATTACAATTCAAAACCTCTGTTTTCATTACCCTTGTTTAGGCTAACCTCTGGGCATTATAAGTGTGCTATTAAAAAGCTGCGGGTTTTTCCCCCGGGCTGCACAATGTCATTGCACCACCCTGTGCCATCTGTGAATCCTAAATATATATACATGTTGTAAGTTTTGTATATACATATTATTAGTTCTATTGCTTTCATATCTGTCATTTTCCTATTAGGTTTGCTTTAACGTTTTACATACATGATGATGTGCCTATCAAGGGAATAAAATATTCTCTTCCCTCACGTTTAATAATCTTTACTCCATCATAGATAAGGATATAAAGGTCTAATGTGCAGACTTATTGAAAGGAGTTCTTTCCAGCCCATTATAGGCTTTACAATGTTATATATATTTCTTGAAAGAAAATGTGATCCAGCTTTTGAACGGACTCATTTCTACTGAAGGGCTTACACTATAAAATAAAACCTCTTTAAAGCTGCATAACATTATGTTTGGAGTGAAAATTAAAAAACCACCACAAGCCTTTTATTTTGTTAATATTGCAAAGACGAATATTTTTACTTATAAAAGCATTTTTTTTAAAAAAGAGAAGAATTAATTTCTATTTACAATCCCAGCACATGCCCAGCTCTGTTCCAATTTTGACAGCCAAACAGCTGTTCCTCCTTCACTGCCCAGTGTGCAGCTGGGTTCCCCGGGTGTATCCAGAGACTTGTTCCTGAGCATTTACCGGGTTTCCGTGCCAACAGGTGTCCCTGCGAAAAGAATGCTTCCAGAAGTGAATGCCATAAGTGTGACTCCCCTTCGGACCTCTTTAAAGAATTAACGAGCCATAATAAATAACTTTATTAATATTCCTATCACACTACCAGCCAGCCAAAATTATGTTCAATAGAGAACGGGCCTTTAGAGACAAAAGTCATTTTCAGTGGATTTTGCCCCATTTCGCTTTGTTCTTACAGCAGCCGTGAAGTTGTATGATCAGGTGAAACTCTGCAGAGATTTTATGAGCACAGAATAGTCTATTTATCAGAGAACTGTTGTAATGCTAAGCGCAGTCACGTACTTCCATGAAGTAACACTGAGACCGATTCCCCACTAGCCTTATTCCGGTCTCATTGCTCCTTTTCCCGCCAGCGCTTCTGCTGGATTTCGCACAAGCTGCCGCAGGGTGGCAAGTCGGCCCGCCTATTTTTAAGTTCCCTCCGTGGCAAGCAGAATCGTCTAAAAACCGGTTTCTGCCTGCCGCGGAGGGAACTTGAAAAGAGGCAGGGCAACTTGCTGCCCCAGAGCAGCTTGTGCAAAATCCAGCAGAAGCACCAGCAGGAAAAGGAGCAACGAGACCGGAACAAGGCTAGTGGGGAATCGGTCTGATTTAATCATACGCAGAACAGGAGTATATCTTTTTATGGACTCCTTCTGCTGCAGGATATAAATAAAAATGTATTATTATTATTATTATTATTATTATTGATAGCATCAGTTATAGTTCATGCTGATTACAATAATACATGCATTGGAGAGCTAGGAAAAATAACTTCGATAACATTTGATCAACAATGCATGCATTTTCAGTTAAACACTATCCATTATAAATTTGATCAAGTTTAAAACTTTATCCGAATATTGTAGTTTATTCACTTAAGTTGGGATTTCTTGAGTAGCAACTGCTCCTCTAAGTATTAAATTTGTTTGCTTAAATTTGTTTGAATGTGGTCACTGTGGAACACTCACACAAACATCAGAGTGGTTTTGGTGTCAGGTGAGGATTTGGGACACCTAGGCTGATTACAGACCGGCACTTTGGGTCGACTCAGAGATGCCTCTGAAGTTGACCCAAAAAACCCAGCCACATGGCAACATGCCGCCCCCATCCCACACTTACTCCGTCCTGAGAGATGCTCCAATCGCCTCAAAAAGGGATCACTTGGAAAGTGGTCCCTTTTTGTTGAGGCGGTGGCCGGCCGTCTGGAAGCCGGGAGAGTGTCTTACAAGCGCCCGGGGAGCTGCGAGTGGGACATATGAGAGTTCCACACACTCCCCGGCTGCCCAAGGCCCACCCCTTCTTCTGGCGCTGTCCAGAAGCACCGGGGCGCTCTTCTTTCAGCGGCTTTCTTCGGGACAGCCACAAGCCTCCCCAAAACGGCTGTCTGTTACCAGCCCTAGATTCCAATCCCCCTCAACCATGAAGCTCACTTGAGCTGGTTACTCTTTCTTAGACCCAGGCCTCATTTTGGGCAAGAGCTCATAGGAGTGAAGCTCCAGAACCTCTAAATTTTATTGTGTTATTTCTCCCCACCCCCAATACTTGCTTCTGGGCTCCATTGTTCAATCCCCCTGTAAGAATTTTGCTGAACTCTAATATTTGACAAACAAACCAAAACATATAAAGCAGACAGATAGAAATCTTCATCATGCCACTGTGGCCACATAGGAGAGCGTAATTTAAGAAGTATGATGGTAGTAAGGTTTTACTATAATTAGAATTCAAGAGGCATTTTAAGGTATATGTTGAGCTGATATAATTGAGTACACCTTCCGGTGATGTCAGGGATGTGTGGCATATGCAAATGAGTCATGCAGATGAGTTTTGCTAATGAGCTCTGGCACCTCTTTTTCTACAAAATGACCCCTGCTTAGACGATATCCGCACAAGTGCAAACCTCCACATCAGCATCCTTAAATAATCGAAGTCTGTAAAATTTCTTGCAGAACTTTTGGCTTCCCCAGGAGTAGATCTGAATTTAGTGTCCCCTGTTACCCCATGTTTTTCAAATGTACTCTTCCCACAATTCCTGCCCACCCCCCCCTTCAGATCTGAACTCATAGTTTTCCAAGTGAGGAATTCCTGAATTTGAATTTTGTTTCCTGTTACCCTTTTGTGTTATTGGTGTTCTCCTCGCCTCCTGCTCTCCCCCCCCCCCCCACGTTCTCAGAGAACTGTTGGGAGAAAATGGGTGGCAAGGTTTCATGTAGCCTATCCAGAAAATTTTTGGGTTTCCTTTTATTTCATGCTTTTATATAATAATAATAATAATAATAATAATAATAATAATAATAATAATAATAATAATAATAATAATAATAATAATAATAATTTATTTTTAATAATAATAATATTTTATTTTTATATCCCGCCCTCCCCGCCAGGCGGGCTCAGGGCGGCTAATATATATATATACATATATAGTCGGTAGGTCATGCTGTTTTGCACTTGTGTTGTTTCTTCATTCCCCCCCTCTTCCCCCGTAGCTCCCTGTTGTGTTTTGGATGACAGTTCAGTTATTCATTCATTATTTGACACTAGTGGAATTATATAATACATATGTTCTATGATTTGATTTTATAATTGTGGAAACTAAGCAAGTGCAGATTTTTCTTTTTATGAGCTCTGTGAATGTTAAACAGACATAATAATGTTGTTATGAATTAGTATATATCGTTCAACGATTCTGGGATACTTTCCTTTAGGAATTTTTCAAAATCTTCAATGGATATATTGTAAGCATGCGACTAATAGGGGAATTTTGAAATGGCAGCAACCATACGATTCCCCACGATTCTTGAGCATGCGTGGTCATTAAGCACAGAATTATTGAGTGTAATTAGAATGAGGGAAAACCAAACAATCAAGTCAATCATCCGCCAAAATAAAAAGCGCCTAAGAACTGTGGTCTCCATCTCATGATCCATGTGGTATCTTGAACTGTTTTTAAAAAATACAACCTTAGCATCTGGATGAGATATAAAAATTATTTTATGGCGCTTTTGAATGACAGCAGTAAATGAGTTTTATATCTATTTTATATTAGAAGTGATAGGGCAGCATCATGCTTTATGTGTTAAAAGCTCTGTCTGTAAATACCTCCATTTTCGTGCCTGGTGTATATTTCAAAGTGTGTGCAGCTCTTGTAACCACACAGCCTCCTGTTCTTCCCTTTTTTTGTTGTTTGCTTGTTTTTCATAAAGAGGCATTTACCATGTTGTAAATGTATAGACACATCTGGTTTTTATGAGAAGATTCAAACTCGTTGTGAGCCTATTTAGAATATGGCTTTCACTCACTCCCACTGCAAACACTATTTATTTAAGTTGATTTCCATTGTCTCCAGTCAATTCTAGTAGAGTACGGTGTCCTCAGGGATCAGCCAGCGTGACATAGTGGTTGAGATCAGCAGACTCTAATCTGGAGAATCATGTTTGATTCCCCACTCCTCCACATGGAGCCTGCTGAATGACCTTGGGCCAGTCACACTTCTCTGATAAGAACATAAGAGAACTCATGTTGGATCAGGCCAAAGGCCCATCCAGTCCAAATGCTCTGTATCACACAGTGGCCAGAAACCAGGTGCCATCAGGAGGTCCATCAGTGGGGCCAGGACACTAGAAGTTCTCACACTGTTGCTCCTCCCAAGCACTAAAAATACAGAGCATCGCTTGCCCCACACAGAGAGTTCCAACAATACACTGTAGCTAATAGCCACTGATGGACCTCTGCTTCATATGTTTATCCAATCCCCTCTTGAAGCTGCCTATGCTTGTAGCTGCCACCACCTCCTGCGGCAGTGAATTCAACGTGTTAATCACCCTTTGGGTGAAGAAGTCAGAACTCTCTCAGCCCACAAGTTGTCTGTCGTGGGGAGAGGAAGGGAATGCAATTATCAGCCACTTTGTGACTTAAAACAGAGAAAAGCGGCATATAAAACCCTTCTCTTCTTCTCCCCTTCATCAGCACTACATTGTTTTTACTGATTGCTGAGGGGCTACTAGATCAACAGCAATGGCTGAAAGCCTCATGGCTATTGAGCAGCAGTTGCTTTCTAGTGGCCCAGCACTAGGTACAGGTAATAAACTGAGACCAATTCTTCACTAGCAGTTGTTCCACCCATGAGCTTCTGCTTTCCCCAGCTCAAGTGATCAGTTCCCCACCAGTTGCTGCACAGGCGCATTTTGATCAGCAGCTCCCTCCAATTTCCCTTGCAGCTTCTGGAACTCTAAAAAACAAGAGCAGGAAGCCATGAGGGAAATTGGAGGGAGCCACAGATCAAAATGTAGCAACTGATGGGGAATCGATCGCTTAAACCACAGAAAGCAAAAATTCAGGGGGCCGAGCAACTGCTGGTGAGGAATCAGTCTGTTTGCCACATGAGATGATTACAATCAGAATATTATCAAAGTTGCTCAAATAATGATGGGGCCAGATCAGTCAGCTGAAAAGGTAGGACCACCAAAAAAAAATGTACTGGAGAGATCATGGAACCTGCATAGGCAAAAGCCATGAGGGGCAGGGATTGTAGTAAGGAGAGTAATTAGAAAAAGAAGAAGACTGTAGATGTATAGCCCACCCTTCTCTCTGAATCAGAGTCTCAGAGCGGCCTACAATCTCCTGGGTGGTTACAACAGAGTTGGTTGAAATTGAATCCATCGAAGACAGAAGTCCTGTGCCTAAACCAGGGCAAGGTATGTTCAGGAATCAGGGTCTGTTGGTGCCTGCACCGAGGGTTAAAAGCTTAGGGGTGATTCTGGATGCCTTCCTTAGTGTTTCCTACTTATTTTCACTGCCATCAAAGACACCAAAGGATCCTGCATTGAGCAGGGGGGTTGGACTAAATGGCTCTGTGGTTCTATGGCTGATAACAGACAGGCATTTTGGGGTGGATGAGAGGCATCCCAAATTGGGACAATTCAAAAAGAGCCATCCCGAAGTCTCCACATGCTCCCCAGCAAGCCATCCCCATCCCATCCATGGGGAGACATGGGCATGTTGCACACCATCCCCGTCACTTAGCTTCCCCATACATTTTCAGTAGTCTTGAGCAGTGAACAGTTTTTATTTTTAAAAAGCCAGATGAACTTGGGGCGGCTTGATGGTTTCACACCACCAAGGCAGCTCACTGACGCCCTTCCACTTCCAGACTGGTGTGTGGCTCAAAAATTTGCTACCACTTCGGAAGTGGTAGCTTTTTGAGCCCCACAGCGGAGGACGGAAGACAGGGTGAGTACAGGATGAGGACAGGCGGCAAATGTTTGTGTGTGGAAGGATTTTTTGGGTCGATTTCAGAGGCGTCTCTTAGTCGGCCCAAACTGCCGGTCTGTAATCACCCGATGATTCTCTCACCTTACACTTCTTAACTGAACCTGAAGAACAGGATGGCTTAGTTACAGAACAGCCAGAACATGCTCTAAGGTAAAAGAGGATCCTTTAACTAAAATGGTCACTTTTACTCAGGGGTGGAATTCTAGCAGGAGGTCCTTTGCATATTAGGCCACACACCCCTGATGTAGCCAATCCTCCAAGAGCTTACAAGCCTCTTTTTTGTAAGCTCTCGGAGGATTGGTTACATCAGGGGTGGGGTCTAATATGCAAAGGAGCTCCTGCTAGAATTCCACACCTGCTTTCACTTAATCATAAATAAGAGTTAATTTAGAAGTGTGACAAAATAATGGTTCCAGATAGGCTCATAAGTATAATGGTTTCAGATCAATGAACTTCTTTCTTTCACGTTTCTTAAATCGACTTAGCCACAAAGACTTATTTTCCTCACTTAGGCTAATGACTTCCGCACAGGCTTATTTTCCTCACCTGTTCTCTTTACTCAGTCAAATCCGTTCTCTCTCACATACAAACCCTCACTACAACACAGTCAACTCTGCCCCTCCAGGGCACAGCTACCATCCAATTGCAGCACCCTTCAATCACCTATCCAGCCTGCATCCACCCTATATATAAACCCCCATATTAAATCACAGAAATAAAACATACACAATATTTTCATAACAAAACATCACAGATGGTTTGCTGTTCTCTGCATAGTGACCCTTGGCTTCCTTCCAAGTTCTAATCAAATCCAAATCCAAATACCTTTATTGGCATAGAAAAGTCCTAATCAAGGCAAAACCCTGCTTAGCTATTGAGATCTGATGAGATCGGCTACTCTGGCCCATTCATAAAGCTTAAACGTAAAGGTAAAGGTAGTCCCCTGTGCAAGCACCAAGTTGTTACCAACCCACAGAGTGATGTCACATTATGACGTTTTCTTGGCAGACATCTTCAAAGGGTGGTTTGCCATGGCTTTTCCCAGTCATCCACACTTTACCCCCAGCAAGCTGGGTACTCATTTTTTTTAACTTAATTTTTTTATTAATTAATATAATACAATATATGAACAATACAATACAATACAACATAGTTACAAAGTCTTTTTTGCTTCTTAGGGTCTACAGTAATCTTATGGGATCAGTACAAAACAAAGTTCAAATATTTTGTAGACATAGTACATTCTTTTGAAGCATTGCCATTTATATCATCAAAAAACACAAACAATTTTTCAACAAAACTGTCCACTAATTTGGGATTATTGTTGAATAAGAGCGGAGTAGTTATTTTATCTTGTACAACAATGTCCCATATTTTATTAAACCAAGTGGTCACAACTGGGACTTTAACTTGTTTCCAACTTTTTGCTAGTACTATTTTCCCTGCTAGGAGAAGTAATTAAATTAATGCAGCTTTCAGTGGCATAAAATTTTGTTGAGGCCAGAAATTCAAAATATAGATTCTGGAGTGCGGGGAATAGAACAATTTACAATGTGTTCAATTTTGTCTATTACAGAGGACGAGTAGACCTGTATTCGTGGGCATGCCCACCAACAATGTAGAAATGTTCCAGGTTCCCCGCAACCTTTCCAACAAAGAGGCTTGGATAGTAATTTTGCATGAAATAAAGAATATGGTAATGCATACCATCTTGAAAATATTTTATAATTGGTTACTAATTTTACTGACCTCGGAAGGATGGAAAGCTGAGTCAACCTTGTGCCAGCTACCTGAACCCAGCTTCTGCCAGGTTTGAACTCAGGTCATGAGCAGAGCTTGGACTACAGTACTGCAGCTTACCACTCTGCTGTGTGATAAGTGTTTTGGGAATGGAGATGAGTTCTATACCTGGTTTCTTTACTTGAATACTAGTAGGCTGGCTGAGCTGGAGATGCCGGTGTAGTGACGGGGCTCTTGGTCTAACATCCTTTGCTGGCTCCATGTGAGCAGGGTGTTCTTCAGGGCAAGATCACAAAAGAGTCATGGAACTATAATGTAAATGCCTTGGGAACAAATGAAGTGAGATGTTTTAAAAAAGAAAAAAGAAAGAACTATGGATTTTTGAACACAGAATTTCATGACCCAACAACATGGGTCTGTCTCCATTTTTTTTTTTTTTTTATCTTTAGAGACTTCGTTCGTGTGTTAGGAATTTTGATGAGAAGTTAGTCCTAGGGCATTTCACAAAATATTCTGTTTCCCACCCATCACATGGGAGCTGCGGGGAAGAGACAGAGGAAACGTATCAAAGGAGGAAAAGTGAAATCTGGTTTCTCTGCAATAAGAATTGTTTTGTTCTCTTCCACGTGGTCTGCCTGAAGAATGGATTCCTGGTGGGCCATTTCCTGTTCTCATTATGCCCTTTCTCATGAGAATCCTTCTCAGGCCTCACTCCCTTCGCGCTTTCGAACAGATGGCGGCATTCAGCAGCACTTTGAAGACGGGTGAAAACGGGACTCCAAAAGCCAGTTCGAATGACAGAACGTTCAAAAAGTCAATTCTCAAAGCACAGAGGATGGTCATTATAAAAATAAGAATTGTACCAGTGATAAAATAGATATGAGCTACATCCATCTGTTTCTTTCCGGTCAAAAATTGAAAGTCCAAGCTCAATATATTTATGAAGCTTTGGTCCGCTAGGCTTTGTGTGAAAGGCTACTCATAGGAGAAAATACTTGACTCATACGTTCCTTTCACGTTAATTAAAATAAGCATGGAAGTCGGGTGTTTTGTGATGGTCATACTTTAATATTTTAATAATGGGTCTATGAACCCCATTGTTTTCTACAGTGTCTTCAATCCGCTAACATGCATAATTAAACAATGAGCGTTTTCGCACTGACCTTAATCGGGAGCGACATCCCTCTTCACCGTGCAGTTTACATTTGCGATGCAAAAGCCGCGGGACTTTGCGGCTCTTCCAGGTTCTGCGGAGCAATTAGTGCGAAATCCGCGCAGACGCTGCACGGTGAAGAGGGACGTCGCTCCCGATTAAGGTCAGTGCGAAAACGCTCTGTGTTGCCGTTTCCAGCACCGCTTCAGCTCCAAACGTTTGGAAGGGCATAAGTTTGCCCGCATCAAATACTGTAGATAAGTGAAATCCTACTAGGAATCCAGAGGTTCCCAGAGATTCCTGGAGATTTCTGGATATACCTCAGTGGGGAACAATGCCACAGAATCCACTCTCCAAAGCTTCTGTTTTCTCCAAGGGAACTGATCTCTGTAGTTGAGCTGTAATTCCATGGGACCTCCAGGCCCCACCTGGAAGTTGACATTTCTATTTCCAACATTACTGGTCTTTTCTTTTTTTTTTAAATGATAAATACCTTTCATCAGCTGCTTGTTGAGTAATAAAAATAAACAACACTATTGTCTAGATTCCCACCCTAAGCTGAGTTGCCCTTGTGTGGGAGCTTTGTGCAAAGAGAGAGGATCATAGCCTGAGGAAATCTGTCTGTGTTTACACACGTACCCACATGTTTCCTTTGCTCTGGATCTGAAACTTATGTTTTTGAAGATGCCTTCAAATGAATGCCTTCACAGCATTCATTTGACAGCAAAGGGGGGCACTCGCCCACACCCTCTTTCTAGAGCCCATTGTCTTCTCCCCCCTCAATGGGCCTTATTTCTAGTGAGGTCATTATTTTATAATCGGGTCCACATGGTCAGTTCTGACCCACACAACAGTTTGGGCTTTTGGTGTATTCTGAGATAAAGCCTATGAACCTGTAAACAACACAGCACAGACCTGGGGACTGAAAAGAAGCAAGTGGGGAAGCAAGAGTATTCCAGGTTCTCCATGCTAGAGTTCACTCTCCAAAACAGCCATGTTTCTCCAGGGGAACTGATCTGGAGATGAACTGTAATAGCAGCAGCAGCAGCAGCTCTCCAAATGCCACATGTAGGGTAGCAACCCTGTCATGCAGACAGGGAAACTGAAATTGGCTCCATACACTCTGGATGAATGAATTACTTAATGATTTATTTTTAAACAATGCTGATGGCTTGATTTAATGAACTAAAGTGTAAGCAGCCCTTCTCTTTGGAATTGGTACTGGCTAATGCCACCATGAACAAGCGCAAGTCTCAATGACACAGCCAAAACATCTGTGCATATTACTCTTGATGGGTTTCCATTTGGCTTCCATGGAATCCATGTAGGTGTGCCTGGCTTTGATGGATGAGGGCCACTGTCAAGCATCGATATTTCTCAATAATCAGTCTTTTGTTGTAAAATCAAAAGTTACTTTATTGTAGAAACTCTGAAGCTTTACCAAGGACAGAATCCTTGGAAGTAATGAGGTATACATGATTACACAGATACTATATAGGATTCCTTCAAAGGATAGTATACAAATGCAGTTTGAGTCATGGGTTCAAAGGTTAGTACATAGTATCTATTTTATTACTAAGGAATTTAGGCTATTAAAAACATCTCCCTTTCTCACACTTCTTCCAGACCTGATAAGAGCTGTTTGTGTGAATGTGGAGGAGAGGCACCTCACAGCCATGCTGCAGCGTAAACATCCTTGGGCTAGATTTACTGTTTGCCCAACCGTTGTAAAAGGGAGGGGGGCGGTGGATTTTAGCAACCTGCTTTCTGTCTAAGAAACAATCATTGCACTTATTTTATTTATTTATTTATTTATTTGATTTATATCCCATCCTCCCCACCGAGGTGGGCTCAGGGCGGCTTACAACACAAAAGCATAGAACAATAACATTCATAAATATTAAAATACATATTCAATAATTTACAGTAGTTAAAACAATTAAGATAGTTAAGACAAAGGAACAGAAACAGTCTATTAATTTGGTGTTAATCTGATGGTGACGAGCTTCCTCTGAAGTGCTTAAATGCCAGTCAGTTGTATGCTAATCGGAAGAGGATAGTCTTACAGGCCTTGCGGAACTGTCCAAGGTTCCGCAAGGCCCTCACTTCAACCAGTAACTGGTTCCACCAGCAGGGGGCTGTGATTGAAAAGGCCCTATCTCTGGTCGATTTCAGTCGGGCCTCCTTTGGCCTGGGGATTACTAGCAGATTTTGTGATCCAGATCTAAGTACTTTCTGGGGAACATGTGGGGAGAGACAGTCCCTAAGGTAGATAGGTCCTAGGCCATATAGGGCTTTAAAGGTAATAACCAGCACCTTGTGACGAACCCGGTATACTATTGGCAGCCAGTGCAGTTCCCGCAATCCCAGCTGAATGTGCTCCCGCCTGGGAAGCCCTAATAACAGCCGGGCCACAGCATTCTGCATTAGCTGCAACTTCTGGGTTCGGCACAGGGGCAGCCCCATGTAGAGGGCATTACAGTAGTCCAGCCTCAAGGTGACCATTGCATGGATCACTGTTGCCAGGTCTCCATGCTCCAGGAAGGGAACCAATTGCCTTGCCCGTCTAAGATGAAAAAATGTGGACTTAGCAGTGGCTGCTATCTGGGCCTCCATTGTCAAGGCAGGCTCCAGTAGTACCCCCAAGCTCCTGACCTTGCGCACCATTGCTAGTGGCACACCGTAGAGGAATTTTCCTTCCTGGACCCCCGTGACCCAGGCAAAGGACCTCTGTCTTCACTGGATTTAGCTTCAGTCTACTCAGCCTAAGCCATCCAGCCACGGCTTGCAGCACCAAGTCCAGATTTTCTGGGACAGAGCCAGGCCGTCCATCCATCAGCAGATAGAGCTGGGTGTCGTCAGCATACTGGTGACAACCCAGCCCATACCTCTGGGCAATCTAGGCAAGGGGACGCATGTAGATGTTAAACAACATCGGGGAGAGCACTGCCCCCTGAGGCACCCCGCAGTCAAGCGCATGTCTCCAGGACAGTTCACCCCCAATCGCCACCCTTTGTCCCCGACCATCAAGAAAAAAGGAAAGCCATTGTAAGGCCAACCCCTGAATCCCCGCGTCAGCGAGACGGCAGGTCAGCAACCGATGGTCAACCATATCGAACACTGCCGATAGGTCTAACAACATCAGTACTGCCGAGCCGCCTCTATCCAGGTGCCACTGGAGGTCATCTACCAGGGCGACCAGCACTGTCTCCACCCCATGCCTGGGCCAAAGCCAGACTGGTGGGGATCTAAAACAGAAGCGTCCTCCAGAAAGCTCTGTAACTGCAGCACACTGCCCTCTCAATAATTTTACCCAAGAAGGGTAAATTCAAGACCAGCTGGTAGTGTGCCAATTTGGCTGGGTCTAGTGTTGATTTTTTCAAGAGAGGGCAGACCACAGCCTCTTTAAGAGGTGTTGGAAAATGCCCTTCCATAAGGGATCTATTCACAATATCCCATATAGGATATCTGAGCTCCCTCTGGCAAGCTTTAATAAGCCAGGAGGGGCAAGGGTTCAGATCACAAGTTGTAGGGCACGCAGTAGAGAGGATCCTGTCAACTTCCTCTAGGCTGAGAGTACTGAAGCAATCCAGGACAAAACCAGAAGACAGGCACTGGGCATCGATTTCACATACTGTCTCCAATGTGGTGGGAAGGTCGTGGCGGAGCAATGAGATCTTATCTGCAAAGAAATTGACAGCCCATCTCCAATTCCTTAGAATTTGACCTGCCTTGTGGCAGCATTGTAAGCATCCGAATTGTATTGAACAATTGTGCCGGGTACGAAATTGCAGATGCAATCTTGGTCGCAAAGTACGTTTTCTTTTCGGCTTTGACTGCCATCTCATAGGACCTCATAAACTCTCTATAAGATGTTCTAGTCGCTTCGTCTTGAGTACGCCGCCACTGCCTCTCTAGTCGTCACTTAGAAATATGCATGCTTGACAGCCACTCTACCTCAGTTCCTTGTGTACGGCTGTTTTGTTTTCACAAAAGCCAACTGCATTTGGAGTAGAACATGCTATACTTCATGTTCACAGACCAACGGGTCATAAGCAAGCACTGGGCTTTTTTTGTAGCAGGATCTTCTTTGCATATTAGGCCTCACACCCTGATGTAGCCAATCCTTCTAGAGCTTACAATAGGCCCTGTAAGAAGAGCCTTGTAAGCTCTTGGAGGAGTGGCTACATCAGGGGGGGGGGGGTGCCTAATATGCAAAAGAGTTCCTGCTACAAAAAAAAGCCCTGATCAAACAAATTCGATCATTCAAAGGGACAGAGTAATACAATCCAGCAATATAATAGATAATCAAATAGCCAAAAATATTAAATACAAAGTAGAAAATATGTCATTAAGAGAAAAGTCATTAAAAGTCATTTAAATTATAGATAAAAATTTTGCCACATCAGGAGTAACCCTTGGATTGGTATCAGCCAGAAGCTTTGCAAAGGTTTACTTGTGACCATGGGTTATTTTGTAGAACAGGGGTGGCCAACAGTAGCTCTCCAGGTGTTTTTTGCCTACAACTCCCATCAGCCCCAGCCATTGGCCATGCTGGCTGGGACTGATGGGAGTTGTATGCAAAAAACACCTGGAGAGCTACCATTGGCCACCCCTGTTGTAGAAAAATAGGTGGTGGAGCTCACCCAGGGATTGTTATGCAGCTGCACCTACTATTCAATGGACAAGGAGGTGGAACTCTCAGAACGTTTCAGGAGCTGTGCTCCTGTGAGCTCCCACTGAATCTGAGGCCTGCTTGTGACTCTTTTCAGGAAAAGCATGTATGGGGTTCAGGAAAGCATTTCTGTTTCACCCTAACTGGCCCCTGCCCCTTGCTGATCCAACCCCAGAATTCTTTCACGCACCTAAGCAATCTAGCGCTGGGAAATCTTGAAATGAACAAGGCCATATCAGGCCTATGTACCTAACACTCCCATTTGAGGGCAAAGGGAGTTTTCTGCGATAAAACTTACAAGAGAAACTTCAGAGCATGGAGCTTGTATCAACAGAAATGTGCACGGTTTTAAAATGAAACAAGCATAATAATATTCCCAGTGAGAGTCTGTAGGATTTAAACTTTTCGTTTATCTGTCTCGTAATCACTTTGCCCTTTTCCTGCTGTTCCAATCCCTGAATACAAAGCATTTTTATTAATGTTTTTGCAAGCTCCTTTTAAAATCTAGAACCCTTTTTTGGAGGTGGGGAAAAAAATTATCTGGAATAACTGTTTATATCATATGGTAGTTTATCATGCCAAACACCTGTGTAGGAACTGATGCTGATAAGAGGACCGTGCTGTGTCTATCTCAGTTTTGGCCATTAGCAAGGTGTGAGGAAGTGTGTGAAGTCGCTATCTCTTTGCTCCTATTTAACCAAGATAAGGAATTTATAAAACGGGGCGTGTTCCACTCGGGGCCCAGTGTATAAAATCCCACCTGAAAAGATAAAGCACTTGGAAACTGTAAATTAAATATCAAAACAATGTTGCAAAACATTTAGCCGTAGGTTTTATCAGGCCAGCAAGTCATTTTGCGTTCAGGTGAAAAGCTACGTTGCTTTTTCAAAACAAACCGGGTGTCCACGGACACTGTGTGTTGCATGACGAAAACAAGAGAACGTAGATTGCCTTTACGTGAGCCTCGGTATGAAACTGTTGGGACGCTGTGGGCAGAACAAGAAGAGTGACCTCCATCTTGCATGGTCTGCCTGATTTCTTTTTGTTTACTAGAATTCCCATGGACCATCTAGCACACACACACACTCTTGATGGTATGACTATACATAACTCTTGGCATATAGGCTCTGGCCTTACACCTACCTTGTTCAATTCTGGACCATGTGGCATACAATAAGACACTGCATGCAATATGTATGCCCTTGATGAGGACATAAGGCTGTAGAATAAGAGGCCTCGAGAATATATTTAAGCCTTTGCCACTTCGTTAAATTTCCTTGTGGTCCAGCACTATTCTATTGTTCCATTGTGAGCCAATATGTGTACTTACCTTTCTGACCTCTGAAGAAGACCTGTCTAGGTCAAAACGCGTCAGGTCAAGTTGAGTGGGTTCCCATTGTGGTTTTGTGATTGTTCATAGGATAGAGGCTTATGATGGGCCCTTAAATGGTTTTAGCTTTCTACATGTATGTTGGTTTATGATTTATTTTACAGTTTGTTTTTAATGTTTGGCCCTTTGATGGAAGAAGGCCAGTTCGGTGTAGTGGTTAAGTGCGTGGACTCCTATCTGGGGGAACCGGGTTTGATTCCCCACTCCTCCACTTGCAGCTGCTGGAATGGCCTTGGGTCAGCCATAGCTCTCGTAAGAGTTGTTCTTGAAAGGGCAGCTTCTGGGAGAGCTCTCTCAGTCCCACCCACCTCACAGGATGTCTATAGGGGTGGGGAGGTGAAGGAGATTGTGAGCTGTTCTGAGACTCTGAGATTCAGAGTATAGGGCGGGATATAAATCCAATATCATCTTCTTCTTCAGTTCCTTATACACAGCTCTTTTGTTTTGATACTTGCCATCAAGTCACAGCTGACATATAGTGATCCTGTGGGGTGATCAAGGCAAGAGACATTCAGAAATGTTGGCTCTGTGTAGCCAACCTGGTACTCCTTGGTAGTTTCCCACCCAAGTGCTCACTAGGATTGACCTAGCTGGGGTGGAATTCTAGCCGGAACTCCTTTGCATATTAGGCCACACACCCTTGATTTAGCCAATCCTCCAAGAGCTTACAAAAAAGAGCCTTGTAAGCTCTTGGAGGATTGGCTACATCACGGGTGTGTGGCCTAATATGCAAATGAGCTCTGGCTAGAATTCCACCCCTGGACCTAGCTCAGCTTCTGAGATCTGACAAGAATGAGCTAGCCTGAGCTATCTAGGGCTATCCAGGTCAGGGTTTATGAATTTCCCAAGACTGTACACTCTGGATTTTTTAAAAAAACTTTTAGATTTTGATCTTGTCCTTCTTCCAGGGAGCTCTGGGTATCATGCATCATTTCCCGTAGTCTATGTTATCCTCCCAGCAATACTGCGGAGTCAGTGACTGGTTCAAAGTCTCTCTGCGAGCTTCATGGTGGAATCAAGATATGAATCTTGTTGTCTTCTAGTCCTACTTTTCATCTACTGCACCACAGTAGCTCTCTTCTCAGTTAAGGTACTGCTACGTTAAGTGATGCTATCAGGGGTGGAGTTTTAGCAGGAGCTCCTTTGCATATTAGGCCACAACCCCCTGATGTAGACAATCCTCCAAGAGCTTAAGAAAAAGAGCCTTGTAAGCTCTTGGAGGATTGGCTACATCAGGGGTGTGTGGCCTAATATGCAAAGGAGCTCCTGCTAGAATTCCACCCCAGGATGCTACATATCCACTCCTGAAAGAAAACATAGGAAGAGACTTGTGGATCATCTGTGAGTGTACTTCTTTCCAATAATTTCAACTGCATTTAAGGGCCAATCAGAAACTAGGAGAGGGTGAACTTCCAGCTGAAGAGTCGGTATGAATAAGGGTCATAGGCCAAGGGTGGCCAAATTTGCTTAACGTAAGAGCCAGTCAGAATAAATATCTGATGCCTGAGAGCCGCTAGACATGAATGTCAGATGTTTGATAGCCACAAGACAGGAAGGAAGAGGTGGAAAGAAAGCAACTTTAACTTTAAATGCATATCCCAAGCTGTTGGATGGCTTGGAGAAGTGATTTAAAAAGAGAAATGTCTTCTCTAAGCCGGCCAATGGGGCAGTGAGGGCTTCGAGAGCCACACAATATGTGCGAAAGAGCCACGTGTGGCTCCCAAGCCACGGTTTGGCCACCCCTGGTCATAGGCAAAGACAAAATTCTGTTCCTGGGTGCCTGGAATAAAAGTTTTTTAATCTTCGTCGTTAAGACATTACTGTTACCTAGGGATCTTTGGATTACAACACTTACACATTTGTGCCACAAGGTACATCTCCTCCTTCAACCATATTTTTACTAGGGCTGACCTTCCAACAGAGCAGGAAATCCCTTTGTAAGTAAATTCCCATAGCCAGTCCTCATGGTGTTTAGTCTGCCTGGGCTGAAGTGGTGGCTTGCTTGTTCTTTTGATTGGCAACCGTAGTCCTAAAACAACAAATGTATGGAGTGAGCCTGGCTAGAGCAGCCTCCCTCCTCCCAACGCGAAAACCCTTTCAGCTTTATTTGGACTGAAACTTGAGGACAGCCGCACCAGACAGGAAGTTCTCCTCTCTCATGTAGCCTTAACAGGATGACACGTTTTCTCTCAGAAAGAGTAGCCTGGCTGGAGAAACCCACGCTACAGTGGCTCTCAAGGAATTTTTTTCTTTTCTTTTTTTAATGCCCGTAAGAGGAAACTGAGGTGGTGTGTGTATGTATGTTTATGTTCCTTAAATTAATTGTTAGGTTGAGAAAGACGGCTGTTTAAACAGCACATGGGGATCAGGGAGATAGGTTAGAGCAGTGTTCCCCAACCTTTTTGGCCCCAGGGACGGCCTGCCGACTGCGACCCCAGGGCTGGCAGGGTGGGGGCACCCAATTCGGCCTCCCCCCACCCCACCACGGCACCTCCCCCCCCATTTTCCTCCCCCATTTCCCCCTCCATCCTTCGCCCCCCCACACACAGCCACACTGGCACCCCCTGTGCAGCCTTGCCGCCCCCCCCACGCAGCCCCGTTTCCTCCTCCCTCCTCCTCCCGCGCAGCCTCGCCACCTCTTAAAGGTGCAACGTGATTCCTACTTTGTTCTACTGCTTCAGACCAACACGGCTGCCCACTTGGATTTATCCTCCTCCCCCCCGTTTCCTCCTCCCTCCTTCGCCCCCCCATGCAGCCTTGCTTCCTCCTCCTCCCTCCTGTTTTCACCATTTTAAGGCCAGGGAAGGGGCCGTGAAGTTCCTCCCAGGCCGACCTCTCCCCGGAAGGAGGCAAGGGCAGTGTCCCTCACCGCTGCAGTTTTCCTGGCTGATCAGCAGATCGGCGGGATGGAGGTCAGCCTGGGAGGCACTCACGGCCCCTTCTCCAGCCTTAAAATGGTGAAAACAGGGGGGGAGGTGCCACAGGGGGGCGGGGGCGAGTCTGGGGGAGCGGCGAGGCTGTGCGGCCCATTGCAAACAGGCCTCGGCCGGGTACTTGTCCCCGGCCCAGGGGTTGGGGACCCCTGTGTTAGGGTATAAAACATAGTGCTTGTCCATCCAGGAAGCTACAGATTTCTGCCTTCGAGACATCAGCAAGGCTGTTAATCACAGGACATTTTGGAAGTCATTAATTCATTTGGTTGATAGATGTCTAGCCCCTCTGATGGACCTCCTGATGCCACTTGGTTTTTTTGGCCACTGGGTGACAGAGAGTGTTGGACTGGATGGGCCATTGGCTTGATCCAACATGGCTTTTTTTATGTTCTTATGTCTATCTCGAATGACGTCTGGAGCCAGACTGAAAGAATCAAAGGCAGATTTGTAGGGTTTCCAACAATGGGTTGGGAAATACCTGGGGATTGGGGGGGGGGGGTGGAGCCAGAGGAGGGTGGAGCTTGGGGAGGGGAGGGACTTCATGCTATAAAGTCCAACTTCCAAAGCGGCCATTTTCTTGATGCTGAACTGTTACCTGGAGATCTCCAGCCACCACCTGCAGACAAGGCTACACCACATTGTAACTGAATGCTTCAGTCTGTAGAAAATGTTTCTTGGATGGTGCCTTATTTAAAAACAGTATAGAGTAAAAATAGAGTAATTGAGGTACACTCTGTTCTGTAATGACGTTGCCTTCATCCCCGAGCGTCCACTGAGGAAGACATTTCGGAACGGATCCAATATCTAGAATTCCCATGTGGACTTTGGACTTGATTGAACTGAACTTTGTTGAAATAGTATTGGGAATTTTGTATTAAATATTTTGTGAACTCTATTGATGTACGATATGATAGAATTGTAGATGTAAGAACAGAACTCATACACATGGAATTTTCATTAATTTTTATTTTGGTGCTGTTACAGCAAGTTTTCAACTCAATTTCATACCACTTGCAGAGTGGCAACCCTACAAATGTATCATCCACCTTCCTCACTTGCCACAGCCTTCCTCGTTCGCCTGCCGCTTTCCCCGATCTCCTGCCACCTTCTCCGCCTCCGCTTCTCCTTCCCTGCTGTACAGGCAATGGGGCACACGCTGCAGGGCAGCACTGGGCAGGGGTGGGGGGGGCAGCAGGCCTGCCTAGGGTGCTGGGCACCCTAGAGCTGACCCTGCTCCTGCTTTATTAATTGCACTTTACAATGGAAATTCCATGTGTATGAGTTCTATTCTTACATCTACAATTCTATCATATCATACATCAATAGCGTTCACAAAATATTCAATACAAAATTCCCAATACTATTTCAACAAAGTTCAGTTCAATCAGTTTCAGGATCTTTGTGCCTTATATTTTAAAGTTAAAAAGGTAAAGGTAGAGGTAGTACCCTGTGCAAGCACCAGTTGTTTCCGACTCTGGGGTGATGTTGTTTTCACAACGTTTTCACGGCAGACTTTTTACGGGGTGGTTTGCCACTGCCTTCCCCAGTCCTCTACACTTTCCCCCCAGCAAGCTGGGTCCTCATTTTACCAACCTCAGAAGGATGGAAGGCTGAGTCAACCTGAGCTGGCTACCTGAAACCAGCTTCTGCTGGGATTGAACTCAGGTCATGAACAGAGAGAGTACTGCAGTCCTAAACTCTGCTTACCACCTGAGTTCGATCCCGGTGGAAGCTGGTTCAGGTAGCCGACTCAAGGTTGACTCTGCCTTTCATCCTTCCGAGGTTGGTAAAATGAGTACTCAGCTTTCTAGGGAGGAAATGTAGATGACTGGGGAAGGCAATGGCAAACCACCCCGTAAAAAGTCTGCCATGAAAACGTTGTGAAAGCAACGTCACCCCAGAGTCGGAAACGACTGCTGCTTGCACAGGGGACTACCTTTACCTTTATTTTAAAGTTAGCCCGCTGTTAAAATGTTGATAGCTGTACTGACTGCAAATCTCTTCTGTAGCGTGGAACCTACGGGGAAGACCGATGTGCCATTTTAAGAAATGAACATTATCCCATCTTTAAATATAAATAGTGTTTTGCCATACGATGCAGTCTTTTTAAAAAGCTGACTTATGATTTATGGTGAAGTCACATGCAGGCTTTATCAGACTTGGTTGATGACACTCGTGTTTATAATAACAAGACACTCGATTTGAAAGTATTTGGGCAAATTGTCCAGGGTGCTAAGTAGGCAGTAATCACAGAGGACTTGGTACGTGAGTCAACAAATTGCTCTCCCATGCTGATCAAACATTTCTGGCATGTCTATTTTTAAAACGTAGTCATGGTTTAAGGGCACACAGGCCCTGGGCTCGCACATATACACAGTGTGTCTCGGGTTATTTATTGTACTTTCATTTGGCAAAATCTGGACTTAAAATAACCCGAAGAGGCAGCTGTTCTGTTCATAATTCTTGACATGTGATTTCAATTTGTAACTGGGAGGAGGAATGAGATACCCATTTAATCACCCGTGATTTGGGTGGGAGGAAAACAACTACTGCTGTTTTCAGACCAGGCATTTGAAGAGGTACGTTTAGTAGAGGTAGCAAAGGATGAAGTTTTATAACTGTTTGTCAAACGACAAATTCAGAAGCTACTGTGGCTGCGTGACATTTATCCAGGAGTCCTTAAAGAACTTAAAACGGCAATTCAAAAAAACCATTCTGAGTCCACTGAGGTCTGTAGGCCTAGCAAGGCATAAGGCTGCTTAGAAATTGCCCTGTTAAATGTAAAAGTACTGTTTTGTTTGTTAAAACCTATTCAATCTAACATTGAAATTTGACTTTTAGCAGAGGGTTGGAAGGTTGCCAACACAACTACAATTTTTAAAAAAGAAATAAGGCAGCATCAACAAAATTACAGTCACCTTATCCACACTTCTGTTCCAGATATGTTAATAGAAAGCATCATTTTAGATGGAATCAGGGCTTTTTTTTATAGCAGGAACTCCTTTGCATATTAGGTCACACTCCTGGATGTAACCAGTCCTCCTGGAGCTTACAGTAGGCCCTGTACTAAGAGCCCTGGAAGCTCTTGGAGGATTGGCTACATCACAGGGCTGTGACCTAATATGCAAAGGAGTCCCTGCTACAAAAAAAAACTTGGACGGAATTATGGAACAAATAGCAAAGCAAGCCTTGTTCAGGAAGAACTGAATGAAACTTATGGGATTCTTGAAGAATGGTTGGGAAATTGCTGGAGATTTGGGGGTGGATCCTTTGGAGGGCAAAGTTTGAGGAGGGTAGAGACCCCAGTGGCTATAGTGCCATAAATTCCACTCTCTGAAGCAGCCATTTTCTCTAGGGGATAGGATTTCCAGGTACTAGGCTTGCCAATCCCCAGGTCCCAGCGGGGGTTCTTCCGCTTTCCCAGGCTCCTTCCCGCCCCCAGTCAGCTGGCCGGCAGGGGGAAGCCCCGCCCCCAGAGGACCATGTGCTTTTCCTCCTCCGGAGGCTCCAGTCTCCGATTGGAAAGGCTTCCTCTTGGGATGGTGTGTCTGCGTTGCTGTGAAGAAGTTGGCAGCGACTTGTGAGTAGAGAGGCCAATCCCTCGCTTCAGAGTTGCCAGAAACGGTGAGGGGGGCGGGAAAGGGGAGGGAAACGTTTGCTGAGCACTTCATTATTCCCTATGTGGAGATTGATTCTCATAGAGTATAATGGGGAATTGATCTGGAGGTTTCAAGGGCTCTGAGGGAGCTGTTTTTTTTTGAGGTAGAGGCACCAAATTTTCAGTATGATATCTAGTACCTCTCCCCAAAGTACCCCCCAAGTTTCAAAACGATTGGACCAAGGGGTCCAATTCTATGAGCCCCAAAAGAAGGTGCCCCTATCCATTATTTCCTATGGAAAGAAGACATTTAAAAAGGTGTGCTGTCCCTTTAAATGTGATGGCCAGAACTCCCTTGGAGTTCAATTTGCTTGTCACACCTTTGTTCCTGGCTCCGCCCCAATGTCTCCTGGCTCCACCCCCAAAGTCTCCAGATATTTCTTGAATTGGACTTGGCAACCCTACCAGGCCACGGGCAGGGGATTGGGATGTGGTGGGGGGGGGGGGGGAGGTCAGGTTTCCAGATCTAGGTTGGGAAAGTCCTAGAGATTTGGAGATAGAGTCTGGGGAAGACAAGGACCTCAGTGGGGTACAATGCCAAAAAGTCCACCCACCAAAGCTACCATTTTTCTCTAGGGGAAATCATCTCTGTATTCTGGAGATGAGCTGTAATTATGGGGGATCCCTAGGTCCCACCTGGAGACTGGCTTCCCTACCAGAGGATCCAATCACTGTCATCGGGAGATCACTTGTAATTCCACAAGATCTCCAGGCCCCACCTGAAGGTTGGCAAGCTTTAACAAGCATATAATGGCATAGAAGGCTCTATGACCCGATGCAACCCCAACTGAACTGCAAAGAACTCCAAAAACATCTCTTCAGACAGGGCTGAATGGGCAACAAAAAAACCCAAGAGCCAGTTTGGTGTAATGGTTAAGTGTGCAGACTTATCTGGGAGGACCGGGTTTGATTCCCCACTCCTCCAGTTGCAGCTGCTGGAATGGCCTTGGATCAGCCATAGCTCTTGTAGGAGTTGTTCTTCAAAGGGCAGCTGCTGTGAGAGCCCTCTCAGCCCCACCTACCTCACAGGGTGTCTGTTGGGGGGTGGGGAGGAAGGTAAAGGAGATTGTGGCCACTCTGAGGCTCTGAGATTCAGGGTTTAGGGCGGGATATAAATGCAATCTAAAAAAAAAAAGGAAATACAAGTACATGTAAGTATAAAGTATTTTATGTAAGTATAAAGTATGGCAAAATAGATTGAAACATCAAACCTTTACTAACCGGGCAGAAGAGGAGATTTGGGCCTAAAAGTTTCTATGGCGCTTGATACATAATGCTGTCCTGACCTTTATCATGAAGAGCAGCTGTGGAGATCTGTGAGTTTGAATGTTAGGCTGGAAGGCAAGAGGGAGTGTTTTAATTTTTTCCTTTATTAGAGGAATCATTTGTTTACAAGCAAGCTGCTTCTCGGACCGCAGGGGAAAAGCAGAAGTCCCATAACTGGTTCTTGGAGCGTACCAAATGTGTGACAAACACAGGACAACAGTTTTTCAGCTTTGATGTCAGATCTAAGAACTTGCTAGTAAATACAAAATTTGGAAACTGCACAGTTGGAGAGCTTGGCTTCTGTTGTACATTCGAATTGTGTGGATCAGAAAAAGGATATCTTACAAGGCAAGGACATCTCACAAGGCAATATCTTACAAGGCAAGCTTACACTCTGGATAAAACTTTGCAGGTCTTAAAGGTGCTACTGGACTCCGGCTTTGTTCTATTGCTTCAAGCCAACATGGCTGCCCACCAATACACCCTCAAAGCTGTGGAGTCTTTGGGGGGGAAATTCTACTTTGTGAGCTCCTGGCATTAAAGTTGTGAGCTACTGCACAAATTAGTTTGCTCTGGGGCCATTTTTCTTGAGTGAAGACAAAAATGTGTGAGCCGGAGGCTAAAAAACTGTGAGCTAGCTCACACTAACTCAGCTTAGAGGGAATGCTGCTGCCCACCTGGATTTAAGGCAATTCTCTGTGTGTTTACTCAGCAGTAAGCCCTGCTGAAGTTCAATGTGAGAGATGCGGAAGTGCCTGGCCTAACTGAACAGCCCTTGGCAGGTATTCCCCGTGGTATGTGACAAAATGAGCAAGAAACCAGTTTGCAAATTGACAGTGGCATGGTATTTAACGTTATGGAAAAACTGACTTGAGAATTATGACAGCTACTGAAGCACTGTTTTGTATATCAGCCTAGTCCAATTCCAAATAGTACAACATGCATTCTGGAAATTTGCAGTGCCATTTGAGGCAGAGTTGCACTTTCTAAAGAGCCCTGTGGCGCCGAGTATTAAAGCTGCAGTACTGCAGTCCTAAGCTCTGCTCACGACCTGAGTTCGATCCCCGGTGGAAGCTGGGTTTTCAGGCGGCCGGCTCGAGGTTGACTCAGCCTTCCATCCTTCCGAGATCGGTCAAATGAGTACCCAGCTTGCTGGGGGGGAAGTGTAGATGACTGGGGAAGGCAATGGCAAACCACCCCGTAAAAAGTCTGCCATGAAAACCTGAAAGCAACGTCACCCCAGAATCAGAAATGACTGGTGCTTGCACAGGGGACCTTTCCTTTCCTTTCCTTTCCTTTCCTTTCCTTTCCTTTCCTTTCCTTTCCTTTCCTTTCCTTTCCTTTCCTTTCCTTTCCTTTCCTTTCCTTTCCTTTCCTTTCCTTTCCTTTCCTTTCCTCTCCTGCACTTTCTAAGCCTCCTGAAATCAATGGGATTGGCAGGGTATAAAGTCTGCTTAAGATGGCAGTGCAGATAATTTTATCCAGCAGGAACTTACTTGCGTATTAGGCCACACACCCTGACATCGCCATTGTTTCACACAGGGTTTTTCTGTAGCGAAAAGCCAAACAGGAACTCATTTGCATACTAGGCCACACCCCGTGATGCCAAGCCAGCCAGAATTGCGTTTCTGCTCCTAAAAAGCCCTGATTCTTCTCATCAGCTTGTGCATAAATGCCACAATGTTCACTTTATGTTGTTTCCTGGCAGCAGACGCCAGTGGATTTGCTTATATCAATCTCGGCTACTTTTCTGCAGTCACTATGATGCTTCCTGTTCCTTAACTTCAAAATCTCATCACAGGCTTAGTCCTTGTATTACTCATTGGCAATGTTCCCTCTAAGCTGCAGTCTTGTGAGCAAAGCTTCAACTTTTGTGAGCTACTGGCAGGGATTTTTTTGAGCAGGAATGCACAGGAACGCAGTTGTGGCTGGCTTGGTGCCAGGGGTGTGGCCTAATATGTGGGAGAGCCAGTTTGGTGTAGTGGTTAAGTGTGTGGACTCTTATCTGGGAGCACCGGGTTTGATTCCCCACTCCTCCACTTGCACCTGCTAGCATGGCCTTGGGTCAGCCATAGCTCTGGCAGAGGTTGTCCTTGAAAGGGCAGCTGCTGTGAGAGCCCTCTCCAGCCCCACCCACCTCACAGGGTGTCTGCTGTGGGGGAGGAAGATAAAGGAGATTGTGAGCCACTCTGAGATTCAGAGTGGAGGGTGGGATATAAATCCAATATCTTCTTCTTCTTCTAATATGCCGATGAGGTCCTGCTGAGCTTTTTCTACAAAAAAGCCCTATTGAAACAATGGTGATGTCAGGGGATGTGGCCTAATATGCAATTCCTGCTGGGCTTTCTCTACAAAGAAAGCCCTGGCTACTGGTATTAAAGTTGTAAGTTACCGGCATTAAAGTTATGAGCTACTACATAAATTATTGTGCTCTGGGACCATTTTTCTTGAGGTAAGGCAAAAATGTGTCAGCTGGAGGCTAAAAATCTGTGAGCTAGCTCACGCTAGTTCAGCTTAGAGGGAACAATGTTCATTGATAATATTTGCATCTCAATTCTTCTTCCAGGGAGCTCTGACGTCTTCTCATTTTATCCTCACCACCAGGGCTTTTTTTTTTTTTCTGGAAAAAGAGGTACCGGAACTCTCAAGAGGAAATGGAGGAGCAGGGCTTTTTTTGTAGCAGGAGCTCCTTTGCATATCAGGCCACACGCCCCTGATGTAGCCAATCCTCCTGGAGCTTACAGTAGGCCCTGTACTAATAGCCCTGTATGCTCTTGGAGGATTGGCTATGTTATGCATTTGCTGTGCTATGCATTGCATCTCACTGGGTTATTATTGCCTGAGCTTGAGACAGGCACTCCTTGCAAACCAGGATCCTGAAGCCTGGAAGAACTGGCCAATCAATATGCTAGGCATGTAACAACTTGTAACAAAGAGATGCAAATGAAGGATTCTGGAGAGAGCCAATAGATGTAAGTGTTGCCTGCTAGGGGTGTGTGGTTAATCATGGCCAGAGTGTATATAGTGAGTGAAGTGCCTGTGCTGTTTGTGACTGTTAGTTCTTGCAATAAAGAGCTGGCTTTTCAATAGGCTACATCATAGGGATGTGGCCTAATATGCAAAGGAGTTCCTGCTACAAAAAAAAGCCCTGTGAAGGAGAAACACATGGGTACCCCTCATGAACTTTTAAATGTTATTTTGTTTCCACAAAGAGGTTCCGGAACTCCGTTCCACTGCCTTCCCCCAGGAAAGAAAGAAGACAAAAAAGCCTTGCTCACCACTACGTTGTGAGGCGAGTGAGATGGATGGCTGACTATAGCTTGGAACTGAGGTCTCCTGCTTCCAAAAACCACACTGTTGCAAGCAACTAGGGTTTGCCAGGTCGCCTGGACCAGCCTGCAGGGAATGCGGGGTGAATTTACTGGGAGCAGGGAGGAATTCTGAAAATAACTGCAATACTGAAAATAACTGCAATAACTGAAACTAACTGCGGGACCTTGCTCAGTTCCGCAGGGCCTGTAAGACAACCCTCTTCCGGTTAGCCTATGCCTGACTGGGAAATAAATGTAGCTTATTAGACTTCTGTGACTCATATGGTATAGATTTAATGTTAAAATTTTAAGGTTTTTAGGTTTTTAAATGCTTTAACTTTTAAATGTAATAATTTTGAACTCTGTTTTATTGTTTGTTGTGAGCCGCCCTGAGCCACTTTGTGGGAAGGGCGGGATATAAGTTATAGAATAAATAAATAAATGTGCCCACGTGACCCAGAAGTGATGTAGGCATGTCAGGGACATCAGGGGAAGCGGCACTCTAGTCGAGGGGCAAAAACTTGATGGTAGAATTAGCTTATCCCCTGGAGAGATTAGAAAATCCTGGACAGAGTTTGAGGTGAAGAACTTCCAGACTGCAAACCCTTCACTGCCACAGGAGGAGGTGGCAGCTACAAGTATAGGCAGCTTCAAGAGCGAATTGAATCAATATATGGAGCAGAGGTTCGTCAGTGGCTATTAGCCACAAGGTATAGATCAGGGGTAGGGAACCTCCGGTCCACGGGCTGTTTACGGCCCGCAAGGCCCCACAGACTGGCCCGCAGCGGCCTCCCCAGACCCAACTGGCCCGCGGGGATCTCTGGGCCGTGCTGTGTGCCGGCTTCCCAGGCCCAGCTGGCTGGCAGCGATCGCGGGGCTGTGCACTGGCCTCCCCATTCCCAGCTGCCCGGTGCTGATCCCTGGGGTGGGCGCGCTACGATTCCTGCCGACCTGAAAATAGCCGGGCGCCGCTAAAACACGGTGCGGCACTCCTCTGATCCTGCCTTCAAGACAGGATTGGAGGAGCTCTGTGTGTGGGCAAGGGGGAGTAAGGGGGTGCCTGATGGCGCCCCAAAACGGGGTACTGCCCAAGGTAGACGCCTACCCCGCCTACTTCCATGCGCCAGCCCTGGGTGGACCTCCTGATGGCACCTGGTTTTTTTGGCCACTGTGTTGGACTGGATGAGCCACTGGTCTAATCCAACGTGGCTTGTCTTATGTTCCTATCTTCTTAAAAGGCAATAATGTTAGGAAAAGTTGAAGGCAGCAGGAAAAGCTCAACATGAGATGGACCGACTCCAACAAGGAAGTCACGGCCCTCAGTTTGCAAGACCTGAGCGAGGCTGTTAACAAAAGGATTTGAAGCTGCCTTCTACTGAATCAGACCCTCTTTGGTCCATCCAAGTCAGTCTTGTCTACTCAGACCGGCAGCTGCTCTCCAGGGTCCCAAGCTGAGGTTTTTCAGGCCTCTTTGCCTGGACCCTTTTTAGTTGGAGAGGCCGGGGATTGAACCTGGGACCTTCTGCTTACCAAGCAGATGCTCTACCACTGAACCACCATCCCTCCCCTAAAGGATGTTTTGGAAGACATTAATTCATAGGGTGGCCCTAAGTTGGAAGCGACTTGACAGCATTTAACGCAACACATCCACAACGCGGTCTCACAGCCGCCGCCATATTCCTGTTGGAATCGAGGGGATTTTGTTCTGAAGACACATGGAGGGGATCATGCTGGAAGGCTGCAGGCCAATCATCATTGATTAAAATGGGACTGGATTGAGCCCACAGTTTACTTTTCAAAGGCATTCCGAACCTCTGTGTAATTACTACCAATCAAAGCATATAAAAGCCGATCGGCAACGTACAGCACTCAGCTTTTTAAAAACCTGATTTTTAAAAAAGAACCTATTAGACTTTCCAACACTCGGGCAAGTTCCTTCATTTTTGAGCTGCCTAACAAAAGCCAACTACAACAGCTTTTCTTTTGAAGTCTTCTCTTTAAAAGTGATTCACTTTCTTGTGTTTACGAAGGGTGGCGGCATTATTTCCCCCCCCCCCTCTCAAGTTTTCCTCTGTGGATGAGAATTGACTGGGGTGGGGAGGGGGGGAGTTGCAGCGGGTGAAACATTTTTGCAAAATTAGTAACATGCATAAAGCTAAACGACAACAAAATCCTGGAGCTGAGTGTGATCGGACAGAAGGACCGTTCCAGCACACAAGTATTTCCTTCTCCTATGTTCGTTGAGGAAGAAACTGCATGAGTATAAAGTGTTTTCTGTTCTGTAGGGATCTGACCCATGTCATCTTGAATGTTCTGAACCAGTTCAACAAATCAGTTTTAAGATCAAGTGTTGTCACATCGAAATAAGCTGGAAACAGCATGTGTTTGCATTTATATTGGATTTACAGTGAAACAATGGTGCTGTCAGGGGGTGTGGCAAATGAGCTCCTGTTGGGCTTTTTCTGCAAAAAAAGCCCTGTGTGAAACAATGGTGATGTCAGGGGTGTGGCCTAATATGCAAATGAGCTCCTGTCGGGCTTTTTCTGAAAAAAAACCCCTGCATGAAACAATGATGAGGCCAGGGGGTGTGGCCTAATATGCAAATGAGTTCCTGCTGGGCTTTTTCTACCCAAAAAAGGCCCTGGCAATGTTTATGTTGTGTTAGGGACTGAATTCTACCCTCTCACTCTGCACAGCCTTCCTCCACCCTCAGAAGCCTCCCTTTGACAGAAGAGAAGACCCCCTGCCATCAGAAGGCTGGGGGAAGGCTTCTGTCTTGGCTGAGCAGAGGGGGAGTAAGTTCTGCATCAGTTGCATATAAATGGTATAAAACAAATAAGCTGTATAACCATTGCAAAAGAACTAGATTGGATAAAACTGAAACACAACAAGCGGTTTCTACATCAAATCAAGCCTGAACTCTGCCTAGAAGCCAAACTGACTAAACTGAGGGTGCATCCACACTACACTACATAACGCGTTTCGCAACTGGATTTTTACTGTGCGAGAATAGCAAAAAATCCAGTTGCAAAATGCATTTTTTACTGTAGTGCGGATGCATCCAAGGGCTATCACGCTTTGGTCACATTCTGAGAAGACGTCGCTGGGAAAGACAATGATACTAAGAAAAGTTGGACTTACAAAAATAGCACTTCCCCCAGGGCATATTTGTACATTCCTACTTAGATGTCTGCCTTTTTACCTATTATTGGGGGTGGGATTCTAGCAGGAGCTCCTTTGCATTTTAGGCCACACTCCCCTGATGTAGCCAATCCTCCAAGAGCTTACAAAAAAAGAGCCTTGTAAGCTCTTGGAGGACTGGCTACATCAGGGGTGCGTGGCCTAATATGCAAAGGAGCTCCTGCTAGAATTCTACCCCTGCCTATTAAGCTCTGCTGCCTTCACACTATGGAGAGAGGGTATTCTCCAGTGCTTTGAACATTCAAAAAAAAATCAAGAGCAGAGTTTGCCACGGTCCATCATCATAACTGGCAAAAGGCCCAGGTTTCCCAATATTATTCTCGTCACCAGCTTTTTCTTTTGACTACTCCTTTGGGGAAAAGGCTTATAACTTATTAAGTATAATTGCTATTTGTTTAATAATTCACATTCTTTAGACTTAAAAAAAAACAACACTCCGTGCCTCATTGTTATGCCTTTTTGTTGAAATGCCAAGGGAAAACCTACCACAGTGCTTGGTATGAAAGTGATTTCATCAAACAGCTTTCTTTCCACTGCCAGTGCTTTGAGCTGACTGAGATTTTCATTACTAATTGACTTTATTAGCTTGTTCTACCATCAATGTTCTTCTTAATATTTCAATAGGAAAAATAGCAAGATGGGGGAGAGTAGCATATCTCAGTAATAAAAACAGTCTGGGGCCTTGTGGAATCACAGACAGTATTGTCAATAATACTTAGGGTTGCCAAGTCCAATTCAAGAAATATCTGGGGACTTTGGGGGTGGAACCAGGAGCCTTTGAGAATGGAGCCAGGAGCAAGGGTGTGACAAGCATAATTGAACTCCAAAGGGAGTTCTGGCCATCGCTTTGAAAAGGCCTGCACTCCTTTTAAATGCCTTCCTTCCACAGGAAATCATGAAGGATAGAGGCACCTTCGTTTGGGGATCATAGAATTAGACCCCCTGGTCCAATCTTTTTGAAACTTGGGGGATATTTTGAAGAGTAGCACTGGATGATATACTGAAAATGTGGTGCCTCTACATCAAAAAACAGCCCCCCCCCCCCACAGAGCCCCAGATACCCCTGGAACAATTCTCCATTATTTCCTATGGGAACAAGTTTCCATATGGAATAATAGAGTTCCCAGTTCATTTAAAGAAACTAGGTGTTTATGTACTACCCCTATGCTGATCCTAGGTTGGAACTTCATACCCTCCTTATATGTTCTGTTTTTGCTGTGTTGAGCACTGTTTCCCTCAGAAGAGAAGACTGAGGAAAAGTAGGAATTGAGCAGTTCCACCCTCTCTTCATTACTTGTTACAATTTCAACTTTCTTGCCCTCACAATGGGCCTACCATGTCTTTGCTCTTTTTCTTACTCTGAACATAAGAAAAGAACCCTTTTTTGTTGTTTTTTAGCATCTTTGGCCAGCCTAAGCTCATACTTAGCTTTAGCTTTCCTAACTTTTTCTCTACAAGCACTGGTGATTTGTTTATATCCATCCTTGGTATTAAGGCCCTCCTACCAATTCCTAAAGGAGTCTTTTTTATTTCTCAAGTCTTTAATGAGCTGTCCATGAAGCCACTTTGACTTCTTTAGGCTTTTTCCATTTTTTCTTCTCATAGGAATCGTCTATGATTGCGCTTTCAGTATTTTACTTTTAAGAAACTCCCACCCCTCCTGAACTCCCTTCCTCCTAAGTATTTCTGACCATGGGATTTTACCCAGCATAGTTCTAAGTTTATCGAAGTTTGACTTTCTGAAGTCCAACCTATAAGTCTGACTATGTATAGTTTTTCCCTTCCCTAAGACTGTAAATTCCAAAATCACATGGTCACTACTGCCCAGGGTGCCCACTGTTTCCACTTCTTCAATCAATTCTTCCTTGTTGGTGAGAATCAAATCCAAGATAGCAGATCCCCTTGTTTCCTTCTTCACTTTCTGGAAAAGGAAGTTGTCAGCAAGTCAGGAATCTATTTGACTTTTCATTTTTAGCCGAATTGGACTTCCAACAGATGTTCAGGTAATTTAAATCTCCCACGATCACTGTATCTCTTCTCTTGGAGAACTTTGCAATCTGCTGTAGAAGTATCTCATCCAAGTCCTCTGCCTGACTTTGCGGTCTATAGCAGACCCCCACAATAATATCACTGTCATTTCTTACTTCTTTTATTTTTACCCAGAGACTCTCAACTGAGCTGCCAAGCGGAAGCTGGATTCTGGTAGTCGGCTCAAGGTTGACTCAGCCTTCCATCCTTCCGAGGTCGGTAAAATGAGTCCCCAGCTTGCTGGGGGGAAAGTGTAGATGACTGGGGAAGGCAATGGCAAACCACCACCCTGTAAAAAGTCTGCCATGAAAACGTCGTGATGCGATGTCACCCCAGAGTCAGAAAGGACTGGTGCTTGCAAGAGGGACCTTTCCTTTCCTTTTTGTAGAAAAAGCCCAGCAGGAACTCATTACATATTAGGCCACACCCCATGACATCACCATTTGTTCACACAGGGCTTTTTTTGTAGAGGAAGCCCGGCAGGAACTCATTTGCATATTAAGCCGCAACCCCTGGAATCACCATTGTTTTGCACAGGGCTTTTTTGTGTAGAAAAAGCTCAGCATGAACTCATTTGCATATTAGGCCACACCCCTGACACCAAACCAGCCAGAACTGTGTTCTTGTGCATTCCTACTCAAAAAAAGCCCTGTACCCATCTAAGATTATCCTGTAGAGTTTACCTGCATAGAGAGTCAAAAAAGAGGTTGTTTTTTAAGGACAAACTATTTTTGCGCAAACATCTGTCAAATTGACTTGTGGGGTTTTTTAAAGGTCAGTTTTATCCCAGTTGTGGCTGGCTGGAAAACAACAGCACGCTGAGGGTGAAATTACTTGCCTCCACTGATAGAACGCAGATGCAAATCCTTCAAAACAGTGTAAGGAAGAAAGAACCTGAGCAGCTATACAATGATTGGATGTTCTTTTGTGACCCCTGGTGGTGAATTCTAATAATGAGTCTTCAGAATAAAGAGGGGAAATGCATCAATGGCACTCGCTTGCTTTTTCAATTTAAATTCAGAGGCTTGGAGTGGCAATAATTGGAGTCGAGGCTTAAGATTATCAAAATAAATAAAGTTTACTAGAAAACATCAGGATAAGGTACTTGGGGATAAAAAAGAATACCAAGACTTGGAATTTGTGCAGCATGATGGCCTTTGGCTATAAACAATAAATATTTCTGCTTCTGCTTCTTCTATAATAAATAGCAGGGCTTTTTTGTAGCAGGAACTCCTTTGCATATTAGGCCACACCCCTCTTATTCTGCCAATCCTCCAAGAGCTTACAGGGCTCTTAGTACAGGGCCGACTTCAAGGGCTTGGCGGATTGGCTACATCACGGGTATGTGGCCTAATATGCAAAGGAGATCCTGCTTCAAAAAAAGCCCTGCTAAATATATGCTTGGATCTTATGTTAATTTTTCCCAAACAGAAGGAGGAGGATGTGCAGCTATATCCACACCCTAGTGAAACCAAAATACTTGGATTTATTATAACATAATTACGCTGAAACTGCATGGCCTTTAGATCACACTGCTGGTCATCTCCTTAAGATGTCACTGTTTATTCATAGTATGTTTTAATTCATTTTACACCCTGATGCTAAACTGTCACTTTAGCATGTGCATTTCTCAAAATGGTGCCAATCATATATTAACATGATTTCATTGCTTTATGTGCCCCCTTAAATTGTTTACAGTTGCAATCCTAAGGACAGTTTCCTGGGAGTAAGCCCTATTGGATAGTAGGACTTACTCTAAGTAGACCAGCTTGGGATTGGTGCCTGCTTTGCTGAAAACCTGTGCTTGTTAAAAATATCATTGAGGGTTTCGGACTCTCTTTTACATCAAGATTCTGAACGGTACACATCTAAATTTACGGCTGTGCGGTTTTTCTTTTTGGAATATTTCGCATCAGATACATTTTCATTCTTAGAAGTAATCAATGCCATATATTAATTTATCCCTCCCCCACCCTTATTTTTTTTCTTCTTCTTTCTTTTCTTCCTCTACTTCATATTTAAGGTTTTCATCTTACTGGTCTTTATAAAACTATAAATTTATATTTTTAATATTACTTTACTTGTTAGCCACTAGCCCACCCTTTTCTATTTACATTAATGAATAATTCTTTCACAATTATTTATTTATTTAATTAATTCCATTTACATCCCGCTCTCCCCGCCGAGCCAGGCTTAGGGCGGCTCACATGCTCAAGACTATACATGGGTATACACATATAATAAACATAAAAACAATGAAAACAATTTAAAACATAGACGTTGACATTTCAGGTGCTATGATCTTAGTTATGTTGTCTTGCTATCCCAGCTAGATGTTTTCCACAGAGCAGATCTTAATGGTCCAGATGTTCTACATACAGCAGATTGCAAGAGGTAGTCCAGATATTTTCCGGATAACTGTAGTAGCCAACGATCTAAATTGCGAATGCCTGGTGGAAGAGTGTCGTCTTACAGGCCCTGAGGAACTGTACGAGCTCTCGCAGGGCCCTGACCTCCTCAGGGAGCTCGTTCCACCAGTGTGGGGCTACTACAGAAAAAGCCCTAGCTGTAGTTGACATGAGCCTGGCCTCTTTAGGGCCGGAGGTTGAAAGCAGATTTTTTGACCCAGACAGCTCTCCAGGGAACCTGTGTGGAAAGGCAATCCCTAAGGTATGCAGGTCCCTGGTCATATAGGGCTTTGAAGGTGAGAACCAGCACCTTGAAATGAACCCGGTATGTAATGGGCAAGCAGCGCAGCACTTTTAGCACAGGTTGGATGTGCTCCCATAGGGGAAGACCCTTGAACAACCTGGCTGCACCATTCTGCACTAGTTAGAGCTTCCGGGTTTTATATATATATATATATATATATATATATATATATATATATGAAAGAATTATATAAAATTGTAATATATATATTAAATTGTAATCTTATGATTCCTTATTTGTTATTGTATTGTACTTTAGATAGGCCACCGACTTTTCTGTATTGTATTGCCTTTTTCTTGTAATTTTGGTATACGTCAATAAAATTGTTTATTATTAAAAAAAACTGAGGGAAGAGCAACAACGGAGGCCGCAGCAGTGTGATGTGGAAAGAGAAAGGCATCTGCTCAGTTTAAGCAAGGAATGGCTTGGTTGATATTGTACCAATCCGTTCCCTTGTAGCGTAAATGGGACAATTCCTATGCGCACATTGGTAACCAAACCCTGGTTAGTAAAGCCAGATGAATGTTAAACAGGAAGTGTCTTTTGCAGTCTACAGAACTGTAGGGAAACGAAAATAGATTTCAGAACCCTCTGTCTGAAGACCCATCCATGAAGACTGAATAATCTGTTTCATTTGTCATTTTCACCGGTAGGCTGATCACTCTTGTAATCTCGAGGTGCAGAAGTAGAAGAGCGAAAAGTAAATGGGAAAAGAAACAGAAGCACAGAGGCACTAAGAAGAGGTCACGTCCCTGATTGTTACCATCTGGGGTGAGGTCCCACAGAACACAGGAATGGGAATTGCGTGTATAAACACGAGCTAATTGGCCAGCTATGCGGAGGAACCTGATCCTGCATTAATGAGAGAGCTGCCGTGGGGCCACCAAGAGACAACTGCGGAGGAAGCTCCAGTCACGCATTTTGGCAAGTGTCATCGTCAGGAAGCCTGACCAGGCATTGCTCGATTCCAGCCCTTCTGCTGGTGGGCTGTCAGTTTCCCCTGCCGAGAAAGAAATGCCAAGTCAAAATTGTCTTGAGGTGAAAAACCTGATGCTTGACAGGCTGTTAATGATCTTAGGAAACCCTTTACGAATACGTGTTACATTTATTATCATACGTGTTCTCACTAATGCTGATGCCCATAAGGAATAAAAGAGGGTGGAAATTAGATACATCTCATGGAATGTATGTACAATGCCTCTCTCTCTCTCCCTCTCTCTCTCCCTCTCTCTCTCCCTCTCCCTCTCTCTCTCATATCTATCTATCATCTATCAATATATCTGTCATCTCTGTATCTATCATCTATCAATATATCTATCAATATATTTATCTATATAGCTATCATCTATCAATATATCTATCTATCTATCATTTATCTATATATCTATCAATATATTTATCTATATATCTATCATCTATCAATATATCTATTAATATATTTATCTATATATCTATCTATATATCATTTATCTATATATCTATCAATATATTTATCTATATATCTATCATCTATCAATATATCTATCTATCTATCATCTATCAATATATCTATCAATATATTTATCTATATATCTATCATCTATCTATCATCCATCTATCTATCCAGGGCTTTTTTTGTATCAGGAACTCCTTTGCATATTAAGTCACACACCCCTGATGTAGCCAATAATCCAAGAGTTTACAGGGCTCTTCTTCCAGGGCTTACTGTAAGCTCCAGGAGGATTGGCTACATCAGGGGGGTGGCCTAATATGCAAAGGAGTTCCTACCACAAAAAAGTCCCCCCCCCTCTAAAATTTTAACCCATTTTTATTCTTTATAGACATCAGGATCAGTGAGACCATATATGATAATATACATATACACACACAATTATTATACTAGAGTTATCCATCACTGATATTCATGTTCAATGAAGCAAATGCTTTCCAGTCCTTATCCTTCCTGTTCTAGTCCTCTTCATTGCTTTGCTGACAGAAAGCTGACAAAATAGTTGACTTTTGTTCAAGCTGATAATAAAAGCAGGAGTCAATACACAATCCCATCGGCCTTAGATCTGAGCTAAATAACACTTTTAAATAGCGGTATTACACAGTGCTTTTGCAGAGTTTAAACCACTTCACATACATGATCTCCATACTGCTTACAACAGCCCTATAAGGAAAGGAAGTAGTACCAGGGCTTTTTTTTTTTTTTGAACAAGAATGCACAGGAACACAGTTCTGCCTGGCTTGGTTTCAGGAGCTGTGGCGTAATAGGCAAGTGAGTTGCTGCAGGGCTTCTTTTGTGGAAAAGACCCTGTGCAAAACAATGGTGACATCAGGGTGTGTGGTCTAATATGCAAATGAGTTCCAGCTGGGCTTTTTCTACCAAAAAAGCCCTGAGTAGTAGTATCCCTGGACTTAGGGTTGCCAGCCTCCAGGCAGTGTGAGCTAACTGTCTCTATAAACCCTGATTATATTCATGAAAAATATTTACAAAAATTCAAACTATTTATTACAATAATTATATGACATTTCTAAATAACTATAATCTACCCTCAGGCTGCAAATATCACACACTCTGAAGATTATAGAATCTTCAGAGTGTGTGATGTTTGCAGTCGCAGTGGAAAATTGACATTGAGATCTTTGATAAAGCTGAGGGTGAAACAATGTCCAAAGGCCAAGTGGGTTGCAAGAAGAATGAAATTTACCTAATAGAAAGAAGAACAACTTTTGCTTAATATGAGACTGTGATTTATAGGGAAAAAAAGTTATTTGCAAAAGTTACAACATAAGAATTACATTCAAAATTGTGCAGTGAGTCCAGAAGATTGGTGCAAGACACCGTTTATCAGCATTTGAGACTGGATCATATTTTGGAATGTGTTATTTTAAAGGGTACCAGTGTCAAAGGAAGATTGTTCCTGGCTCATGGTCTCCGGACGAAATATACCTTACTCAATTTAAAAAGAAAAAAAACGGCGATTTTTGCACAAATGATTAGGAAATGTGACTGTATGAGGAGTTTACATAAGAGTACTGTTATAATTATTTAGAAATTCCACGTAATTATTGTATTAGTTTGAATTTTTGTAAATACTTTTTTGTTACTATAATCATGGTTTATAGCTCACATTTCTTTCCATGATCACAGGTGGTGGCTGGAGATCTCTCACTAATACAGTCGATCTCCATGCAACAGAGATCATTTCACCTAGAGAAAATGGCGGCTTTGGAAGGTGGGCTCTATGGCATTACATCCCACTAAAGTCCCTCCCTTCTCCAAACCCCACCCTTCTCAGTCTCCACCTCCAAAATCTCTTTGCATTTCCCAATTCGGAGCTGCCAACACCACCTGGATTGCTTATGGGGGATGAGGCAGTTTGCCTACGGCCATATTGTGAGCTGATGGCCGAAATGGGAGTTGAGCTCAGGAATGAATATTTCACAACTCACTTAACTCTCTCTGGAGATAAACAGCGGCACATCTTTTGCAGGGCCTCTTCTCAGCCCAAGGAGCGGAGGTGAGCCTAGGTTTGCCAACCTCCAGGTGGTACTTGGGGGGGAGAAGCCAACAAGCCTCCGTGTCAACCAGCCTCCGATATGAACAACAATCACAATTTCTTATGAAAAGTAAGAAATTTCTTAAACCCAAGACATACAAATATTAGTGCATGTAAACAAGAATGCCTGTCTGTCCCCACCCCCCTCCCTGTTCCCCAAGTCTCTTCACAATGCTATCACAGCAATTTCTTCAAGTAAAAGGATCAGGAGGAAACATCCAAGGTAAGTGTTCTCATAAGAGTCCAATGCTCCAATCTGAGAATTTCTTGGTCCAATGCAGCTTGGGAATATTATCAACTGATGAGGCCGTACTTAAATCCTCGTTTCACATAGGCTTTGACGAGAGCCACTCTGTCTGACTTCTCCTAGCAAGATAGTGACCGCTCAGGGAACTTTCAGCCCAGCTGACCCCACCTCTCAAACCATACCTGGTTCAACAATTCCCTTCAGTACAGGGCAATCAGCTGTTCATGCCTGCAGGTTCTCACACAGGCCAATGAAGTTATATTCCTCCCAGTTACATAAGCTCGCTTGGCAACAATTGTTTAAATGACAGTGAAATCCGTTGCAAATCATATAAATCCTAAACAGGGCTTGTTTTTTGTAGCAGGACCTCCTTTGCATATTAGGCTACAACCCCCTGATGTAGCCAATCCTCCAAGAGCTAACAGGGCTCTTCTTACAGGTCCTACTGTAAACTCTTGGAGGATTGGCTACATCAAGGGGATGTAGACTAATATGCAAAGGAGTTCCTGCTATTTAAAAAGCCTTGGTCCTAAATAATTGCTGTAGTGTTCATGTTCATCAAAGTCATCCTTAGCAATGTTAACAGCTACCAGTCTATTTGGATCGTCAGTATTTTTGTGCATGCACGGTGCTAAAAAAACACTGAGCAAACCCATGCGGCAGGTGTTTAAATTGTTTAAATTGGTGCTGAACCAAACAGACCCGCTGCTTAGCTCATGTCTGATCAGCACAGTCAAACACAGTTAAATTTGATCGTTGGACACGTTCGCCACAAAACCTGCCGTATGCTTAGAAATGATGATACGTCTGAAAACAAAAGATCCATACCTTGTAGCCTGTCAAACGATATCAATTGCAAGTGCACAAAGTTCCCTTTATCCGAAGAGACATCCAGCGTTCTTATCATCATGGTCATTTGTTGCCAGAATCCCTTTCTCAGCTTTGAAAATTACTTACGAGTGAAACAATCTCACAGGCTCTCTTCCAATGCACAGTTCATTAACATTCTTCCTGGTTTTATGATCAAAGTTTTGCGGTCAGTTCCATTCCCTGATTTTCTTTCAGTATATTCCAACTCTTTTACAAACTCAATGTGTTGTGTGTTTTTCAAGAGACCTTCTTGAACTTTTCCCATTCAATCTAGAGGGTGAAAAAGTGGACATCTCTGTACATGGAAAATGGTTTTGAATTGATCATGAAGCAGAATTCATTTTGGGGTCACTACAATTTAAGAATAACTAGCAAACCTGTATTTAATTTTGGCTTTATTGACCTTTGGTTTCTTGGCCGCAGGATTTCAAATGTTATGTTATGTTGCTGGAGTAGCTTTGATATCACATTGGAGGTTTGCAGGTTGTCCAGGCCTCTCTAGCTATGATTGGCTTAGCTGCTATGATGTCATAGAGGGGCAAAAATAAAGTCATTCACAAAAAGTATTACCAGCATGTGATGAATCATAGAATCACAGAGTTGGAAGGGGCTATACAAGCCATTTAGTCCAACCCCCTGCTCAATGCCTAGAGCATCCCTGATAAGGGTTTGTCCAGCCACTGCTTAAAGACTGCCAGTGAGGGGGAGCTCACCACCTCCTTTGGTAGCCAGTTCTACAGTTGAACACCTCTTACCGTAAAAAAGTTTTTCCTAATATCCGGCCTTCCCACCCTTAATTTAAACCCATTATTGATGGGTTTAGATCAGGGCTTTTTTTTTGTAGCAGGAACTACTTTGCATACTAGGCCAACCCCCTAATGTAGCCAATCCTCCAAGAGCTTACAGGGCTCTTAGTACACGGCCTACTGTAAGCTCCAGGAGGATTGGCTATATCGAAAGGGTGTGGCCTAATATGCAAAGGAGTTCCTGCTACAAAAAAGCCGTGGTTTAGATGACTTACATGTTCTGCTTACACCAGTTCTAGGGCCTTTTACTGGGTCACAAACAAGTACCAGCTGGTGCTTACGATACGTAATGCTGGAAAAATTGAACATCACCCTTAGCATGCTTTGATGTGTACACAGAACACATATCCTCATATATTTCCATGGAATGTATGTACAATGCTGTTCCCACCACTTGTGTACATGAACCCCCCACATGAATAACGATCTTCCCAGTCATAGTGCATGTTAAGGTATGAGAAAGAGTTTTGCACTGTAAATTTTCAGTGTTCTGTCTAATATCCGCTGCAATTTCCTGGGGTTTAATTAGCCACATGGGACTCCTGAATTCCCTATTGCAGCAAAAATATTTTCAGAATTTCAGTAGGGAAAAATAATTTAAACAGCAGCACGGTAACTACAGATATCAAGGAGGCATTCAGTTTAAATGAAGTTGATTGCAGAATGTGGTATTTTTGCGGGACTTTTCTTTTTCTTTTTGCAAAAACCGAGCACTTGTCCTTGATCTGTAATTAACTTAAGTATCATACAGTGAAACCTTTATGGTGTGTAAATTGCAAAGCCTGGCGCAGTGAGAATTATTACGTTGTTGAGTTTAACAGCAATTAAGCTTTCAGAAGGCAATAATCAGACACTAAGCAAAGAAAAATGCATCCTAATCAAAACACATCTCTCCTGCTTCTTGAACATAGCCATATTGTAATAATCTAACAAGCGAGCTGTCCATTGGATGGCAAAGCCTTTGGTCTGCATGTACGGGAAAGCAAAAGTGTAAATTTAGCCACAGGAAAATTTTCGTGTTATTGGCTGCGTGTAATAAAGACCCAGCGAGATTTACAAGGAAATTTTTAATAAAATGTTGACTCTAGAAGCAACAGATTTCAAAGTGTTCTCCATCCAAATCAGTACATGTGCAAAGCCTCCACCGACTTTGGGGTTTTGCTTGTTCAGTAATGAAAGAAGCAAATAATAGGTTTTCCTTTTCTTTCTTTCTTTTTTAACCTATAAAATCTTTTCTAAGTAAGAAAGAAATGAATTCATGTGGAAGGGAGATTGGATCACATAGTATTAAACTGATTATGGCTTGGTAATGGAAAAAGAGGTGGGTGAAATCCATACCTCTAATGCATAAGAATATCATTCCCTAAGAGTTTATTTCCCCATCCGGTTGACATGTTCATTTAGTTCTATTGTATCTATGCTGGGATTGTTTGCACATGCATATTAGATGTCTGCAAATAGATGACATACAGTGCAATCCTATACAGGGGTACTCAGCCCACTGAAATCATTGTACTTAAGAGTAGAGTAACTCGCCATAAGGTTGCCCTGTAATTCATGGAGACTTCAGTGCATGGGGGATTAGCTGAAGATTAGATGTGTATCTGACACCAATGCTCTGCCTTTTAGATGGATGTGATCAGGGCTTTTTTATATAGCAGGAACTCCTTTGCATATTAGGCCACGCCCCCTGATGTAACCAGTCCTCCTGGAATTTACAAAAGGCTCTGTACTAAGAGCCCTGTAAGCTCTTGGAGGATTGGCTATGTGACAAAAGCAGCCCATTCAGCCTTCAGACCCAGTCCCGTCAACTCCCTTTTGGGTTGCCAGCTCCTAGAGGGAGCTAATCTTCCTGCCACTTAGGCACGCTGCCACCACCTGCTCAATTTAGGGGTTCTGACTGAGAGGAACAGGACTCCCAATCCCACTCCTTGCCAGTTCTGAGGTCTGGCCTCAAGGTCCTTTGCCAACCCAGCACCTGGTTATCACAGAGACCAAAGTTCTTCTTTGGGGGACCCCTGGAGGATTGGCACCCTTGCCAACTGCATGCCTTTCCCCTTCCCTGGACTTTCCTGGACCAGTAGCATGGTCTAAGGTGACTGGAGAAGCTATGTTGTACAGAGGGACTTCTTAAATAAACATAACATTTATTTACAACATACAACTATTTACAGGCATTTTAAAAAAGTGAACAGAAGCAACAAATCATAGCAGGGAAAAATCGTTCCTTCTCTCCCTATTATACTGTTTGCTCTGACCATGCCTTCCAGAACAGACAGACTCACCAACTCAACTGAACTGACTGAACTCAAAACCAAACTCAAACTGTCTTCCCACCCAAAATCTTCAATATAAAACCCAGTTCCCGCCCAGGAACTGGTATAACTGGTATCTTGAGCTTGAGGAGGTGGGGGGGGGGACAGTGGCAGGGCTTCTAGCCCCACTGGTGGACCTCTTGATGGCGCTTGGGTTTTTTGGCCACTGTGTGACACAGAGTGTTGGACTGGATGGGCCACTGGCCTGATCCAACATGGCTTCTCTTACATTCTTATGTTATACTCTCCTGCAGCCTTCTGGGAGACCAGCCTGAAAGACTTCCTGTATCTCTAGGAGGCCTCAGAACTGCTGCTTCCAGACAGGAGGGGAGGAGGAAGAGACTAGGCCTAAAACCCTCTTTGAGTTTGACAGCCTCTTCCTGCCAACTCACAGATAACCCTGGCCTAAAATGACGTCTCTACACAGGCTACATCAGGGGTGTGTGGCCTAATATGCAAAGGAGTTCCTGTTACAAAAAAAGCCCTGGATGTGATTATGACATATGTGTCCGCAGGGCATTGGGAACAGATCAGCTTTGTCCCCATAATGTGTTGTTTGTTTCTTAAACAAATAGTCTGACACGGGATTGATGAATATGTTACTGCTGTGTAGGCGTCATTTTGGTCAGGAGTGCACAGGAGCAGAGCTCCAGAACCTCCAAAATTTATTGTGCTCTTTCTTTCTTACCACCTCCCCCCCCCCCCAATTTTCAAACCCCCTGTGAGAATTTTGCTGAGCTCTAAGATTTGACAATTTTTCTAGTATTTTTCCCCACACAAAAAAGGGAGAATAACCAAAACATATCAAGCATACAGATGGAAATCTTCACCATGCCACTGTGGCCACATAGGAGAAAGTAATTTAAAAATTATGATAGAAGGAAGGTTTTATGATGACAATTCTAATTCAAGAAGTATAATTTAGTACACCTTCCAGTGATGTCAGGAGAGTATGGCATATGCAAATGAGTTGTGCTAATGAGCACCTCTTTTTCTAAGAAATGACCCCTATTGCTATGTCACAAGGAGCACTTTCTCATTTCCTGGTTCTACATAGTTACATCGAAAGCCTACTGGTTTAACTTGTGTACTGCATATTAGTCACATTTAGGGATGCAATCGTTCAGTTTCAATTGCGTCCATTTGTATGTTTAGACTTTCTTGTTGCAACTTAGACTGCTTTCTCACAGCTGCTACCCACTTCCATCTTCTACCACCTCATCCACTGGTGAAAAGACTCATAATATATAATTTCAGATTTTTGTGTTGAGACTGTTTACTTGGATGTCTCTGTGGACCTTTCGGGTGCGTCTGGCCATTAACCTAGTGACTACTCCCTGTGAATAGAGGAAAGAAACAGGTAGTCCAATACAGCTAATATTTATTATTTATTTATTTGGAACTTGCCCAAGGTTCATTGAAAAGATGCCTCCAACTGTGCAGATGCAAACAGGGTACAAACTGCAAGTAGTTGCATGCTGGACAAATATGTTACTTTAAGTGCCTGACTTTAGCCATGGGAGATACTTGCCTCTTCTCTGGTAATTCAGAAGGTTTAGTCAAGTTTGTTATTGGTTACTGAAAGTTATTACCGAGGCATTACTTGCCCCGTTAGCTCAAATAGCTACTGCAGAGAGGGCCAAAACTGCTTGTCATGGTGTTCAAGACGAATTCCGACAGGAACAGTCAAAGTGATTTGCTCAGGAGTTTGCCTTCTGTGTAATCAAGGATGTTTGACCAAGTTCATCTTGGAGTCAAAGCTTTCTGCATGTCAAGCCCTACTCCATACTAGTCACATCCAGGGCTTTTTCTGGAGCTGGAGCACACTGGAGCGCAGCTCCGCCTCGGATGGTCAGGGCTCCTGCCTTCCTCCCAAAGCTGCAGCGGCAGCTTCCTGTAGCTCAACTGGCTGGAAGCTGTGCTTCCTGGCTGTCCTGCTGGGCCATTTCTACCCAAAAAAGCACTGGTTACATCTCTATATGGAGATCATGTGGGATGGTCAGATTGCATACTTCCATTCCATGCCAACATTACCCTTTCAGGGAAGCAACAAAATTCTCTGCCTATCTGGTCTCTCTCTGACGTATTGTCATGCAGGGCTTTTTTTTTTTTAGCAAGAACACAGGACCACAGTTCTGGCTGGCTTGGCATCGGCATGTGTGGCCTATTATGCACATGAGTTCCTGCTGGGCTTTTTCTACAAAAAAAGCCCTGTGCACAACAACGGTGGCATCAGGGGGTGTGGCCTAATATGCAAATGAGTTGCTGCTGGGCTTTTTCTACAAAAAAGCCCTGTGCAAAACAACGGTGGCATCAGGGGGTGTGGCCTAACATGCAAATGAGTTGCTGCTGGGCTTTTTCTACAAAAAAAGCCCTGTGCACAACAACGGTGGCATCAGGGGGTGTGGCCTAATATGCAAATGAGTTGCTGCTGGGCTTTTTCTACAAAAAAAGCCCTGTGCACAACAACGGTGGCATCAGGGGGTGTGGCCTAATATGCAAATGAGTTGCTGCTGGGCTTTTTCTACAAAAAAGCCCTGTGCACAACAACGGTGGCATCAGGGGGTGTGGCCTAATATGCAAATGAGTTGCTGCTGGGCTTTTTCTACAAGAAAGCCCTGTGCAAAACAACGGTGGCACCAGGGGGTGTGGCCTAATATGCAAATGAGTTGCTGATGGGCTTTTTCTACAAAAAAAGCCTTGGTTAATAGTAATCAGATGGCAAAACCGCAGCAATACTTAAAAAAAAAATTCTTCTCTTGTGCACGGTTCTCTTTCTCTCTCTCTGACTTCTCGAGTTGACATTTCCTCAGTCCTCCAGCCTTCCCCCTATCTAATCTGGATTTCCAGATTAGTAACAGCTGTCTTTTCGTAATACACGCTGCTCACCTGAGACTTATGGCGTGTTCATAAATGTAATAACAGAATTATGGTTTGTGGATCTGGAAGGATACTTCTTCCATGACATCATGGCGCTGGAACACTGGGCTGAGATCACGCAACCTGCCTTGACATGTCCCTTTATTTCTGTTTGAGCAATCCAACTTCTGATGCGCATGCCACAGACCAAGGGCCATACCTTATAACAAAGTGAAGCATGTAATATGAAGGATGGATACATCTATGAGCACATGCAAACTCTTATTCACCTCTCAAGCTCACACAGTGTTTACCTGAGCTATTATTATAATGCACACCATGGTGGTCTCTTAGACTGCAAGGCGCAGGCTGTTAGGGAGAGGACAGTTACATTAACATGAGGTACCGTCACACTGGGGGTACCCATCTTGTCAGTGTCTCCCGCGGTGATTAAACACAGGACTATTTTTCCTACATTAATGAAGCCCAAGGATATTTGTTTTGGTTTCATCACTCTCACCTCATTAGGCATGGGGAAAGTTAACTTATACACTGGGCTGGTTTTGCGCGAGGTTCTGTTTACTCTTCATAAATTAACATGCTAATTCACCGTAATAAAATTCATGGTTTACAGAAGGATATCAAACACCGTCATCCATTATATTCCTTAATGCCACGGTTTCAGACTGTGCGGCGAACAGCTCTGTTTACAAAGGAGCAGGAGGGAGCACTTAAAGAGCCTGAATCACATCCTAAGTAGGCTCGGTTTTAAGAAGCGAAGCAAAAGAGGTCAAAAGGGAACAGATATTTCCATTTAGTATCAGACCACAGAAGAAGAGGAGGAGGAGGTGATTGGATTTAAGACCCTGCCCTTCACTCAGAGTCTCAGAGCGGCTTACAATCTCCTTTCTTTCCTCTCCCCACAACAGACACCCTGTCGGGTAAGTGGGACTGAGAGGGCTCTGAAAGAACTGCTCTTGAGAGAACTGTGTCTATTGCCCGAGGTCATCCAGCTGGCTGCTTGTGGAGAAGTGGGGGATCAAACCCGTTTCTCAGGATTAGAGTCTGCCGCTTTTAACCACACCACCAGACTGGCTCTCTTGAACCATATGCTTGAAGGCCTACATAAAGTAGAAGCCTCCCAGGCCCGGCGACACAGTTCAGACTGAGGAGAGTGGGGTTTGGGGAGAGGAGGGACCTCTATGGGACATAATGTCATGGCGGCCATTTTCTTCCAGGCAAACTTTCAAAGCAGCCATTTCTCCAAGTAAACTGATCTCTGTCACCTGAAGAACAGGTGTATTAGCAGGAGACATCCAGGTACCACCTGAACCTCTGAAATTAAAAAGCAGTGGAGGAATGAACTGTTGTAGCAGTGGGGGGAGGCATCCGTTTAATTTCTCACACTGCCGTTTTGTTAATGTGAGGTTTTTAAAGACGAAAATGCATTTGTAGTGTACTTGACTGCATCTCTCGGCAGGTTGTGGTAAGACTGGCATCAAAGATAAACAACTGGCAAGAGATTCAGAATTCAAAATCCTCCCGATGACTTTTTCGGTTTTCACTCCAAAGCCTTTTATAAATTAGAAACTGTTCACCAGATGTTGGGGGGTGGTTCAAAAAAAAGGAAATACTAATTTAACTGCTAAAAGGTTCATTGTTATAATACTTTCCTGCAGAAAATGTCTGTGTCTTGTTAACTGTTTATTGAGCACTGTAATAGTATTACATTTAGCGTTAAATGATATTGACATTTTTGAATAAAGAAAAGGGGGCTTGGAAGGGCAGCCCCCCCTTTTTTGGAAAAAACTTCAGTGAGGATAAAATGTGAACATCTGGTAGGAACCTGATGTGTGGCATTGAAACAAAAAGCACTTTTGGCAATATCTCCCTTGAGTGCACATTTTTTTTTAAAAAAAGCATACAGCTTTTGTAGCCAGAGTATGATTAACAAGGAGACCGTCTTGCTATCAGGGAAATGTTTAAAGACAAGTCACCAATAAATCCACAGTGAGGTGGCTAGTGAAGCTAGGTTGAGCGAGCAATGAAACAGCTGTTTCTGAAGCAATAAGCCAGCTGCTTGGCATGCGAGAGGCCTTGCTAGCATTATTAATCGTGTTATTAAAAATAGAAAACTAGCTCACCGAGGAAAAGCCGGTGGCAGAGGTTATTTTTAAGGAATGGCAGTCTCGGCACACATAATAGCAATAATGGATCTTCCATGTTTCAGAATCACTCTGAAAACGGTGGTTGAAAAAAGGAGATCTAGTATCATTGCAAAGCTAGGAATAAGCCTTCTTTCCAATACACCATTTTGTTGCTATGAGTTTTGCAGAGTTTTATGCAACGTAGTTAGTTTTATGCAACGTAGCCAATCCTCCAAGAGCTTACAGGGCTCTTAGTACAGGGCCTACTGGAAGCTCCAAGAGGATTGGCTACATCAGGGGTGTGTGACCTAGGGTTGCCAATCCCCAGGTGGGGGTAGGGGATCCCCTGGTTTGGAGGCCCTCCCCCCGCTTCAGGGTCGTCAGAAAGCGGGGGGAGGGGAGGGAAATCTCTGCTGGGAACTCTATTATTTCCTATGGAGATTTATTCCCATAGAAAATCATGGAGAATTGATCCACGGGTATCTGGGGCTCTGGGGAGGCTGTTTTTTGGGGTAGAGGCACCAAATTTTCAGTATAGCATCTAGTGCCTCTCCCCAAAATACCCCCCAAGTTTCAAAAAGATTGGACCAGGGGGTCCAATTCTATGAGCCCCAAAAGAAAGTGCCCCTATCCATTATTTCCTATGGGAGGAAGGAATTGAAAAGGTGTGCCGTCCCTTTAAATGTGATGGCCAGAACTCCCTTTGGAGTTCAATTATGCTTGTCACAGCCTTGATCTTGGCTCCACCCCTAATGTCTCCTGACTCCACCCCCAAAGTCTCCTGGCTCCACCCCCAAAGTCCCCAGATATTTCTTAAATTGGACTTGGCAACCCTAGTGTGACCTAATATGCAAAGGAGTTCCTGCTTATCTATAAACACATGAAATGGCTTCATGTTGATCAGATCACTGGTCCACCTTACACAGTACAGTCAGTCCATTCAGACTGGGAGGTGTTCCCCAACAACTGATGAAAAGGGGTTTTTTTCCAGGTTCTGCTCCAAGAGATGTCTGCTGGTCTCTTCCTAGCCCTTTTAGGGTATGTCCAAAAGCTGACATAAGGGAAGTGGATCCATTTGAATTGTGGTGTTGGAGGAGAGGACACCACGAATTGCCCAAAAGACAAATCAGCGGGTTCTAAATCAAATCAAGCCTGAACTTTCCCTAGAAGCTAAAATGACTCAACTGAGGCTATCCTACTTTGGTCACATCATGAGAAGGCAAGAGTCACCGGAAAGGGCAATAATGCTAGGAAAATTTGCAGGAAGCAGGAAAAGAGGAAGACACAATGTGAGATGAATGAATTGACTCAATAAAGGAAATCATGGTCCTAGCACTGCGAGACCTGAACAAGGCTGTTAATGATCTGATGTTTTGGAGCAGGGGTCCATGGCCTGTTGGCAACCGGGCCATGGAGTGAGGCAGAGACCTTTGCCTACATCTCATTTAAAGACCCCCAATGGGGGGCAGGGACAGGGTGTGGACTTGTGCATCATTTAGAAACAGGGGTGGAATTCTAGCAGGAGCTCCTTTGCATATTAGGCCACACTACCCTGATGTAGCCAGTCCTCTGAGAACTTACCAAAAATAGCCTTGTAAGCTCTTGGAGGATTGGCTACATCAGGGGTGTGTGGCCTAATATGCAAAGGAGCTCCTGAAGAATTCCATCACTGTAAGCCTAAATGCCCTCAAAACGAGGTTGGGGAATTAGTTAGGTGGGCACCTGGCTCACTAGGAATCTTTTTACCAATGTATACAAGGTTCAACCAGCCAGAGAGTGATGCTCAATAAACGATTCTAATTTAATAAAACCATTTGTGATTTATTGAGAAAAATACAGTCTTCCACACAAGATAAAAATACAATACAATCACACATTCACACAGTCCTAAGAAATACAGATAGATTGATAGGGGAACATATAAGGGTAGACACACAGGGCAATATTACCTATCGCAGTCTTCGAGGAAGGCTCCAGTGGGCGACACGTGAGGAAATGGGTGAGGGACCTGAAACTGATCAGGAATCGGGGATGGATCTAAGCAGCAGAAGGTGGGTTGCTGATAGAAGCACACCTGTGGGTAGCTAGTCCACAGGTTATAAGGACTCTATTGAGCCCTCAGGGAATGGGAGGAGAGAGGGGAGGAGAGAGGGGAGGCTCTGCGATGACCATGAAGGCTGGACATCCGCAGAGCCAATGGTGAGTCCATGAGTGGCATCTACTTGGGTGCCTGCTTTTGACCAATGAACTTCGCCTTAGTCCTGTGAACCTGGAAACTTCCAGGTTGCAACAGGGCCTGAGGCGGCTCCAAGGTGTCAGACAGGGAGAAGAATGGGAATGGCTAGATACTTAAGATAGAAATGGGCTTATCTGGGAAGGTGTCGATAGGGAATCAAATATGGACCTAGGTATCCCCGGTGTAGACAAAAGACTTGGTTGGGACAGGAGATGTTCTTCCTCTTTTCCCATCATCTTCTAGGCAGGGGCCTTTGTCTAGGGTTCTGCCCGACAATCAGGAACAACAGTTGAGCTGTTAATCCATTCATGGGGCAGCCTGGTTGCTTGCGGGCTAAAGGTGACATAAGGTGTGTACGTGAGCCTTCTACTATGAGGGAATGAAGTCCAGCCTGGCGGGAAGATGGCTACGAGTGGTGTTAGCGTTACACGGTGGATTCCATGTTCGGCGCTTCATAACCGGTAGCCTGGATAGCTCCGTGGCGGCGCAGCTTCTTCCGCTCCATGGCTGGCCCGTGCAGAGGCGGGAAACATCCGTTTGTGCCAGCAAGCACTCTGTACTGGGTTAGAATGCCTGCATAACTTGTGGCTGCTTGTACACATAAGTCCCTTCCCGTTCCTGGATAGTTTTGCCCACACTCTCTGGCCAGACGTGTCCGAGCTCACTTCTCCAGGCGCCCTGGCAACCATACTGGTGACTACGATGTTCAGGAAAAGAGGGGGCTTTTCCTCACATCACTGGGAGTGAGTGACTCAGCATGCCTGGACATTGGGAGGCACTACATCATTCTAAGTGCATAGAGGCAGGGGTGGAATTCTAGCAGGAGCTCCCTTGCATATTAGGCCACACCTGCCTGATGTAGCCAGTGCTCCGAGGGCTTACAAAAAAGAGCCTTGTAAGCGCTTGGAGGATTGGCTGCACCAGGGGCGTGTGGCCTAATATGCAAAGGAGCTCCTGCTAGAATTCCAGTCCTGTTTAGAAATCATTCCTAGCTTCACTGGTTTGTGTTGTGGCTACCAGCAGGTGCAAAAGTAGCTTTGAGTTAGCTTTAACAGCAGTGATGTAAGTTATTTTGACTATGTCCTCATCCTGCATTTCTCTTGAAGTGCCAGGAGTTCATTCGAAAACCACAAAAAACGTGTTGGACTTGAGCACCTTTGCTCCAATATTCTAAACTTAGGACGGGAAATTAAATGGGTTTATGATGGCGAAATGCATCTCCTTGTCACTCTTCTCAGCTGCAAAAAATGTGCTCTGGGCTAAAATTTTTAGTAATTTTGTTCACATGACCAAAGGCAAAATTTCAATATTCGGTTCTGAAATGCATTAACAATACGCCAAGGTATAAAAGTTTAAAATAATACACAGTTTAAAGGCTTATATTTAATTTTTATAGCCAAAAAAAAGTCTCTACAATTTCAAATGGAAACTCCAATTTAGGAAAGATTAGATGTTTCTTAAAAAATAATACTGAAATGTGATTCTTCATTTACAGTCAAGTTATGGTCTGTAGATTTCTGTGGTTTCCTCAGTAAATGGCAAGGTAGACAATATCTGTAGACAATAAGCCATAGGCATGGAAAACTCCTTTCAGAACCTCTCTATCGTTGAGATATAAAAGTAATCTTCCAGTGGCTGTGGAAGTGATATGGGCCAGCATGGGAACCTGAGTTTGGAGCCTTCCAGGGAAGATGGGGATATTTAAATATTTTAAGAAGCATGCAAGTATAATGCAGTAGATATGTCTGGCCTGGAAATTAGGTTTAGGTTTATTTGATTTATATCCCGCCCTCCCCGCCAAAGCAGGCTCAGGGCAGCTCACAGTTCATAATAAAACAACAATAAAAACATTAAGTTAAAAATGACATTCAGGTGCTAATTTCTATACAACTGAATAATATTATTGCATGTGTATGATTTGTATGTATTTACAGTATCACTTCAATGTTCTGCTATTCTCTGTAAGCTGTTTACCATGTCAATAAAAAAAAACTATTAAAAAAATGAATAATATAGCAACCAAATACGTAGATGGCATTCAGTAGTCTTAAAACATCCACTCAGATCTAATGTCCTTGGTGTCTAGCAACATCAGCACTGCCAAGCTGCCTTGAGCAGAGGTCCATCAGTGGCTATTAGCTACAGCATATTGTTGGAACTCTCTGTCAGGGGCAATGATGCTCTCTGCACACTTGGTGCTTGAGGGGGGGCAGAGTGGGGGGGGGGCTTCTAGTGTCCTGGCCCCACTGAGGGACCTCCTGATGGCGCCTGGTTTTTTTGACCACTGTGTGACACAGAATGTTGGACTGGATGGGCCATTGGCTTGATCCAACATGCCTTCTCTTGTGTTCTTATGATCCAGATGCAGCTGGAGGGATCATCCACAAGGGCGACCAGCACTGTCTCCGTCCCATGGCCTGGGTGAAAGCCAGACCGATGGGAATTTAAGAAGAAGAAGATATTGGATTTCTATCCCACCCTCCACTCCGAATCTCAGAGTCTCAGAGAAGAAGAAGATATTGGGTTTATATTCTTCCCTCCACTCAGAGTCTCAGAGCAGCTCACAATCTCCTTTATCTTCCTCCCCCACAACAGACACCCTGTGAGGTAGGTGAGGCTGAGAGGACTCTCACAGCAGCTGCCCTTTCAGGGACAACCTCTGCCAGAGCTATGGCTGACCCAAGACCATTCCAGAAGGTGCAAGTGGAGGAGTGGGGAATCAAACCCAGCTCTCCCAGATAAGAGTCTGCACACTTAACCACTACACCAAACTGACTCTTAAGACAGAAGAGTCCTCCAGAAAACTCTGCAACTGTAGCTCTACTGCCCTCTCAATGATCTTACCCAAAAAGGGTGAGTTTGACACTGGGCGTGTAATGTACTGGATTCGAAGACGCTCAGCAGTAAACATACTTTATTAGCAAGAACATCACAAAGACAACATGGCGAGGCCAGGTCCTCGATTATATACATTTCCTGGAACAACCCACTTCCCAGTCCAGTCCAATCAAGACCCTTTAAAGTTCCCACCATAGATCTTCATAGGCGGTGAGGGAAGTCCATCCCTAGTCAGGTGACCCACGGTTTCCCGCAGCTCACCTGAGAGCGCTAGGTACACTGTGTTGGAAATTCAATCCCCCGAAATGCAAGACACAACAGGGCGATTAAAATGTGGGATTTGCTGCCAGAGGGTGTAGTGGCTACAGGAATAAACAGTGTGCACATGAAAGCTCACACCCTGAATCAGGACCGTTTTTTGTAGGAAAAACCTGACAGGAACTGATTTCCATATTAGGCCACACACCCTGATGCCAAGCCAGCTGGAACTGCATTCCTGTGTGTTCCTGCTCAAAAAAAGCCCTGCTAAAACCCAATCAGAAGTGGATGTAATGGTAATAAGTGTAGTGGTGATGGCGGTGGGAACGTCACTTCTGGTGACCCTGTACGGTTTTCAAGGCAAGAGAGGGTCAGAGGTGGTCTGCCGTTGCCTGCCACTGCATAGCAACCCTAGTCTTTCTTGGCAACCTCCCATCCCAATACTATCCAGGGTCAGCATTGTTTAGCTTCCCAGATTTTGTGGGCGGAATAATTAGCACAGCAACAGTGCACAACCTGATTAAAGAGCAGGTAAAGGTTCATTTAGGAATAAACAATTATCCATTATATCCTATGGAATCGGTCTCCATACAGTACAGTGGAGCGCCCAGCAGAGAGAGAGAGAGAGAGAGAGAGAGATAATCTTTCCATTTCAGAAATTCCTTCATCTAGTGCTGTGTTCCCTTTAAGATCAGTGCATTAAAGTGGTGTGAGATTCTGTAAACATTTCATAAGGCACATCTTTAAATTCCACATATTTATTGCACTGTGGTAATTGAAACTTTTAAAAAGACATGATGCTTTTTTAAAAAGTTGTGACTTTTAGCAAAGGCTGTATTTTCATTTGCTGACACACGATATTTGTGAGCAGGGTGTGATTCTGGCCTGTAGTCCCCTTTTCTTGTAAATGTTTTTGGTACTTCTAAGTCAATGTTTACACTATTCCCATAGTTCACACATGTGCAATAACAGCTGGAGTTTGCCAAAAAAATGGATTTGTCAAGTGGTGTCCATGCAGTAGTTTTAAAACTAACCCGGGTGCCCTCGATCCTTTGCACAGCATAAATAGAGGCACATGACCAAGATATGCATAACCTTTTTCTTCTAGAAATAATTCCTCTTCTCTGGGAAATAATGATCTTAAAACGCATAAGCTGTCCTCTTCAGAGGAACAGACACAATCCAAACTGAAATACTCGAGATTCTCTATGCTACCTTTTTTAACGCCATTATGGTAAAATTCTAAACACATTTCAGCTGTGATTTAGGGTTATCGAGGTCAGTAAGACTTCAGACAGATTCATAAATTGAGAATGGGTTTTGGGCTGTGTGAATAATAGACTATGTAAGGAGTCAACTCTCAGGGTGAAGAAGTGCACTCTCAAAAACATACAGGCATTATGTATGTGGGTGGGGGGGAGATACAATGGAAGTCCTTGCCCATGGAAAGTGCCACTGCATCTTTCGAGAGCACTCTTCTTCCACGCTGCATTGCTCAAGTGCCTAGACTATTTAATTGATTCATGCAAATCAGGACGTTCTGCATCTTGAATCTGTTGAACCTATCTGATATGAGCAGAGGCAGTAAAATGCTCCAGATTCATAGAGGACAGGTCTGTCCATCTCTCTGACTGTTTGTCTCTGTTTGTTTCTCTCTCATCTAGCCGCCCTGAGCCACTTGTGGGAAGGGCGGGATATAAATCCTAAATAAATAAATAAATAAAATCTATCAATCATCTATTGGATTTCTACTCTGCTTTATAATCCAGAAGGGTAAATGATAAAATATGCATTTCGGGATGTTTCCATCTCCCTGACGTACCAATGTTCTGTGAGGGTGTCCCACCCAAACCCGAATTCCCATTAAATCCTTTGGTTGTTCCCCTTCCTTATCATTTAATCTAATTCTCTGGACTGTTGACAGCTCGATAGCCATTATGCTCTATGCCAGGGGTGGCAAAAATTGCTTAATGCAAGAGCCAGATAGAATAAACATCAGATGTTTGAAAGCCACAATATATGAACATCAGATGTTTGAGAGCTGCAAAGAAGGAAGGGAGGGAGGGAGGGAGGGAGGGAGGGAGGAAGGAAGGAAGGAAGGAAGGAAGGAAGGAAGGAAGGAAGGAAGGAAGGAAGGAAGGAAGGAAGGAAGGAAGGAAGGAAGGAAGGAGGGAGGGGCAAATAGATGGGGGAGGTGTAAAGAAAACAACTTTAGCTTTAAAGCTGGCTTGGCTTGAAGTGATTTAAAGAGAGAAATGCCTTCTCCAAGCCAGCCAATGGGGTGATGGGGGCTCTGAGAGCCACATGTGTGAAAGAGCCTCATGTGGCTCCTGAGCTGCAGTTTGGCTACCCCAGCTCTGTCCTCTCTTTGCCCCCAGTCTGCTTTTGATTTTTGCAGTGTCCCAAGGTAGAGAGAGGAACAAGAACATCATAGCTCTGGACGCCAAAGCTAATGCTTACATCAAGAATTCCACCCCGCCCTAATGCAGATTTTTGAAACATATCATGGCTTGTGATTTCTTAATAGCCATCTTCATCAAGATTCAGTTTATGGATTTTCTGCATTCTCAGTTTCCTTATTTGTGTGTTCCTGTTGCTTAGAGGGGTTTTTTCTGTTCTGCAAATGTTTTGCTTCCTCTAGTGGTCAATTCGATATTACATCACGTTATGTCAAGCATAAAAACCTGCAGTGTGCCAGACATGAAGCAATGTAATATCAAATTAACCACTACAGGGAGCAAAACATATGCAGAACAGGGGAAAAAAACCTCTGAAGCAACAGGAACAGAGAAGCAAGGAAAATGAGAATGTGGAAAAGCCCAATGTTGCAAAATATTTCAAAAATATTTTGACAAATCTGAAGAGTATAATCTTTTAAAAGAACATTGCCATTCCCCTATTCCTGAACATTAAATCCCCAGTTTGTAGCTGAAGTCTGCAGCTAAACAGGACAGAAAGAAATATATTCCACCGTACAATCCTAGTTAAACACCCCCCACCCACCCTCCGCAAACAAGGATTATTGTACCATCAAAGTGGCTGGGTTAACTGTGTTAAAAGAGGCCAGTTTGGTGTAGTGGTTAAGTGTGCAGACTGTTATCTGGGAGAACCAGGTTTAATTCCCCACTCCTCCACTTGCAGCTGCTGGAATGGCCTTGGATCAGCCCCACCTACCTCACAGTAGGTGAGTAGGAGTTGTCCTTGAAAGGGCAGCTGCTGTAAGAGCTCTCTCAGCCCCACCTACCTCACAGGGTGTCTGTTGTGGGAGAGGAAGGTAAAGGAGATTGAAAGCCACTCTGAGACTGAGATTCAGAGTATTGGGCAGGATAAAAATCCAATATCTTCTTCTTAACAAGTACAGCAGGGCTTTTTTGATCAGGAACACACAGGAACGCAGTTCCAGCTGGCTTGGTGTCGAGGTGTGTGGCCTAATATGCAAATAAGTTCCTGCTGGTTTTTTTCTACAAAAAAAAAAAGCCCTAAAGTACAGCATCCCAAAGTGAGATGTATGTGTGAGGAACTTAGGTCAGAGGATGGGCTTCTCAAAATGCTTGTTCCCTGCCCTTGATCTCCCTTTCCAGGTTAATGTACCATTAGAGGTTGAACAGCAAATCCCCCGTCCCTTACATTTTGCTCCTCTCCTTAATGGATGAATGGTGATTGGGCTTTTTTTTTTTTTAGTCTTCTGTTATACAATTTGTGAACTAATTTTCAAACCCTTCTATCTCAACAGACTTGAGTCCTTCATCTATTTAGAAATCTGTACATCGTCTTTGGGTGGTCCGACTACACTGCCGTTTGGGTAGTCAAGGGACCATCAAATTTGCTATTAGAAAGAGTGATGCTGATACAAAATGGTGGTTCTGCAATCATACCAGACAGGAAAACAACACCATTTCTGTGAACATATTTCTTGATTAGTATCGGAGAAATATTGTGTCAGGGTTTTAAAAAATATATATATTTATTTCCTTATTGTAAAACAAGATGGACTGTGGTGAATTCTGAATGATTTGCAGCCACCCTGGTGCCATATTGCAAAAAGCGAGAGACACAATCATACAAAAATACCATCGCTGGTGAGGTAACATATACAAAGGACATTGATCTGTAAACACACACAATTTGAAATGAATGTGTTGGGTTTATTCTCTTTGTGCACATTTTCAGTTGCATGCTTGTATTTGGACACAAAAATATTTTCATGTAGGGAGGTTTACAAAAAGTGATTCACTGAACATCTTTCAACAGAGAATCTGTTTGCAAGTTTAACTTAAATCTTTATATCTTGTGCCAGGTGGAGGAAATGCATGCAATGCTGAAAAACAGCAATTGTTTAGCGTAGCGGGCAGGACTCTTTTTGTAGCAGGAGCTCCTTTGCATATTAGGCCACGCCCCCTGATGTAGCCAATCCTCCAAGAGCTTACAGGGCTCTTCTTACAGGGCCTACTGTAAGCTCCAGGAGGATCGGCTACATCAGGGGTGTGTGGCCTAATATGCAAAGGAGCTCCTGCTACAAAAAAAGTCCTGGTAGTGGGAATATTGCATTACATTTTATGACAGAATGGCCCAGCCCCACAAAGTCCCATTTGTGACAGTTCTGGCTCTCCTAAGAAATGAGTTCAACACCCGTGCTCTAGATCCCTTTTCGGGGCCTGTAAATCGTTCATGAAGGACAGCAAGTGAAAGTGAATTTATTCTTGCAAGGGGAAAAAAAACCTGATAGCATGGTCCCAAAATACTATAGAAATAATATGGTAACTGGCAGGTCTCGGATTCAGCAGGAGCTCACAGGAGCATAGCTCCTGAACCTTCCTGATGGTTCCCCCTCTTCCTCCCCACCTATCTACCTTGTCCATTGAATAGTAGGTGCAGCTGCATAACAATCCCTGGATTAGGACAGCGGGCAGCCACACACCCACCAGGGCCTTTGCCACACCCCCAGCAGCCCTTATTAACCCTTGGAGAAGCCTGCACCACCTTTTCTTCACTTCTTATGTGATTTTGGGGGACAGGTGGCTTGCTGGCTTTTTGACTGGGGGGGGGGCAGCCCAGGAGAGCCCCAGGTGAGTGAGGCCTGCTTGGACTGGCTGGATCTCTAGCCAGCCCAGGCACTCCTCGTTCACCTGAGGCTCTCCTTTCTTGTGTCAAGTTGCTTTTGACTGGGGGGGGGCATATGCTAATGAGTTATGCTAATGAGCTCCACCACCTATTATTCTACAAAACGATCCCTGGTAACTGGTATTGATTAAAATATGACTATCCAAAGTACATGGGTAAACATACGCACCACTTCCCTTCCCAAAGACTGCACCGTTCTTCCACCACAAGGTGGCTACTAACCAAACTATAAGTACCAGTCTTCCCTAAGGCCAGAAGATAATCACAATCCAAACCTAGTGAGTTCAGCTTGTCTATGAGCAGGCAAACCCATCCAGGTATAAAAGAATGTGATACTGACAGTGAAAACTAGTGATTCCTTTCTCTTTAGATTAATTGCAAGCCAATATTTAATAGCTGTTAAACAGGCTACAAGAGAAATGGTCTTCTGCCCAGTTTCCCTTAACAGGGAGGATGAGGTGATAAATCTAGGACATGCTAAATTTGTCTGGATTACGTCTGAGCACGTATGCAGGCTACCAATCCACAATAGAATAAAAATAGTGAAGTTATTTTTGCCCGAAATGCATCCAAAGTTGCAGGGACAAATTGAGCACCTGTGATGGGTGGGAAAAACCCTTCAAAATTGCAGCTGTACTCTTGGCTTTCATAGATATTTCTTTAGCAGGCAAAGCTCAAGAGAGTGAATGTTGGAATGTAACTTCCAGATATTTATAAAATTGGGCTTCTTCCATAATGTGACCTGAGAAATCCCAGCGTTAATCATTCTGCAAGATCTTGCAGAAATTAAAACCTTGGATTTTTCAAAATTAATGGGCAGGTGTTCATCAGCACCAATATTGAATGAAGATCTCACTTGATCAACGCAGTCCCACTCCGGTTACTAATGCCATAGCCGTCGTTTGCATGTAGCATAAATGGAATCAGATGAGACTCTCACCGTTGGGGGTGCGAAGACAGCACATTCAAGTCTAGGGGCTCCCTCCAATTTCCCTCCCAACTTCCTGCTCTTGTTTTTGGAGATCCAGAAGCCATGAAGGAAATTGGAGGAAGCTGCGGTCAAAATGAACCCTTGTAGCAACTGGTGGGGAATTGACTTGAACCGGGAAAAGCAGAGGCCCCGGGGTAGAGCAACTGTTAAGGAAAAAAGCAGTCTTAGTCATAGGAATTGAATTTCAAGAGGATGTTGTCTGGAAAACTGCCTTTGATTATTTATAACACTTATACTCTAGGGCAGTGGTTCCCAACCTTTTTGGCACCAGGGACCTGTTTCATGGAAGACACTTTTCCCATGGACCGGAAGGTGGGGGTGGTGCTGTGGTTTTTGCTGCCCCCCCCCGTGCCCCCATCCCTGCCTCCCATGGGGGTCTCTAAATGCGGGGGGGGGGGACTGGGGCTGCTTCTGTCACCTCCTTGTGAGGCGGCAAAAGCAGCTGATCTGCCTCCCTTTCCCTGGGAAGCCGGGCTTGGAGGAGAACACACACCAGTCTATGATGTGGGAAGCCAAGAACACCCTGCCTGTGTGTCCTGGTTGGTAACAGGCCACAGACCGGTACAGGTCCACAGCCCCGGATTTGGGGACCCCTGATCTAGGGCAAGGCAGGGACAGAACTACAAGATATCTTAACAAAATGTAGGCAGATTGTTTCTTACTGTGGTCTTATGGATCTGCCTAAAAGCTGCTCACGGTTTAGATCTAAGTGTCCCATTTAAATTGGGCTCTGAATTGGTTTAACAGCCCATGGCCGGTGGATACCAAACCCATGTAGTCCACACCTGGGAGGACAGAACTAATAAGCCCCCGAGAAGCTTATTTCCGTGAGATTTGCCCTTTTGCTGAGTCCATCAGCTTGTGCGGCATTATAGAAATATGGTAAGAATTAAGCCAGTGGTATTCAAAGTATTGTTTTCAAAACAGAGGACGAAAAATAATACACTCCACACACATCACTTTCAGACCAATAAAATGAAGGGTCTCTCCCCCCCCCCCCCACTTTCCTCAAACTATTTTCTACTCATTTTCTTTAAAAAAAACCCAAAAATCTGCAAGGGGGAATGCTGCAGTAATGCAGTATAAACAAATGTCACTTTGGACCGTTCAGTATTCGGTTGGGCTTTTATATTGTTTGCATTTGATGTTTCTTCAAACATAGAACTGCGCTGATGTGGTCGTATAGCGAATCCTGGTAGAAAGGATCTTTTTAAAAAACCTTTAATCATTGCTATACATGGTGCACTTTGATCCCACGTGCAACTATAAAAACGTGATCCCCCTCCCCTGTCTCATTTTACTACATGGAAATTAAAGGTATCTGAATCCATGCTTCTGAAACCTTTAGGCCAGGGGTGTTGAACTCATTTGTTATGAGGGCCGGATCTGACATAAATGAGACCTTCTCAGACCAGGCCATGTGTGTCATAAAATGTAATGCCAGGTATATTGGGGGGGGGGGGGGGTGTTCTTCCAGAAAAAGCCCAGCAGGAACTCATTTGCATATTAGGCCACACACCCTGATGCCAAACCGACCAGAGCTATGTTTCTATGTATTCCTGCTAAAAGAACCCCAACCCTGAGAGATATAAACTTTATAAAGGACATAAACAAACATAATTAAATATTTTTTTTAAAAAAACAACTTAAAACATGCTTAAAACGGTAGCACCCATTGATCTTAAAGGTATTTTCTTTGTATCTTTCCTGTTTGATCCATACAACTGGGCAAATGAAGCTCTGGCTCTTTCCTTCCTTCCCCAGGGGCCCAGGAGGAGGAGGAGTCTCAGCCAACAGAAGGAAGAGAGGCTTGACTCAGTAACTCAGCAGTGTGATTGAGAGAGCCTGGCAAAGCAAGCTCTGCCTCCCCCCCTTCCTGCCCAAGGGAGGAGCCTCAGCCAATGGAGAAAATAGAGGCTTTGTTCTGTAGCTCCTGTGCGATTGAGCAAGCCTGGCAATGCAATCTGTGATGCAGAAGGAAGCAAGAGAGAGGGAGAAGGAAGCAGATGACAGCCATTTGGTTGGGGGCTTGATAGAAACCCTGCAAGGCCATGATTTGACTTCTGGGCAGCATGTTTGACACCCCCTGCTCTAAAATGTATTACTTACAACACCTTCAGGGGCTGCCCTTCAAGAAAGCAGAGGAATTTTAATTAGTGTCAAGTTCAGCCACTAGTCGCTATATATAACCATTCAGAGGTCTGTTTATCTAGATCCCTCTGGGATCAAGTCAAGATGCTAGTTCTTTGCATCAAAGACTTTCATGAGTTAAAGTTCACCTGCTTGAAGGACAGAGATGCCAGGCTCCCGGTGAGATTGGGGATCCTTCAGAATTAAGACAAAATGCAGCCTTTTCTTTTGCAGAATTAGAAACGTGCAGAGGGACAGAAATGTCAGTGGGGAAGTGGGATGGTAGCATTATGGGAGGTGGGGACAAGGAACCCAGTGGTTCCAATCATGGAACATTTCGGGCAACCAGGGTTGGAATTCTAGCAGGAGTTCCTTTGCATATTAGGCCACACACCCCTGATGTAGCCAATCCTCCAAGAGCTTTGTATGCTCTTGGAGGACTGGCTACATCAGGGGTGTGTGGCCTAATATGCAAAGGAACTCCTGCTAGAATTGCACCCTTGGGGGCAACAGATGGGGATTATCTAAGGAGCAAGGCTAGAAATTAAAATGTACAAAATTCAGACCTTCTGCATTTCTCATGCTGGAATAAAACACAGATCCCCCCCCCCCCCCCAGCCGCTGGAATAGTTTAAAAAAAATTCAGGTCCTCCCCCAGCCAAAAATTGCCGGTTCTTTGGAATTGCTGTTTTGGTCATTTTGCTGTCCATAGCAGAATTTCACCTAAAATGGCATTCTCCCATAACTCAAATCTTCTATCCTTGAATATAACATTCTTTAGTTCTCACAAGGCTTGTCCAACGACTGCTATTTCAGGTGGCGAAAAAATATGTGCCGGGTTTGTACTTTGAATGTTTAAGAAGCTTAAAACCGTAAAACATATAATGTGGGCTTGAACTTTCTGGTGTTGTTTTATCAGCAGAAAAGCAAAGTCTTTTGAGGCTCGGCCTTTTGTCCAAACGTAAATTCCAGCTTGTAATACTCGGGCTGTGTGTTTCAGGAAATCAGTCTTAACCTATTAGCATGTCGTTTTCCTTGGAGAAGAGCCATCTTCACACTGGGCCTTGTATTCCTTTGCCGCAAACCTTCCTGTCACTGTTCCGTGTCCACGACCCAGCCTAGGGCGGCCTTTGACGGCTCTCAAGCCATTTCCTGCATTCTGCTGGAGCACTAATTGAAAATTTGGGTGGCCTTGCTTATTTATTTTCATGGAATGTAGCAGGGTTATATTTTCATGGCACTTTCTCAGCGGTGCAGCGTTTCAATTTTCAAAATCGCTGCCGCTTGAGGGAAAGTGCAGTCGCGCGCGCCCATACACAAAAGGAGACGGCATAGCTTTGATTAATCTTTCCCCTCGTCTTCATAGGAGTAGAACTGGTGGGGAAGAGGAATAAGCATTTGGTGTTGCTTTTGTCTTTCAAGATTAGAGTTGTTTAAAGGAGCATAAAGGTGCATCGATTTCCCAGGGCGCGCACACACATGTTTTCCACGGTTGCCTCCGGGAAACAGATTTTTTTTTGGGGGGGGGGGTTGGATGCTTCCAGAAATTTTTGACCAAAGATGATGATGGGTTAAATATTGTACTTTTGAAAACCGAGAGCAATAATGCCTCTGCCACACCATTCTCGATTCTCTTTCAAACTATTGGCCATCTTCAACTATAAAGGTACTGAGTCAGATACTGCCTCTGTAGCAAAAATGTGTTGAGTCAATTACTAAGGGGTTGGAGAGAGTCAGTTTGGTGTAGTGGTTAAGTGTGCAGACTCTTATCTGGGAGAATCGGGTTTCTCTACTTGCAGCTGCTGGAATGGCCTTGGGTCAGCCATAGCTCTCACATGAGTTGTCCTTGAAAGGGCAACTTCTGGGAGAGCCCTCTCAGCCCCACCTACCTCACAGAGTGTCTGTTGTGGGGAAGGAAGATAAAGGAGATGGTGAGCTGCTCTGAGACTCTGAGATTCAGAGTGGAGGGCGAGATATAAATCCAATATCTTCTTCTTCATATTCTTCTTTATTGTCATTTGTATACAGATCTTCGTCACAAGTATTTACATCCTCTTTTAGTTAGCATGGTTGATTGCTCTGACACCCTCAAGGACTATAGACTTTTGAACGATTCTTCATCTAGTGTCACTGAGAAGGTGGATAAGCCGCCCTGAGCCTGCTTCGGCGGGGAGGGTGGGATATAAATCAAATCAAGTGAATAAATAAATAAATAAATACATAGTCTCTTTACTCTGTTTTAAAGGCACACCATAGAAACAGTTTATGCTTACTCTGATGTATATGTACGCAATTGTTCAATTTTACCTTTTAAAACTAATTTGCTCATATATTTATATATTTTATGCCAATAAAGGCTAACTGGACTCAATTTGATTTGACTTATAAACAGAGCTGGTGAGTCTATTAGGCAACATTCGGCTGTTGCCTCGGTCACTGGCTCTTGGGGGGGGCGCATTGTTCTGGGCGCTGAGAGGTTGGAGAAACTCTCCCAGTCCATCAGCGCCCAGAAACAATGGCGCATGATGATATCACCGTGTGACATCATCATGCCGTGCGCTCTATAAGTATTTGGGGGTTGGGGTTGGGCATGCGTTGGGGTTCTGCCTTGGGCGGCAGAGCCCCATGCACTGGCCCTGTTTATAAAGGTAGTCCCCTGTGCAAGCACCAGTCGTTTCCAACTCTGGGGTGATGTTGCTTTCACAACATTTTTATGACAGACTTTTTACGGGGTGGTTTGCCATTGCCTTCCCTGGTCATCTACACTTTACCCCCAGCAAGCTGGGTACTCATGTTACTCACCTTGGAAGGATGGAATGCTGAGTCAATCTTGAACTGGCTACCTGAACCCAGCTTCCACTGAGAATCCTCACAGGGGTGGCCAACGGTAGCTCTCCAGATGTTTTTTTTGCCTACAACTCCCATCAGCCCCAGCCATTGGCCATACTGGCTGGGGCTGATGGGAGTTGTAGGCAAAAAACATCTGGAGAGCTATCATTGGCCACCCCTGCTCTACAAGCTTCTATTGACCCCAGGTTTGGGGTTTTTTTTAAAGCTGTTTTGTGGTCTGTTGTGTTAATGATACCACCAGCCTCCAAGTGGGATCTGGGGATCCCCCAGAATTACATCTCATCTCCAGACTATCAGATCCCCTGGAGAAAATAAATGCTTTGCATGGTGGACTTGATGGCATGGTACTCCACTGACGTCCTTGTCCTCCCTAGGCTCTGTCCCCAAATCTCTAGGAGTTTCGCAGCCAGGATTTGGCAACCCTACCTCCCAACTTCTGCTTGGAGCCAAGAAGGACCCGACAACCCTATGTGACTCTGAGGCAAGGCTTTTTTGTAGCAGGAACTCCTGCATATTAAGCCACACCCTCCCTGATGTAGCCAATCCTCCTGGAGCTTACAGTAGGCCCTGTACTAAGAGCCCTGTAAATGGCTACATCAGGGAGGGTGTGGCCTAATATACAAAGGAGTTCCTGCTACAAAAAAAGCCCTGCTCTGGAGAATGTTTTATCAATATCAGTTGACTGTTCTGTTTGTTCTTTGCGCCTTTTATGCTCTTATCTATCTATTGACCAGTTTTTAGGGGCTTGTTTTGTTTTTTACTTGTTGGTATTTTATTATTTTTGTCTCTAGTCACCTTGATCAAGTTCTGGAGAGGAGGTATGTTAATATTCTACATAAATAAGTGTTTTTTTTTTAATATTCAGCATTTTCACATGTTCTCCCAAATAATATCCAGTCTTTCTCTCTCCATGTCTCGCCTCATATAGTTAACATTGGCCATCATCCATTATCAATCTGTATGGACTGATAAAAGAATGTAATGCCACAGAAGCCTGGTCTGAAACCATAGCGGAATGGTGGCTCAGTGGTAGAGCAGAAGGTCCCAGGTTCAGTCCCCGGCATCTCCAACTAAAAAGAAAAAGGGTCCAGGCAAATAGGTGTGAAAAACCTCAGCTTGAGACCCTGGAGAGCCACTGCCAGTCTGAGTAGACAGTACTGACTTTGACGGACCCACGGTCTGATTCAGTATAAGGCAGATTCATATGTTCAGTGCTACTGTATATTTTTGGGAATGGTTCTTGAATGGTTCCCTTTTTAAAAAAAAAAATCTTTAACATAATTTCTTGTGAAATTATAGCTCTTTTTGCAACTTGATCACATCCTCTTATGTTTTCATGTTCAATAACTCTGTTGTTCTAATTGGGAAGGAATGTGGTCAGAGGGGGACATTCCTGCACTGTTGGTGGGCATGTCCCCAAGTTGTGGAATTCTGGAATATTATCCTGGAAAGGATAAAGGAGATTGTGGTTTATTCTGTTCCAAACACCCCAGAATCTATTTAATTGAATCATTGGCCAAAACAATCACTCACACCTCTGAAGAAAGAGTTGATTGCTTTATTTCTATTAAGATTGTGTTAGTGTTGTGTATGTGGACTAATGTATCTGTTAGCAGTAGTGTTCCTGCCTGGCTCACTGGAGCTGTGAGGACTGAGCTTAGCGGCTCAGGAACAATGGGCAGTAGGATCCAAACCCCTGCTGCCCTGCTCCAATCACGAGCCCCCTGCTGGTTTGAATGATCCAATGGCGTCCTAGCGCGGGAACCTTAAGGTGTACATTGGCCCAGTTGAACAGTCTTCTAGTTCAGCCGTTACCATGCTGTAACTAATAAAGAGAGCGATGATCACTGCAACCTCGTCTCCTCCTTGCATTGCACCCACTATATTATAGTTAGCAGGTCATTGGAGGACGAAAAAGATCCCTCCTTTAAAATGTTGGTTTGATAAAGTCTGGGATATTGTTATTCAGGGTAATTGAGCAGCTCAACTCGTACAACAAGACACTCCTAAAATAGCGAGTACGTTGGTTGGAAAATGGTTTGTTTTTCTTGAATTTGTTAATGAAAAAAACCTCTCGGGATTGTGTAATGCCGGTTAAATATTTGGATTTCGTTTTGTATTGATACTGTAATCTTGTCAAGTAGGAATAATTGAACTATGGTGGAATGTATCTAGGGCAGGGGTGGCCAACGGTAGCTCTCCAGATGTTTTTTTTGCCTACAACTCCCATCAGCCCCAGCCATTGGCCATGCTGACTGGGGCTGATGGGAGTTGTAGGCAAAAAACATCTGGAGAGCTACCGTTGGCCACCCCTGATCTATGGCAATGTTATATTTCTATTTTTAGTTTTTGTTTTGTTTAAGTTATTTTTTAAAAAACTCTGTTGTTTTCAGTGTTGTTTTCTTCATTACTATTCAAGGTCAAATGGACTGTTACTGTCATTTATTTAAACTATTAGTTCAATGATTTACTTTCATTTTGTCCTGTGTGCTGAGTGTAATGATTTATAGTATGAAGGACATATAGAAAAATAACCCTGTTCAACGATAAGCCTTTTCTATGCAACAAACTGTGGCAAGTCCTTAAAGAGATGGGAGTACCAGACCACCTCACATGTCTCCTGAGAAACCTGTATAAGGGTCAAGAAGCAACTGTCAGAACGGGATATGGAACAACTGATTGGTTTAGAATAGGAAAAGGAGTTCGACAAGGATGTATATCGTCACCCTGCTTATTTAATTTATATGCAGAGTACATCATGCGGAATGCCGGCCTGGATGAAGCACAAATCAAAATTAATATTGCCAGGAAAAACATCAACAACCTCAGATATGCAGATGACACCACTCTAATGGCAGAAAGTCAAGAGGACCTAAAGAACCTCATGTTGAGGGTGAAAGAGGACAGCGCAAAAGTAGGCTTGAAACTCAACATCAAAAAAACTAAGATCATGGCATCCGGCCCCATCACTCCTTGGCAAATAGAAGAGGAAGATATAGAAGTAGTGACAGATTTTACATTTCTGGGATCCAAGATCACTGCAGATGGTGACTGTAGCCGTGAAATTAAAAGATGCTTGCTCCTCGGAAGACAGATAAGTTCCATGATTGGAACTACTGGGTTCTTTGTCGTCGTCCCCCTCCCCATAATGCTTCCAATCCCCAGTTGTGGGCAGGGGATTCCCCGGTTTGGAGACCAACCCCCCCCCCCCGCTTCAGGGTAATTAGAAAACTGGGGGGGAGGGAGGGAAATGTCTGCTGGGCACTCCATTATTCCCTGTGGGGATTGATTCCCATAGGGCAGGGGTGGGGAGCAGTAGCTCTCCAGATGCTTTTTCCCTACAACTCCCATCAGCCCCAGCCAGCATGGCCAATGGCTGGGGCTAATGGGAGTTGTAGGCAAAAAGCATCTGGAGAGCCACTGTTCCCCACCCCTGCAATAGGGTATAGTGGAGAATTGATCCATGGTTATCTGGGGCTCTGGAGGGGCTGTTTTATGAGGTAGATGCACCACATTTTCCCCATAGCATCTGGTGCCTCCCCTCATAACACCCCAAAGTCTCCTGCCTAAACCCTCAAAGTTCCCAGATATTTCTTGAATTGGACCTGACAACCCTATTCTGAAGGTTCTTGCATTGAAAACCAAGTGGAAGGGGTGTCGCCATAAGTCATCTATTTATGTATTTTTTTACAACTTTATTATTATTATTATTACTACTAGAATTTTTTCCAACAGCCCCCTATGACTTGACAGCAACAAGAAAAAGAAAAGAGGGATGAAAAGCTGCAAAAGGGGGGGGGGGGAGAAAGGAGAATGTGACAGCCCCAGCTCGATTGCTCCGGCATCGATAGGAGAAGGCGGAAAGGATCGATGCGTGCAGAAATCGATGCGTTCCTGCGGACTGGCTGACTAAAGACGGAAGCAGGCGGGAGCCCGGATCATAGAGGTAGACCAAGGCACGACTTTTGCAGAGTATTAACTTCCAGTTTCCATTTGCACTGCTGCTTGAGAGAGGCTACCCTGAGCGGCGCTCCTTTGCTAGAGGGGGGGGGCTGCCACGCCCTTTCAATGGGCAACCGGACGTGTTGTATTCACGTCAACGTGTGTGATCTCTTTGGAGGAGAGTGACAAAGTGGGATCCGCTCGCCTGAGCCGGTGAGTGAGGGACCGGCTGACTCCTCTCCCCCACCCCCCGTGACCGAGGTCGCGCGAGCCTGGCGGTTTCTTTTGCCTCGCGCTGAGGGGGGGGGGGGAGGAGGGGGAGGAAGCGTCCCTGGGTACATTGAATAGTTTCGCGTCGCCGCCCCACAGGCTTTTCCCCCCTCCGTGGTCCTTCGGCTTCGTTCTTTCTCCAGGGATGCTGCGAGGTCTCGCCTCTCCAAGGCATCCTAGGAAAGACCCCGTTTAGTGTTTTTAAAACAACGGGTAGAAGATGAAGGTGGGGGTTTTTTTTGCCTCCTGTTGCTAGGGTTGCCAAGTCCAATTCAAGAAATATCTGGAGACTTCGGGGGCGGAGCCAGGAGACTTCAGGGGTGGAGCCAGGAGACTGTGGGGGTGGAGCCAGGAGCAAGGTTGTGACAAGCATAGTGGAACGCCAAAGGGAGTTCTGGCCATCACGTTTAAAGGGACGGCACTCTTTTTAAATGCCTTTCCTCCACTAGAAATAATGAAGGATAGGGGCACCTTCTTTGGGGGCTCATAGAATTGGACCCCCTGGTCCGATCTTTTTGAAACTTGGAGGGTCTTTTGAGGAAAGGTGTTGGATGTTATGCTGCAAGTTTGGTGCCTCTACCTCAAAGAATAGCCCCCCCCCCCGAGCCCCAGATACCCATGGATCAATTCTTCATTATACCCTATGGGAATTCATCTCCATAGGGAATAATGAGTGCCCAGCAGACATTTCTCTCCCCCTTTCTGATGACCCTGAAGTGGGGGGAGGGCCTCCAAACCGGTAGATCCCCTGCCCCCACCTGGGGATTGGCAACCCTATGCTGGAGGGAGGGCTGGCGTTGTGGAAAGAAATCCACCCATGGCTTTGCCTTTGCGCAGTGGAGATGTACTGGAACTCAGCCTTTTTTAATACTTCTGAGAGTGTAGGGGGATGCTTACGTTCCCCTCCTCAAAAAAAAATCCTGCAAATGGAAATCCCAGAGGATGTAGTGATGGCCGGTGGAATAAACAGCTTTAACAGTGCATCAGATAGATTTGTGGATATGTCTGTCAATGGCTACTAGAACAGGGGTTCAAAGTCATTTGTTATGAGGGCCGGATCTGACATAAATGTGACCTTATTGGGCCGAGCCATGTCAGGCCAGACCGTGTGTGTTCCTATTTAAGATTAGGTAGCAGAGATAGAAACTTTATAAAGGACACAGACAACACAGTTTTTTTAAAACCCAAAATCTTAAAATAAAACATGCTTAAAACATTCACACTTGTTGGTCTTAAAGGTGCTTTCTTTGTATTTCTCCCATGGGATCTAGGGAACTGGGCAAAGGAAGCTCTGGCTTTTTCCTTCCTTCCCCAGGGAATGAGGAGGGGGAGGAGCCTCAGCCAATAGAAGGAAGAGAGGCTTGGCTCAGTAGCTCTACTGTGTGACTGCGAGAGTCTGGCAAAGCAAGCTCTGCCTCTCCTGCTTCCTCCCCAAGGGAGGAGCCTCAGCCAATGGAGAAAATAGAGGTTTTGCTCTGTAGCTTCTGTGTAATTGAGCAAGCCTGGCAAATCAAACTTAAGCAGAACAAAGCAAGAGAGAGAGAGAAGGAAGCAGATGACAGCCAGTTGCTCGGGGGCCTGATAGGAGCCCTCTGCGTGCCTGATTCAGCCCCTGAACCACATGTTTGACACCCCTGTACTAGAGCCATGGTGGCTCACACTCAGAGGCACTAAGCCTCTGAACCCCAGAGACAGGAGGCAACATCAGGGGAAGGCCTCAGCCTTGATGTCCAGTTGTTGGTGCTCCAGAGGAACTGGTTGGCCACTGTTTGAGGCAAGATGCTGGACTAGATAGACCGCTGGGCTCATCCAGCAGGGCATCGCTTATGTTCTCATGAAGTCCTCAGCCTCTATGTCCTGTTGCTGGACATTCAGAGGAACTGGCCAGCCACTGTGTGAAACAGGAGGCTGGGCTAGATGGACCACAAGACTGATCCAGCAGGGCTTTTCTGAGGTTCTTAAGAAGGCCTCAGCCTCTATGCCCTATTGTTTGTCAGCCAGAGGAACTGGTTGGCCACTGTGTGAGACAGGAGGCTGGACTAGATGGACCGCTAGACTGATCCAGCAGGGCTTCTCTTATGAAGGCCTTTGCCTATATGCTCTGTTGTTGGTCAGCCAGAGAAAGTGGTCAGCCTCAATGTGAGACAGGAGGCTGGACTAGATGGACCACTAGACTGATCCAGCAGCATTCTTCTTAGGTGCTTATGAAAGTTAGCATGTTTGAGGAAAGTTTAGCCAATGTTTTCTCTTGGGAGAGGTAGAAAAGAGTAAGATTCCATTAGCACCTTAAAGGCTTAACAACATTTGTAGCGGGGTATGAGCTTTTTTGAGTGCTTCTGGACTCTTTTCTTTCTACTGCTACAGACAAACATAGCCATCTTAATCTATTCCAGGGGTGGCCAAATTGTGGCTCGGGGGCCACATGCTGCTCTTTCACACACATTGTGCAGGTCTTGAAGGGTGGTCAATGTCTTGAGAGCTCGCAGGCCAGAGCTAGTCCAGCTGCATCCATGTTTTGCATCTCTCAAACATCTGACATTTATTCTGTGTGACTCTTAGACCGTTTTCGCACCTCACAGTCACAATCCTGTTCCCTTGCAGCGTCTGGTCGGATTTCCCACCATCTGCGCCGAAGTTACAGGAAGTGCCGCAGCTTTTGCGTAGCAAACGTAAACCGCTAAAACCCAGGTTACGTTCGCTACGCAAAAGCCGCGGCACTTCGTGTAACTCCGGAGCAGATGGTGGGAAATCCGACAGACGCTGCGGAGGGAACAGGATTGTGACTGCGAGGTGAGCTGTGTGCGAAAAATGTTTTACATTAAGCATATTTGGCCACCCCTGATCTATTCCCTTGGGAGGGTCAGCTTTCTTCATGCAGGTTGTTTTCCTGTTGATATCTGTTCTGTGCCCTGACTTGGATGGCTCAGGCCAGGCCAGCCTCATCGGATCAAGGAAGCCAAGCAGGCTTAACCCTGGCTACTATTTAGATGAGAGACCACCAAGAAGATCAGTGTTCTGTGATGCAGAGGGAGACGGTGGCAAACCACTTCTGAATGTTTCTTGCCTTGAAGATCCTACAGGGTCATTGCAAGACGGTTGCAACTTGATGGCATTTGCCACCCCCATCAGTACTGTATTGTGAGGCAATTCGCTTTTCATGGCCTGAGAGGAAAAACCTTTCCGTGATACGCAGGAAGCTGCCCCTTGCTAAGCTGCAGCTGGACAGGGTCCATGTTGCTCGAAGACAGAGGCTTCAGCCTGTCCTAGAGGGGTTTGCCCTCCCCCACGAGGAGGCTGAGAGTGCTTCTGGATCCTGGCCCACAGTTGGAGGTCCAGATCTCTTCTGTGGCACCTAGTGTCTTTTATCTTTTTGGCTGATACGCCAGCTACTGCCATTCTGTCATGCAGGTTCCTGGAGAGACAGTGTAATCTGCCCCCCCCCCTCCTTTGCGGAGAGGGCAGGATAGAAATTTAAAGTAATAAATAAATAATTGCCTGCCTCTGTGTCACACAACCCTGATATTCCCTGGAGGTTTGCTCTTCCAATTATTAGCCAAGGCCAACCCTGCTTAGCTTTCAGGATTGGGCTAGCCTGGGCTATCCAGGGATAGCACTATAGACCGTCAAAGGGTAAGACCAGGGCTTTTTTTTTTTTTTTGAGCAGGAATGCAGTTCCGGCTGGCTTGGCATCAGGGGTGTGGCCTAATATGCAAATGAGTTCCTGTTAGGCCTTTTCAGCAAAAAGGCCCTGTGTGAAACAATGGTGATGTCAGAGAGAGTGTGGCCTAATATGCAAAGGAGTTCTTACTGGACTTTTTCTACAAAAAAAAGCCCTGTGTAAGACTGTGACAATGGTGGATTAATAACGGTGCAGAACAGCCTGACAAACGTGCGTACAAAAACAAATTGGAGGAAAAAAGAAGCAATGTGTTCATTTTCAAAGCCCTATGAAGCAGAGCTTTTCCCTGAAATGTTGAAGAGTTACTATTAAGGGCTTCGCATGACTTCATTTCCTAAGTTTGGTGTAGTGGTTAAGTGTGCGGACTCTTATCTGGGAGAACCGGGTTTGATTCCCCACTCCTCCACTTGCACCTGTTGGAATGGCCTTGGGTCAGCCATAGCTCTGGCTGGAGTTGTCCTTGAAAGGGCAGCTGCTGTGAGAGCCCTCTCCAGCCCCACCCACCTCACAAGGTGTCTGTTGTGGGGGATGAAGGTAAAGGAGATTGTGAGCCGCTCTGAGACTCTTCGGAGTGGAGGGTGGGATATAAATCCAATATCTTCATCTACCTCACAGGGTGTCTGTTGTGGGGGAGGAAGGTAAAGGAGATTGTGAGCCACTCTGAGACTCTTCGGCGTGGAGGGCGGGATATAAATCCAATATCTTCTTCTTCTTCTTCTTCTTCTTCTTCTTCTTCTTCTTCTTCTTCTTCTTCTTCTTCTTCTTCTTCTAAGATTTTGTGGCTCTGCCCTTTGGGGAAGCCATTTTGTGATTGAGCCCACCCCCAGTGTCAGAATTGGGGACCCCCTTAAAAAGATTGGGGACCCCTCTGGCTTAAACCCAAGGTTTTCAGCATCCTTTGTTATTAAACGCAATAGGTCAGTGCTTGGTACCAGTACCCTCGTCTGGCCTGCAGTTTTAGCAACAAGTGAGAATATTTGACACAATGTTGGATGGATCCAAGCGGGCAGCCGTGTTGGTCTGAAGCAGTAGAACAAAGTAGGAGTCCAGTAGCACCTCTAAGACCAACAAAGTTTTATTTGGAATGTAAGATTTCACCTGCATGCAGGCTTCATCAGACAATGGAATAGGGTACAGTGAGCAGAGCTGCGTATAGCTAGTGGGCTGCAGGGGCTAAGGATGCAAAGTGGTACAAAGTTGGAATCCAGTGGCAAAGTAATGAAATTAACAAACTGAAAGAACATTTGGTCTGGATAGCATTTGTGTAGGAAACCAATAAAACATGTTGGATGTATATTCATTTTGTTATCAAAAAGTTTAACTGAAATGTTTAAGAAAAGGTGCCCCCCCCCATTCCTGTTGTTCAAAACTCCCTTGTCATATCCAACCTCTAAGAAACACATTCCTGGAAATTAGTATTTTTCCCATGGATTGGTAAGTCTAGTTTTCAGTTCATATCTACAGCCCTCCTGAATGTTAAGCTCCACCAGAGGTCATGTATATTTTCACTGGGATGTTCCCTTAATATTGCATTTAATGTGATCTTTCCTTCCGTGTGTTATGGGAGGGGTTGATTTGCAGAGAGGCAACCGAAATTGGTTTTAATTGCAGTAAAAACAAATAGAGAGCTTGAACAAGAGAGTGGTACATTGTTTTAACAATCGCTTGCTTTCATGATCCTATCACCCCTTTCTCAAAATATTCCAGGTAGGCAAATGTTGACTTGTGAACGAAAGTTAATGTTCGTGGGTAGTCCGTGTATAAGAGCTGACTGCTTATGTAAGGCTTTTGTGCATGTGTACCTTTGCATATATTCTGTTGAACTCAGGGGGACTCGCTTCTGAATATGCACAGATAGGAAAGAGTTGAACAGGTCACATTACTGAAGCGACGGCATCCATTAGTTCCAGTTCGATGTATTGTTGGAGCACTCAGCAATATTAACAAATGGATAAACAAACAGAAAGGGGCTATCAGAAAATGAATTCCACATCTCCAGGCATTATGGGATGTCATTTACAAAAAACACATCTGTCACATACTATAACATCCAGAATGTTAGTTTATAGCAGGGGTGGCTAAACTGTGATATTCACAGATATCGTCTGGTTCTCAAAGTCCCCACCACCCCATCAGCTGGCTTGGAGAAGGCATTTCTCTCTTTAAATCACTTTGCCAAACCAAGCCTGCTTTCCTTCCTTCCTTCCTTCCTTCCTTCCTTCCTTCCTTCCTTCCTTCCTTCCTTCCTTCCTTCCTTCCTTCCTTCCTTCCTTCCTTCCTTCCTTCCTTCCTTCCTTCCTTCCTTCCTTCCTTCTTCCCATCCCATCCTATGGCTCTCAAACTTCTAATATTCATATCTTGTGGCTCTTAAACCTCTGACATTTATTCTGTGTGGCTCTTATGTTAAATGAGTTTGGCCACCCCTGGCTTATAGCAGGCCCCTGAACCCTTTCTCACAAGTGTGGGCATAATGTCCCTTCTTGGTTCCTTCCCCAAATGCAGCTTTTCATGCAGCATAGTAAGCGTCAACCATCCTCCCCCACCCTGGACACATTTAATGTCTCCAGAGCTAAAATGGATACTTGCATTAATGCGACTTGAAAAGTGGCATGCCTGTTCTCTTCCTCTAGATTGTCCTGTTATGCACTCATGTTCTTTCCCCAATTTCTGTTCAGTTTCCTGGCTTCACATTCCTTCCTGTCATCTTCTCTGGCAGGGATGCTGATCTGAGCCTATAGTTAATAGATTATATTAACCTGGTGGTTTAGAACAGCCTCCCCACCTATCTGAGCCTGCAGGCACCTTTGGAATTTGGCACAGTGTGGTGGGCAAAGCAACAAAATCGTTACTAGCTGCAGGAGATGGAGTCAGGCACAAAATGGTTGCCACAGGTGACCTTCAGTCACACTGTGAAGATCCTTGTGCTGGGGTGGCATCAGCTGCCAAAGCAACATTTTTTTTAAAAAAAACTGCAGCCAATCAAAACTCCAGTGGCCAATGAGAAACTGCTGGGCAAAAGCCCTATGTAGCCCCACCTACTTTCTAAAAACACTTAACAGGTGTCTGGAAAGGTATCAGCAGGCAGCATGGTGCTCACCGGCACTGCGTTGGGGAACCCTGGTTTAAAATATTCAAAGCACTTGACAGAGGTCATTTGGCTAATCTTTACTACAGTCTTGTAAGCAGGCCAGTATTATCTCCATGTTGGAAATGGGTTAACTGAGGCTGAGAGACAGTGATTTGCCCAAAGCCAAGCAGGGCTTTAGGATAAGCATATTGGATAAGCATAAGGATAAGGATTGGATAAGCATATGGAGCAGAGGTCCATCAGTGGCTCTTAGACACAGCGTATTGTTGGAACTCTCTGTCTGGGGCAGTGATGCTCTGTATTCTTGGTGCTTGGGGGGGCACAGTGGGAGGGCTTCTAGCCCCACTGGTGGACCTCTTGATGGCACCTGGTTTCTTTGGCCACTGTGTGACGCAGAGTGTTGGACTGGATGGGCCATTGGCCTGATCCAACATGGCTTCTCTTACGTTTGGTGTAGTGGTTAAGTGTGCGGACTCTTATCTGGGAGAACCGGGTTTGATTCCCCACTCCTCCACTTGCACCTGCTGGAATGGCCTTGGGTCAGCCATAGCTCTGGCAGAAGTTGTCCTCGAAAGGGCAGCTGCTGTGAGAGCCCTCTCCAGCCCCACCCACCTCACAGGGTGTTTGTTGTGGGGGAGGAAGGTAAAGGAGATTGTGAGCCGCTCTGAAACTCTTCGGAATGGAAGGCGGGATATAAATCCAATATCATCTTCTTCTTCTTACGTTCTTATGTTCAGGGACTTCACTGCTTAGTCTTTTGAGTAAATTAGCTCCACAACGACTAATTTTAAAAAAAAAACTGATGCCATCCAGGGGACATTTAATAGAAACAGAGGTGCCAGAGCTCATCTGCACAGCTCATTTGCATATGCCACACACCCCTGACATCACCGGAAGGTTTACTAAATTATATCAGCTCAGCGTCTACCTTAAAATGCTTCTTGGATTATAATTGTCATAATAAAACCTTACTCCTATCATACTTTTAAAATTGCTTTCTCCTGTATGGCTGCAGTGGCATGATGATTTCCATCTGTCTGCTTTATATGTTTGGGTTCTTTTCCAATTTTTTTGTGGCAGAAAATATTAGAAAGTTTGTCAAATTTTAAGAGTTCAGCAAAATTCTCACAGGGGGTTTGAGCAATGGAGCACAGAAGCAAGGCGTTTGGGGGGGGGGTAAGAAAGAAAGAGCGCAAAAAAATTTAGAGGTTCTGGAGCTCTGCTCCTGTGAGCTCCTCCCCAAAATGAGGCTTTGCCATCTGTATTCATTGTAATGAATTGGCAGCACAGTTCTCTGCAACGTTGCTGCAGTCTTAAGCCATCTGAAACCCATCGGCTTAGACTGGAGTAACTGCATAGGACTGAGCAGGAGTCAAGTGCACCTTTAAGACCAACAAAGTTTTATTCAGAACATAAGCTTTTGCGTGCTCCAAGCACACTTCATCAGACGAGGAATCAGGTACATTGTGCAGGGCTATATATAACCAGTAGGCAGTGGTTTAGAATGCAAAATGGTACAAATTTAAGATCCAATGACAGAATAGTAAAATTAACAAATTGAGCAAACCTTTGATCTGGGTAGCATTTGCTCAGTTTGCTAATTTTACTATGCTGTCATTGTACCATTTGTACCATTTTGCATTCTAAACCACTGCCTACTGGTTATACCTGCACACTGTACCTGATCCCTTATCCGATGAAGTGTGCTTGGAGCACACAAAAGCTTATGTTCCAAATAAAACTTTGTTGGTCTTAAAGGTGCACTTGACTCCTGCTTTGTTCTACTGCTTCAGACCAGCACGGCTGCCATTGTTCCCTCTAAGCTGAGTTGGCGTGAGCTAGCTCACAGATTTTTAGCCTCCAGCTCACACATTTTTGTCTTAGATCAGGAAAGATGACCCCAGAGCACAATAATTTATGCAGCAGCTCACAACTTTAATGCCAGTAACTCACAAAGTAGAATTTTTGCTCACAAGACTCTGCAGCTTAGAGAGAACATTGACGGCGGCCCAGTTGGATCTGTCTGCATAGGTCTGCACTGCAATTCTCTTAGCCTTCGATGGAGGGACATAAAGGGGAAGCTTTTGTTCTGCATCCATCCCTACTCTAGTGCAGGAGGTGCACAGTCATTTTGACCAAAGGCTAAGTCTCTGTTCTCAGGATTCCCTCCTCTGGAAAAACCACACAGCTCTCAGACCAGCTGTAAAGACAGCAAGGAGGAGGAGAAGGCGACGAGCAGCTTTCTTAAACACACACTTTTCCCACCCCCCACCACACTTTTCCCACCCCCCACCGTCCTGGTCCCTCGACTGAGTGACAGCCCCTGGATGTTGCGTGCGAGTCAGTTCAGCTGGTGCTGTGTGGTCTGGCTGTGTGGTCTCCGGCTTGGCCGAGAGGCTGCTAACAGGGTGGATGAGAGAGAGAGAGCAACACTGTTTACTTTAATTTCTTTCGGATGCCGGAACTGTGCCCAGAGTTTCTCCTTCCACAGTTCGTGGCGGCAATCCCTCACAGCTGCAGCCCAGGCTGAAATATGCGCCCGGCTCCTCTGGCTGAGGGCTTTCACAGCATCTGCTTCAAGTCCAGCCGGCTAATCCCCCTGTGACTCAGAAATGTTAATGGCACTGCTGAGTGCTGTGATTATTTTGGTTTTACTATGTCAAGATAGAGAGAGAGAGAGGAAGAGCCTGGAAGATGTGCTTTCTGTGGCCTTTTAGAAGGAAGGCATTTAAGATATTGACAAAATATATAAGTACAGGAATCACAAAGTCTGATATTGCACACATTTTAAGAGATCTGTGCGATTTGAAGTCACTGCTTTTAGGGCAGTCAGAGTTATTCCCTGCTTTGGGTCACATAATGAAGAAGAAGAAGAGACCGTGATGTGTGATTTTGGATCTTCTAATCTCGCTCAAATTTAGTACTGGGGCCTTTTTTCAGCAATTCAGGCTTTCTACTTCACTTCCAAACCGGTTTTGGTATCGAGTTGCAACATTTTGTTTTGATTTTATTACTGCAGTGTATCGATTTTTTAAAAAATACCGTAGGTTGTTTCAAGAGCCTGGTGTGGGGATGGATGTTGGATACTAATGTTAGAAACGATGAAAAATGGTTGTGAAGATTAACGTGACTAATAGTTGGACATGAAATGCTAGACAAGACAAAAATTGCTTTCAGTTATTCCTGTTCTGCAGTAAAAAAATACCTCTTATGTACTTAACTTTTCATCATAAGTAGCTTAGAGATGTTTGGGGATTTTTTAAAAAAACCAAATACAGCATTCATGACCAGTTTTTGTTTAAAATGACAAGTCGCCTATCATTATTTAAATAAACAAACATATACTCTTAATATGACTTGGAATTCCTGCATTGTTTAGCTTATTCATTCCTAGTCTTTTTCTGGCAGGCTTGCAGGAATGAACTTTGTGTTATCGGTGCAGCTCTTAAGGAAGGTTGTAATATTCCTAGCAGCGTTGAAGATTGTGGCGAATTTATAGTTCTATAGATCTCTAGAGAGAGGCTATCGCTGTCGTATTTTTAACACCATTGTGGCTGTGGGTGGGAATTCTCTGTTTTTCTTGTTGTCGTGAAGGTGTCCAAAAAGTGTGGCGCTGGGCATCTGATAAGTCTTCCGTAAACTGGGTTGACAACTTGAGAGTCCTTTCAGAGGAGCAGTCGTGTCGTCTGATGAAGGGAGCTTTGATTCTTGAACGCTCTTGTCGGTTTCTACGGCGCTGCTGGACTCAAATCTAACTTGAAAGTATTGAAACTCAAGCACAAGAAAAAGGACAACTAGAATGGTAAAAGGGCACTTTCACACATGCTAAATAATGCACTTTCAATCCACTTTCAATGCACTTTTCCAACATAGTAAAATCCAGTTGCAAAGTGCTTGAAAGTGGATTGAAAGTGCATTACTTGTGTAGGAAGGCACCCTAAGAGGATGGAACACCTTCCCTATGAAGAAAGGTTAAAGAGGCTAGGGCTTTTTAGCTTGGAGAAATGACTCTGTGTGTGTGTGTGACATGTTAGAGGTTTATAAAATTATGCATGAGATAGAGAAGGTAGAGAAAGAAGTACTTTTCTCCCTTTATCACAATACAAGAACTCCTGGGCAGTCAATAAAATTAATGAGCGGGAGGCTTAAAACAGATAAAGGAAGCACCTGGGTTTTAGCCATTACGTGACACAGAGTGTTGGACTGGATGAACCATTGTCCTGATCCAACATGGCTTCTCTCATGTTTTTATGTGCTTTAGTTTTCATGGTAAGTGTTGCTCGGAATACTTCTTATACAAATGCGTTAGAATACCAGCCTTCTACCGCATCAGTTATGGAATATGTAGGGTTCTCTACACACCTAGGACATTCATTTTTTCCCAGTCATCTGTCAATTGGTTGTATATTAGACCTCAATTAAATATTCCACAAAGCCAAAGCAGCTTTCCTTTGTTTCATTATGCCATCATTTATTAGCAAGGGGAGGGCTGCTTGCCCTCTGCATAGCCAGGGGCAAACTGAATAACACAGCAAAAGGGGAGGGAGAAGGTTAAGAATAGTCCTTAAATTGTCACCTGCATGGATAGACCTCCAGTTGTCTTGTACATTGTTTGCCTCTCAGATTCCATAATCTGATATGACATTCCTCTACAAACTTCTTCTGGTTCTTTTCCTTACTTCCACCTCCTTCTAAATTATGAATGCATGTGAAGTTGTATAAAATTTATTTAGCTTGCATATCTTAAACTGAGGTCTTATTATTAAGCATTGGTTCTTGGGTTTTGATCGGATCCTCTGAACGTCAAAATTGATAGCTGGCGCTTGTTAGCATAAATGCTCGCCAGACCTTTTCTTATTGTAGAGCTATGTAACATGCAAACAACTAAGCTTCATCTGGAGTTACTGTTTTGTTAATGTGGGTAAATGTTAAGCTAGATAGAGAACCAGTTTGGTGTAGTGGTTAAGTGTGCGGACTCTTATCTGGGAGAACCAGGTTTGATCTTCCACTCCTCCACTTGCAGCTGCTGGAATGGCCTTGAGTCAGCCATAGTTCTTGTAGGAGTTGTCCTTGAAAGGGCAGCTTCTGGGAGAGCTCTCTCAGCCCCACCCACCTCACAGGGTGTCTTTTGTGGGGGAAGGAGATAACGGAGATTGTAAGCCGCTCTGCGACTCTGATTCAGAGAGAAGGGTGGGGTATAAATCTGCGGTCCCCCCCCCCTTCTTCTTCAGCAGCCCATTCTTCCATTAGAACTGGGAAGCGCCCACTTATAAGGGTGGCCTCCTTCCCTCTTTGAAATATGATCTCACAATCTGATTTTGATCTGGAATCTTTCATTTTTTTTTTTCTGTGTGTAAAGTTTCCAAACACGTTCCTTGGTGACTAAGGTAAGCTGTTCAAGAACAGTTTCTTAGATCAAGGCCAACACAATTTTGTTCCAAGTGATTTACAATTAAAACAAGCTTTGCAAGAGCTGAGTTACTAGATAAAAGCACAATATTGTTCTTTTATCTTTACTCTTTTTTTTAACCCACTGTTCCTCCAAGGAGACTGCTTAGCCATCTGTCGCCTAGTCTCTCTCTTCATCGATGTCCAGCCATTTTACCAAAAGAGAAGAAAACAGAATTGATAGGCCAGTTGCTTCCTCCTTTTTGGACTTAGCGACAAGTCATCCTGTTGAAGGGGATGTAGAAAGAAAGAAACCCTTAGGAAGTTAATAATAATAATAATAAATTTATTTTTATATCCCGCCCTCCTCCGCCAAAGGCAGGCTCAGGGCGGCTAACACGACATGGTATGCACCATGATTACAGTAAAATACAATCATTACAACAAAACAATTAAAATAGATAAAATTACATTCATAAATTAAGTTAAAATTAGTTAACAGTGTGTTGCGTCTTGCAATTCGATCCCTGAAATCACAATACAGTAGGGTGGCCAGACCGTCCCGGTCTCCCGGGACATTCCCGGTTCTGGCCACCCAATCCCGGCTCCCGGGCTGCCTATACCGGGACCATTAAAGGTCCCGGTTTAGCCAGCCCCGGAGCCGGTGGGCCGCGGGCGCCGGCGGGGAAGGCGGGGAGTGAGGGAGGGAGCGTCCCTGCGCCTGCGCAGGGCCCCTGCGCACGCGCAGGGACGCTCCCTCCCTCACTCCCCGCCTTCCCCGCCCGCGCGCGGGGCCGGCAGCGGTGGGGGAGGCCTCTCCGCGGCCTCCGCTGGTCGCTGGGGGCCTTCCAGAGTGTCTGGAAGGCCCCCAGCGACCAGCGGAGGCCGCGGGGAGGCCGCGGAGCACCCGGCGCTGGTCCGGGAAGGCCTTCCAGAGCCTCTGGAAGGCCTTCCCGGACCAGCGCCGGCCAGCGAAGGCCTCCCCGCGGCCTCCGCTGGTCGCTGGGGGCCTTCCAGAGTGTCTGGAAGGCCCCCAGCGACCAGCGGAGGCCGCGGGGAGGCCGCGGAGCACCCGGCGCTGGTCCGGGAAGGCCTTCCAGAGCCTCTGGAAGGCCTTCCCGGACCAGCGCCGGCCAGCGAAGGCCTCCCCGCGGCCTCCGCTGGTCGCTGGGGGCCTTCCAGAGTGTCTGGAAGGCCCCCAGCGACCAGCGGAGGCCGCGGGGAGGCCGCGGAGCACCCGGCGCTGGTCCGGGAAGGCCTTCCAGAGCCTCTGGAAGGCCTTCCCGGACCAGCGCCGGCCAGCGAAGGCCTCCCCGCGGCCTCCGCTGGTCGCTGGGGGCCTTCCAGAGTGTCTGGAAGGCCCCCAGCGACCAGCGGAGGCCGCGGGGAGGCCGCGGAGCACCCGGCGCTGGTCCGGGAAGGCCTTCCAGAGGCTCTGGAAGGCCTTCCCGGACCAGCGCCGGCCAGCGAAGGCCTCCCCGCGGCCTCCGCTGGTCGCTGGGGGCCTTCCAGACACTCTGGAAGGCCCCCGCGACCAGCGGAGGCCGCGGGGAGGCCGCGGAGCACCCGGCGCTGGTCCGGGAAGGCCTTCCAGAGCCTCTGGAAGGCCTTCCCGGACCAGCGCCGGCCAGCGAAGGCCTCCCCGCGGCCTCCGCTGGTCGCTGGGGGCCTTCCAGAGTGTCTGGAAGGCCCCCAGCGACCAGCGGAGGCCGCGGGGAGGCCGCGGAGCACCCGGCGCTGGTCCGGGAAGGCCTTCCAGAGCCTCTGGAAGGCCTTCCCGGGCCAGCGCCGGCCAAGGAAGGCCTCTCCGACGCCTCCCTGGCCTCGCCGCCGCCCCCGCCGCTGGACTCGCCGCCGCCGCCCGACCCGCCGCCGCCGACCGACTCGCCGCCGACCGCCACCGCAGGTAAGGGGGCCGAAAGCGGGGGGGGGCGGCCTTCCTTTCTTCCCTCCCTCTTCCCTTCTTTCCTTTCTTCCTCCCTTCCTTCCCTCCCTTCCTTCCCTCCCTCCCTTCCCTTCCTTCCTTCCCTCCCTCCCTCCTCCCTTCCTTCCTTTCTTTCTTCCTTCCCTCCCTCCCTCCCTTCCTTCCTTCCTTCCTTCCTTCCTTCCTTCCTTCCTTCCTTCCTTCCTTCCTTCCTCCCTTCCCTTCCCTTCCCTTCCCTCCTCCCTTCCCTCCTCCCTTCCCTTCCCTTCCCTCCTCCCTTCCCTCCTCCCTTCCTTCCCTCCCTCCTCCCCTCCCTCCTCCCTTCTTTCCTTTCTTTCTTCCTTCCCTCCCTTCCCTTCCTTCCTTCCTTCCTTCCTTCCTTCCTTCCTTCCTTCCTTCCTTCCTTCCTTCCTTCCTTCCTTCCTTCCTTCCTTCCTTCCTTCCTTCCTTCCTTCCTTCCTCCCTTCCCTTCCCTTCCCTTCCCTTCCCTTCCCTTCCATTCCCTCCTCCCTTCCCTCCTCCCTTCCTTCCCTCCTTATGTTCTTATGTGGCGCAGAGTGTTGGACTGGAGGGGCCACTGGCCTGATGCAACAGGGCTTCTCTTATGTGACACAGAGTGTTGGACTGGATGGGCCACTGGCCTGATCCAACAGGGCTTCTGTTATGTTCTTATGTGACGCAGAGTGTTGGACTGGATGGGCCACTGGCCTGATCCAACAGGGCTTCTCTTATGTTCTTATGTGACGCAGAGTGTTGGACTGGATGGGCCACTGGCCTGATCCAACAGGGCTTCTGTTATGTTCTTATGTGACGCAGAGTGTTGGACTGGATGGGCCACTGGCCTGATCCAACAGGGCTTCTGTTATGTTCTTATGTGACGCAGAGTGTTGGACTGGATGGGCCACTGGCCTGATCCAACAGGGCTTCTGTTATGTTCTTATGTGACGCAGAGTGTTGGACTGGATGGGCCACTGGCCTGATCCAACAGGGCTTCTCTTATGTTCTTATGTGACGCAGAGTGTTGGACTGGATGGGCCACTGGCCTGATCCAACAGGGCTTCTCTTATGTTCTTATGTGACGCAGAGTGTTGGACTGGATGGGCCACTGGCCTGATCCAACAGGGCTTCTGTTATGTTCTTATGTGACGCAGAGTGTTGGACTGGATGGGCCACTGGCCTGATCCAACAGGGCTTCTGTTATGTTCTTATGTGACAATACTGACTTTGGTGGACCCAAGCACTGATTCAGTGTAAGGGAGCTTTGTGTTTGTGACTGGAGTGGACAATACTGACTTTGGTGGACCCAAGCACTGATTCAGTGTAAGGGAGCTTTGTGTTTGTGTCTTCTGGTGCAATTTTGTTCTCAGATCCTGTATTTACTTCATCAGTATATGGGATAAGGCACTTTCTCAACTGTGCTGCATAATGCAGCCTATTTATTTTGTCCTGTTGGCTCTGTTGGCTCTATCTGCGCCACCTTCATCACTTTCGGGGTGTGGATCCCCCAGTGGGGTGGGCTCCCGACTCCCTCTGCCGGCTGTTTCTGATAGCCCTGCGCCCCCTCTTTCATTTGATATGTGTCCCGTGCGGGTGCCACCCTCCTGCCGGGAGATGCCGCAAAATGAGCCCCCTTGAGGCTTATGGCGGCAGGGCTCGGGGGAAGCAAGCTAGACTGCTGTTCTTTTGAGGGGTTATAGAGTGTTTCGAGCCCCTCCCTGTGGCATCGGTCCCATCGTTGTGGGACCCAGGGGGCCGGCGCAGCGGCCCGCTGAAGCAGCCTGTCAGTCACTTCCGCATCTCGACCTGTGTTATTAGTGACAGGCTGCTTCGGCAGGCTGCTGCGCCGGCCCCCTGGGTCCCACGACGATGGGACCAATGCCACAGGGAGGGGCTCGAAACACTCTATAACCCCTCAAAAGAACAGCAGTCTAGCTTGCTTCCCCCGAGCCCTGCCGCCATAAGCCTCAAGGGGGCTCATTTTGCGGCATCTCCCGGCAGGAGGGTGGCACCCGCACGGGACACATATCAAATGAAAGAGGGGGCGCAGGGCTATCAGAAACAGCCGGCGGAGGGAGTCGGGAGCCCACCCCACTGGGGGATCCACACCCCGAAAGTGATGAAGGTGGCGCAGATAGAGCCAACAGAGCCAACAGGACAAAATAAATAGGCTGCATTATGCAGCACAGTTGAGAAAGTGCCTTATCCCATATACTGATGAAGTATATACAGGATTTGAGAACAAAATTGTTTCCGGCGGTGATATTTGGGGGATTTTTGGGGACGTCACAGGAAGTGCTGTGAAGTCACTTCCTGTTTCCGGCAGTGGCATTTGGGGGAAATGATGCCATTTGGGGGAAATGATGTCACAGGAAGTGATGTCACTTCCTGCTTCCGGCAGGTGGCGCGGGGGAAATGATGTCACAGGAAGTGGTGTCACTTCCCGTTTCCGGCAGGTGGCGCGGGGGAAATGATGTCACAGGAAGTGATGTCACTTCCTGTTTCCGGCGGTGGTATGACGTCGCCGGAAGTGACGTCGCCGGAAGTGACGTCACTTCCTGTTTCCGGCGGCGCGCGCGCGAAGCGCGCGCGCACTCCTGCCTTCCCCCCCCCAAGGTGTCCCTGGCTGGCCTTCAGACATTATGGCCACCCTACAATACAGTGCGAGTGCACGCACATGGAGGTGACCAGTGGGAAATCGCAGGTCGCCGGACATAAGGTCTAAATGCAACCCGCCTATGAAGATCTGTGGCAGGAAGTTTAACTGGCCAGGATTGGACCTGGCCAGGTAAGGGGGGTGTTCCGGGAGATGTATATAATCGGGGACCCGGCCCCACCATGTTGTCTTTGTAATGTACTAGCCAATAAAGCACGTTGCCTTCTAAACGTCTTGGAACTCAGTACATTACAGTGACGATGAAGGTGGGATCAGCCAGGTCCGCAGGCAGCTAGGTCCCCCATCGGGAAACCGCCAACCTGACTTGAGACAAAGAAGGAACACAGCCCAGAGGGGCCAGAGTGCCCGCCACCGCCATGGCCACCCCGAGCGGGATGATGAGTTCGACCCCACCGAACCCTAAAGGTGAGCACATTGACTGCTACTTACGGGCGAATGTGATTATGGACGACAGCAGGAAGCGAGACATGCTCCTGAGTGTCTGCGGGGAATGCCACATTCGAGATCGCCAAAGGTCTCTCTGCCCCCGTGAAAGTCATCGTGAAAACTTATGAGGAGGTAGTCAAACTCCTGACTGGACATTTCTCGCCCCAGCCATCCATCATCGCCCGCTGGTTCCTGTTCCACAAGAGAGGTCAGGGGGCAGGAGAGACGGCTGCCGTCTACCTGGCTGTTTTCCGCCAAATCACTGGGAACTGCAGCTTCGACAAGCTGGAGGAAGCCCTGTGGGATTGATTTGTCCGGGGCCTCCGGGACGAAAGGCTGCAGCAAAAGCTTTTCGCAAAGGAAGAGCTGACCCTCCAACTCGCCTTCAATGAAGCCACAGGATTTGAGAGAGCCGCCAAGGCTCTCCTTAGTCACGGACAATGGTACCGCTTTTACCTCCCAGGACTTCCAGGAGTTCCTGAATAGGTACCTCATCCGACACATACGGTTCGCTCCCTTTCATCTAGCCACCAATGGCCAAGCCGAGTGCATGGTGCGCACCACCAAGGAGGCCATAGGTCGCATAGTGCAGGGGGATTGGGCCCACTACCTGGCAGCCTTCCTTTTTGAGAACCGAATCACCCCCAACCCAGTCACCAGCCTAAGCCCTGCAGAGCTGCTCATGGGTAGGAGGTTAATCACTAGGCTAGATAGGTTGCATCCTGACTGGGCCCCTGACCTCCGCAGCTCCCCTGAGATAAGAGAAGCCACTAGGGGGTTCTTTTCAGGGCACCCGGTTTATGCGAAGAACTTTGCGAGCGGGCCGGAGTGATTACCAGCCCAGCTGCTGCGGGTCACCGGGTCCTGCTCATACGAGGTCTCGTCAGAAGGGAGCCAGTTCCTCCGGAGACACACAAATCAGCTGCGCCGTCGCACCTTGCCGGAAGAACCAGCAGAGCCTGGGGGAGCGGGGTGATAGCAGTAATGCCACCAAAAGCCATGCAGTCTGTGCCGGCCTCACCGGCCCTGCCGGCAGAGGAGCCCCACAGCGGCTGGAGTGACCCCTCTCCAGGGGGGGTGCAGTGGGAGCTCCCAAAGCGGCTGCAGGTGCCGGACAGCGCTCTTCTGGCTTCACTCCACAACGAGGAACCAGCAGCCCCTACAGCAACAGCAGCCGTTCCAGTTCCCCAGATCCAACCTAGGAGATCGAGCAGGGAACGAAGGCCACCGGCTTATTTGAAAGACTATGTTTCTTGAACTGGGGGGGAGAAGTGTTGTGTCTTGCAACTCAATCCCTGAAATTACAACACAGCACGAGTGCACGCGCACGGAGGTGACCAGTGGGAAATCGCAGGTCGCCGGACGTAAGGTCTAAATGTAACCCGCCTATGAAGATCTGTGGCAGGAAGTTTAACTGGCCAGGATTGGACCTGGCCAGGAAAGGGGGTTGTTCCAGGAGAGGTATATAATCGGGGATCTGACCCCACCATGTTGTCTTTGTAATGTACCAGCCAATAAAGCATGTTGCCTTCTAAACATCTCGGAACTCCGTACATTACACAGTGTTTTGCTAGGTTCTCTGTCTGAGTAAAATGGATTGTGAGAGGTAGCCTTTTGGGGCCAGATTTAGCCCCCAAGCCTTCAGTAACCTACATCTAATCTACAAACTACTTACTGAATGTAGCTGGGGTATTTCCTTCCTTCCTTCCTTCCTTCCTTCCTTCCTTCCTTCCTTCCTTCCTTCCTTCCTTCCTTCCTTCCTTCCTTCCTTCCTTCCTTCCTTAAGCAAGTTTGGCCGCTCCTGGAATACACATTGAAAGAGAGCTCCTATCAGGCCCCCGAGCAACTGGCTCTTTTCTGCTTCCTTCTCCCCCCCCCCCTTGCTTTCTTCTGCATCTCTTCTTGCTTTGCAAGGCTTGCTCAATTGCACAGGAGCTACAGAGCAAAACCTCTATTTTCTCCATTGGTTGAGGCTCCTTTGCCTCGTGGTCCCCTGGAGAAGGAGGGAAAGCGCCAGAGCTTCCTTTGCCCAGGTCCCTGGATCCCCTGGGAGAAATACAAAGAAAGCACCTTTAAGACCAACAAGCGCTGATGTTTTAATCAAGTTTTATTTTAAGATTTGTTTTTTTTTAAAAAAAATATTTAATCGTGTTTGTGTCCTTTATAAAGTTTATATCTCTGTTACCTAATCCTAAGTAGGTACACACATGGCCTGGCCCAACATGGCCCGGCCCGACAAGGTCTCAATTATGTCAGATCCAGCCCTCATAACAAATGAGTTCGACACCCCTGTTTTAAAGGAATTGACCCAGTTGGCATATCCATTGAGGCTAATAAAAGTAGATGAATGCCATGGAGATTTTCAGTGGGTGACAGGCTGCTTCAGAGGGCACCATCCACCACAGTGAGGCTTGACCCATGCCCATGACTTGCCTTCAGGGTCACCTGAGGCACACCGGCCCCCTCAGTACTCTCACTTCTTTGGTAGACCGCGGGCAAGGAGGAAAGGATGATTTCATAATTGACAACACTGGTCATGTCATTTGTTCCCCTCCCAAGGTGTTGAGCTTTATAGGAGCATGCATGGAGATACCACGGTGGGCTATGCATTAGTTGGACAAATTAGGTATTGGGAAATCACAGCAAATGAATCCAAGTTATAGAAGGGTGATATGTACAATCCATAGGATTGCCAGCTCTAGGCTGGGGAATACCCGAAGATTTTTTTTTGGGGGGGGGGGTGGAGCCTGGGCAAGGCAAGGTTTGGGGAGGGGAGGAACCATAGCAGGATATGATGCCATAGTGTCCACCCTCTAAAGTGGCCATTTTCCTCCAGGGGAACTGATCTTGGCCATCTGGAGCTCAACTGTAGTAGCAGAAGATCTCTAGGGGGCCACCTGGAGGTTGGCAACCCTACCAATCCAAAAAAACAAAATATCACCCACAGCTAAATGCTGACAGAAGCAGAATGTTCGCTTTCAAAAGTATTGCCAAGCAGCACCTCAAAACTACTTAGCTTCAGTCAGGGCTTTCTTTGTAGCATGAACTCTTTTGCATATTAGGCCACACCCCCATGAGGTAGCCAATCCTCCAAGAGCTTGCAGTAAGCCCTGTAAGAAGAGCCCTGTTAACTCTGTTAACATCAGGGGTGTGTGGCCTAATATGCAAAGGAGTTCCTGCTACAAAAAAAGCCCTGGAGTATTAGCAGAATCCTCACATGCCCTCCTGCAATGCAACTGAGCTGAAGCTGGCATTTTTATTACATGCATTTGTTCTATAATACAAAGAGGTATAGCATTACAGCAGGGGTAGCCAAACTTGCTTAACGTAAGAGCCGCACAGAATAAACGTCAGATGTCTGAGAGCCATAAGCTATGAACGTCAGATGTTTGAAAGCCAGAAGGAAGGAAGGTGTCAAGGGGGCTTGCCGTTTTTATATTTCTGTATGCTGTGTGTTTTAAAAAGGGGGGGGGGAGGGTGTGCTGTGCCTGCTTTGCTCTGGCTCTGCTCTGTCCATTGTAACAATCAGAAGTATTGGTTGTGCCCTGTGGAACGGAGTGAAGCTGCTTTCTCAAGGCCGCTTTATCTCATCAATAAAGCCAGCTTTCTGAACATACTGGAGGCCGCCTTTAATTGAGGATAGTCCCAGAACTAATGGAAGGAAGGAAGGAAAGAAAGAAAAAAAATGGAGGGGGAGGCAGAAAGAAAGCAGTTTTAACTTTAAATGCATTCACCAAGCTGCCAGTTGGCTTGGTTTGGAGAATTGATGTAAAGAGAGACAAATGCCTTCTCCAAGCCAGGTGATGGGGCGGTGGGGGCTTTGAGAACCACACAATATGTGTGAAAGAGCCATATGTGACTCCCGAGCTGCAGTTTGGCCACCCCTGCTTTACAGCTTCCAGCTGGCTATTTCAGAGGGCTGGTGCCACTCAAGAAAAGGCCCAGTTTCTGGTTGAGGCCAGAGGGGCTAAATGAGGAAATTTGGAGAAAACACTAAGTAGGTCTAAGGGGGCACCGAGGTTTATATCAGAAGAGGGCATGGAGCAATCATGCCTAAAAGTGGCACCTAGTAAACTACATTTTTCAGTTGTTACGATCAAAATTGTCCTCTTATTTCTGCTCTAGCATGCAGTCTAAGTACATGAAAACAGTATTCCCGACAACAGTTAAGAACATAAGAGAAGCCATGTTGGATCAGGCCAACGGCCCATCAAGTCCAACACTCTGTGTCACACAGTGGCAAAAAATATTATATACACACATACACTGTGGCTAATAGCCACTGATGGACCTGTGCTCCATATTTTTATCTAAACCCTTCTTGAAGGTGGCTATACTTGTGGCCGCCACCACCTCCTGTGGCAGTGAATTCCACATGTTAATCACCCTTTGGGTGAAGAAGTACTTCCTTTGATCCGTTTTAACCTGTCTGCTCAGCAATTTCATTGAATGCCCACGAGTTCTTGTATTGTGAGAAAGGGAGAAAAGTACTTCTTTCTCTACTTTCTCCATCCCATGCATTATCTTGTAAACCTCTATCATGTCACCCCGCAGTCGATGTTTCTCCAAGCTAAAGAGTCCCAAGCGTTTCAACCTTTCTTCATAGGGAAAGTGCTCCAGCCCTTTAATCATTCTAGTTGCCCTTCTCTGGACTTTCTCCAATGCTATAATATCCTTTTTGAGGTGCGGCGACCAGAACTGCACACAGTACTCCAAATGAGACCGCACCATCGATTTATACAGGGGCATTATGATACTGGCTGATTTGTTTTCAATTCCCTTCCTAATAATTCCCAGCATGGCGTTACACAAGCGTTTGTCGCTCCAGCTTGCTCTCTTCGAGAAATGTCTGTCTTGTTTGCAGATAACGGGCGGTAGTCCAAATCAAGATTTCTAATGATTTGGGTCTTTGTTTCATACCCACCATTCCAGTGAGGATTTTTAAGTGTTCCGCAATAAGCAAAGAGATACTTCGGCAGAAATATTAGATTTTGGGAGGCTCAGCATTTTTATTACATGTATTCGTTCTATAATACAAAGAGGTATAGCATTCCAGTTTCTGAAATCCAATAAAGCAGGCTCCAATATGTTATAATATTACTGTCTCGTACAGTCTTAATTCCGTTGCATCACCTGAATGCTTTGGCATTATCGAATAAAGTGAAACTGGGGGGAAATACGAGGGGAAAATAGAGCACTGAAAAATTTACTGCTTTATTTTTCCTTCACATTAATATTGCTTTTCTTAAAATTTCACTATTTTGGGTCTTTTATTTTGATCTTGGGATTATTTTTACATTCCCCGGTGCCTTAGGATGTAACTGAATAAATTTGTGTGCCTATTCTTGCGCAGTCCCTAGAGCCAACTAAAATGGGTTTGTGTGTGGGGTGTGTGTGTGTGTATTCTTCCAACCAAACATTGTACACACAATTTGTCATTGGCAGTATTAGGCATCTGATTTCTGCATCCATCAGGCTTCAGTTCAGTTTCATCTCATTGAAAAAAAGCTTGGAATAGGGCCCAGGTCACTTATTGTAGAATTTCTGGGATAGTGCTGGATCTAAATAAATTGTTATTTATTCGCTGGATGGATTTTTGTTCTTTGGTATCGGTATGCCAGTATGCTGCTTGCCTGAGTTATGGCTCCATCAGGTTCCAGAGTTAGTTTCCTAACAAATAACTCGGGTTGCCAGGTCTGTGTTGAAAAATATCAGGAGACTTTGAGGGTGGATCTGGGAGAGGGCGGGGTTTGGGGAGGGGAGTGGCCTCAGCATGGGACAATGCGAAAGAGTCCACCCTTCAAGGTAGCCGTTTTCTCCAGGGGAGCTGATCTCTGCCAGCTGGCTATCGGTTGTCAAAGTGGGAGATCCCCAGGCCCCACCTGGAGGCTGGCAACCCTACAAAATAGCTTGATTTTTGCTGTTTCGGAGGGTAGCTGTGTTGGTTTGCAGGAGAACAATTTGATTTGAGTATAGTAGCCCCTTAGAGAAGACAAAAGGCACTGCAAAAGACACTAATGCTAGGGAAAGTTGAAAGCGGGAAAAGAGGCAGATCCAACAGGAGAGGGATTGACTCAAACTAGGTAGCCACTGCCCTCCGTTTGCAAGACCTGGGAAAGGCTGCTAGCAAAAAGACATTTTTAGAGCAGGGGTGGCCAAATTACTTACTGTAAGAGTCGCATAGAAGATACGTCAGATGTTTGAGAGCCACAAGAAGTCAATGTCAAATGTTTGAGAGCCGCAAGTCAGGAAGGAAAATAGATGGGGAGGGAGAGGTGGAAAGAAAGCAACTTGAAATGCATTCTCCAAGCTGCTGGCTGTCTTGGCTTGGAAAAGTGATTTAAAGAGAGAAATGTCTTCTACAAGCTGTCCAATGGTATGGTGGAGGCTTTGAGAGCCGCACAACATGTGTGAAAGAGTCACATGTGGCTTCCGAGCCACAGCTTGGCCACCCCTTCTCTAACCACTATACTACACTGATAAATGTGATATTATTATTCATGGTACATTACATGTTCTTAGAGTAGCATTAAGTTCAACGAACGTGGCATATCTTCCACTTTTCCAAAAATGTCTTTCTAGGGGCCGCTGTGCTTCTAATCTAGTCATAACTTCATTTTTTAGAAAAAGCAGTGTCGCGTTTGGGTTGCTTAAGAAATCTTCATGATTGAGAATTATATACATTTAGCTAAATAATCATCCTTTTAAAAGCTGGCATTTACAAATGAGTGTTTTCAAACTAGTTGGTGCTACGTCAATAACCGAAGTATTACATTTTCTGTAGGTTCGGGTTGCAGAATATCTGGTCTTTAATACAAGAAGAAAGCTGTCATGTCTCATACACGCAAGCCCCCCCTCGTGACAGGTATTTCTCCCAATGAAGGTATTGCATGGACAAAGGTCACAATCCGAGGAGAGAATTTGGGAACAGGCACGGCAGATCTTATAGGTAAGTCAAGAAGGCTGTTTAAGTTTCAGTATCCAGAGTCTCAGTCAGGGGGGGGGGAAAACCCTAGTTGCCAGGCAGTTTAGGTAACTGTGGGCTAAAATGAAAATGCACAATAGGTGGTTTTATTTTCTCACAAGGATGAAGATGTTGAGCTGCCAAGGCCAAGACCATATGTCGATGACGGATAAAATTAACCATTAAAATTCCAGCTTACAACTGCGAGGTAGCACAGTGAAAATTCAGTCTTGTCGAAAGGAAAGGGAATGGGTTTAGGAATCGTAGAATCATACAGTTGGAAGGGTCTGCCTCTTCCAGCCCCTGCACAATGCAGGGAATTCACAAATACCTCCCCCCACCCCCGCATCCCCAGTGACATCTGCTCCATGACCAGAAGCTGAGAGTCCTGTGGCACTTTTGAATTTAGCCCTGCATATGATTTGTTAGGGCTCCTGAATGCGGCCTTTTGTCAGCAAACTCTATGGCAAGAAGCTTGAACTCTCCATACTGTGAACGTCTTGCCACAGAATCTGGGTTGCTGAAAAAGCTGTGTCTAAGGGCTACTTCTCATTTTGCGTTTGCAAATGTCCTAGCACATACTGCATCCTTAGCAGTGTACACACAGAAGTGGAGGATCCAGTCCTTTCCTGGGCTTCAGTTCTGGCTGTTGCCCCGGAAAATGTAATAACAAGTGTGCCCCACTGCCTGCTGAGCGAGATGCAACGTGCTTTGCAGTCCATATGCACACGGAAAATATGAAGAAACATGCAGGCTTCTGAAACACAGAAGGTTCAGAATCATCTACTGTTTCTGGATGGTTTAATTCCCTGGATGCTATTGGAAGGGTAAAGATGAAAGAATTTTTGTTCAGTTTTTTAAATATGCAAGACCTCCTCCATCCCTGTAAGCGTGCGGACTGGGGAAGGCAATGGCAAACCACCCTGTAAAAGTCTGCCAAGAAAACAATAGGTTGTCGTGTCATCCCCTGAGTTGGTAATGACTGGATGCTTGCACAGGGGACTACCTTTACCAGTTGTGCGTGCAAGGATCTGAATAATAAGCTGTTGCCATTATTGGAAGAGGGCCAGACCATCTCTTGCGCCTTCTTAAAACCATACCCAGGGCAGTTGTCATTAAAACTCCACGATAACCCTCCTTTAGTTTCCTTGACGCCAGTAGGTGCAGTCACGCTTCCAGTGTGTATCACTGCCTGTGGCAATCTGGCCAATCAGAACTTGGCAGGTGGGGAGAAGGAAAAGCCCATCCCAGCCTCTAGTTTTTTTGCGGCTGAGTCCTTCAGCACTGAATATCAGCATCTGTTTAGAGGGCTACCTAGAGAGACCCAGTTTGGTGTAGTGGTTAAAATGCGAGGACTCTTGTCTGGGAGAACCAGGTTTGATTCTCCGCTCCTCCACATGCGCCTGCTGATGTGACCTTGGGTCAGCCACAAGTTCTCTCAAGGCTGTTCTGCTCAAGAGCAGTTTCTGTCAGAGCTCTCTCAGCCCCACCTTCCTCACAGGGTGTCTGACGTGGGAAGGGCAAGGAGACTGCAAACTTCTCTGAGACTCTTTTGCATAGCGTAGGACAGCATATAAATCCAATCTCTTCTTCTCTACCTGGAAAGTACTTTGCAAATTGTCTTATGTCTGGATCCATAAATGGAGCAGTCAAGTCGTATTTATGGACCAAGAACATTTCAGGTGTTTGTGCTAATGCTGCTGTACATCCGTTCCTGTTCCTTCTGTTTTATTTGACTTCCTAAACACCCAGGCTTGACAATCTGTGGACATAATTGCATCCTGACTGCCGAATGGATGTCTGCCAGCAAAATTGTGTGCCGAGTCGGTCAAGCCAAAAATGATAAAGGAGACATCATTGTCACTACCCGGTCAGGAGGCAGAGGGACGTCAACTGTTTCCTTCAAACTTCTGAAACCTGAAAAAATAGGTACGTGCGAAGCTTTCCTTTCACTTCTATGCTTTGTACTCCAGACTGCCTCAGTCGAGAGCCCTTTCCCAAGTTTGGCCCCATGTGGATCATCTACATGCAAAGCATATGTTCTACTATTGGCTCTTCCTCGGAGAATATTGTCAAACTGAAATGAACATATATGAACATATATTCATACACTGAATCAGACCCTCAGGGGTCCATCAGAGTCAGTATTGTCTACTCAGACTGGCAGCGGCTCTCCAGGGTCTCAAGCTGAGGTTTTTCACGCATGTTTGCCTGGACCCTTTTTCATTGGAGATGCTGGGGATTGAACCTGGGACCTTCTGCTTACCAGGCAGATGCTCTACCACTGAGCCACCATCCCTCCCTCTTATGAAGCTCTCCAGGGTCTCAGGCTGAGGTTTTTCACGCATGTTTGCCTGGACCCTTTTTAGTTGGAGATGCCAGGGATTGAACTGGGACCTTCTGTTTACCAGGCAGATGCTCTGCCACTGAGCCACCATCCCTTCCTCTTATGAAGCTCTCCAGGGTCTCAGGCTGAGGTTTTTCATGCATGTTTGCCTGGACCCTTTTTAGTTGGAGATGCCAGGGATTGAACTGGGACCTTCTGTTTACCAGGCAGATGCTCTGCCACTGAGCCATCATCCATTCCTCTTACAAGGCTCTCCAGGGTCTCAGGCTGAGGTTTTTCACGCCTACTTGCCTTTTTAGTTGGAGATGCCGGGGATTGAACCTGGGACCTTCTGCTTACCAAGCAGATGCTCTACCCCTGAGCCACCGTCCCTCCCCAATGCTTCAGTTCTGCGAGGTTGTAGATCTAGTTTTAAATTAACCTGTGTTCATGCTGACATGAATCCTGCTGGCTCATATTTAGAAGCTAGTCCCATTCGAGTCCCAAATAATCATCTAATGTTTGTGTTCACACATCACATTATAAGGCACCTTTGATAAGTGTGGTGTAGCGGTTAAGAGAGGTGGACTCTAATCCAGAGAACTGGGTTTGATTCCCCATTCCTCCTCCACATAAAGCCTGCTGGCCACTCACAGTTTTCTCAGAACTCTCTCAGCCCCACCGACCACACAAGGTACTGGTTGCGGGGAGAGGAATGGAATGTGATTGTAAGCTGCTTTGAGACTCCTTGAGGTAGAGAAAAGCAGGTTATAAAGTTCTACTCTTGGTCTTCTCAATCCTCTTTTGCATTTGTCTAAATACTGGATGGAATGTGGAGAAGGACTGACTGTACCTTTTCACCAGACAAGGTTTTTGCACTTGTGCTACAGATCCAGGAAAGCAGTTTATGGGCCGTGTGCAAAAACAGCTTCGACCCAGATGAAATGCTTTGATAGCCGCATGGCTCAGCTACTTTTACCTAGTAATGTAGCAGACAACAATGGAAGCAATGCAGGGGTCTTTTTTCATAGTTTTCTCCTGCTGCTTCCAAGCTGTTGTCTAGCCATGTGTTTTGTACTGATCAAGGTTTTTCACTTAATTCAGCAGAGCACAAGCTCATGAGGCTGGATAGGGCTTATTGTTCTAAGGATATGTGTTCTGTTTTCTCTAGGTATCTTGGATCAGTCTGCTGTCTGGGTTGAAGAAATGAACTATTACGACATGCGCACTGACAGGAACAAAGGGATGCCCCCTTTGTCTCTACGGCCGGCTAATCCTCTCGGCATTGAGATAGACAAGTACGTACTTAATAGTATCGATCCACCTTCTGAGCGGCTTTCTCTGTATGAATTCCAGAAAGGTTTTTGAAATTCGGGATGTGAAGAAAGCACAGGTAGAGAATATGACTTGGTTCACAGAAGTCTACTGTTCCTCTCCCACGATTTCTTCTTTCTCTTTCCTGAAAGCCCCCATAGTGTCTCCCCATTTCCTGCTTCCCTTTCTCCTTCTGGAGTGGCCAACCTCCAGGTGGGTGAATTTTAAGTCTCTATAGATATCCTAACTTCGCTGTTAGAAAGTGGAATGGCAAGTGGAATTCGCTGAACCTGCTCTCGAAGATTGTGAGATGAATGAAAAACCTCTGAACACAAATGTTTCATTGTGTAGGTTACAGATGCATGTTTGCTGACACACAGAAACACAGACACAGAGCTACGTTTGTTGTGGGGTAGGTGGGGCTAAGAGAGTCCTGAGAGACCTGTGACTGGTGCAAGGTCACCCAGCAGGCTTCAGATGGAGGAGGAGTGGGAAATCAAACCCGGCTTTCCAGATTAGAGTCCCCTGCTCTTTAACCACCACACCATGCTGGGAATCAAACCAGGAAGTGGCAGCAAAGGAGAGCCTCAGAAGTGAATGTTAACAGAAATGTCTGGAGGGGCCAGAAGAACCGGAAGAGGGGAGCAGTGGCAGGATTATGGTGGCAATTGAGCGGAAGAGACAGTGAACCGCGAGCAGTTGTATTGCGTTGGCAAGGAATAGATGGGTTGTCTGCTGGTCAAGTTCACCTGTTGGCTGGTCTCTTAAATCACGGAATGTACATTCAGTGTGTCTGCCCCAGAGAGGCCACAGTTGCAAATACTCAAGTGTTGTATGCAGGGGTGAAATTCTAGCAGGAGCTCCTTTGCATATTAGGCCACACCCCCTGATGTAGCCAGTCCTCCAAGAGCTGCCTTGTAAGCTCTTGGAGGATTGGCTACATCAGGGGGGGTGCGGCCTAATATGCAAAGGAGCTCCTGCTAGAATTCCACCCCCAGTTGTATGTGTGGTTGGACTGTGCCGCTTCAGGTTGCATCCGTGGGTTCAGTCTTTGAACAGCCTCATGTTTAAAAATTCTATGGACATACAGAATTGAGCATGTCAGGGACTATATTTCTGGTTCAGTAGGGCTCCAGGAAAGGCATTGGCGGTTGCCATGGCATCCACAGGCACCACGCTGGGGACCCCTTGTGTAGCTAAATGTGTAGGGAAACGATAGCAAGTTTTCAGGAAACCGCGTTTTGTTTTCTGTTACCCCTGAAGTTTGGGTTGAAATGATATCAAAAGAGGTTTTGGCTAAACATTACGAAGAACTTCCTGGCAGTTGCAGAATCAGTTCTTAAGTTCTTCTGTGAATTAAAAAAGGTAAAGGTGGTCCCCTGGGCTATCAGGGTTAGGGAAGCTACTTAAATAAAAAGGTAAAGGCAGTCCCCTCTGCAAGCACCAATCGTTTCTGGCTCTGGGGTGATGTCGCTTTCACGACCTTTTCATGGCAGACTTTTACGGGGTGGTTTGCCATTGCCCTCCCCAGTCATCTACACTTCCCCCCCCCCCCCCCAGCAAGCTGGATACTCATTTTTCCGACCTCGGAAGGATGGAAGGCTGAGTCAACCTGGAGCCGGCTATCTGAACCAGCTTCTGCTGGGATCGAACTCAGGTTGTGAGCAGAGGGCTCTGACTGGCAGCTTTACCACTCTGCGCCACTCTAAATTCACTCTGTGAATTTAGGGGGAGGTATTTGTGAGTTTCCTGCATTGTGCAGGGGGGTTGGACTAGATGACTCTGGAGGTCCATTCTAACTATGATTCTGTTATTCTTCTGTCCCCTTCTTTAATGCCCAAGGAAATGCTGATTGCCAATTTCGGGTCAGGAAGCAATTTTCTCTATCCTGGTTGGTTTAGTTTTTTGCCATCTTCTGGGCTTGGAGTAGGGGGTCACCGAGCGGGTGGTACTTGTGACTTTCCTACATTTTGCAAGCTGGATGATCCTGGAGATCCTTTTCAACTCTATTATTCTGTGTGTGTCCCCCCGCCCCGAAAAACCAGCATAAAGATGCAGCGTGACAAACTATGATAATACAATATAATCACCATAATACTGCTTATGCAGAAACAACCTGAAGGTACATTTAAACTGAATGTAGAGTTCTATATAAATTCAGTAAACAATAGTTGTTAAATGTGATTGCTTAAGACAAAAAGATTTGGTTGTTTCCCTTAATTTATAACAAGGTGATGATCTTTTGCTGTGTTTTTACCTTTTAGGTTTCCCGCCCCCCCTCCCCCCGAACAAATTATCAAGCTATGATGTAATGAGCAGCATTTACAAAGATTTTGAGATGAATTTGAGGCATCTGTTTATAGGGTGAGGGCAGAGACTTTCCCCCCTGAATTCTCAGGAGCACTGCCAATTTTAAATTGACAAGATTTTACAAATGCACCTTTTTCAAAGAAGCATGGATGTTGCCTCTTTATACTGTGCTGTAGCTCTGGCTGCCATGGGCTGGGACAGGGGTGGCCAAACTTACTTAACGTAAGAGCCTCATAGAATACACATCAGATGTTTGAGAGCCACAAGACACAAACATCAGATGTTTGAGAGTCACAAGACAGGAAGGAAAGAAGGACAGCAAATAGATGGAGAAGAGAGGGTGGAAAGAAAACAACTTTAAATGCATTATCTAAACTGCACGTTGGCTTGGTTTGGATAAATGATTTAAAGAGACAAATACCTTGTCCAAGCTGACTAACAGGGTGGTGGGTTAGAGTCAAGAGCCACACAATAGGTGCGAAAGAGCCACATGTGACTCCTGAGCCACAGTTTGGCCACCCCTGGGCTAGGATGACCAGGACCGAGCCAATTCAAAACTGTAGTGGTGAGAAGCAAAGAAAGTTGAAAGGATGTGGTTGAGATGGGGCTGGTTTGGCCCAGGCCCTTGAGGTTCTGGTCGCTGTCATATGCTTCTGAGCCATTCTCTGCATAGTAGAAGATGCATGCTCAAGTTTGGGGAAAAGATTCTTTTGGCTTTTCTTTTCGGCAGTCTTGAGCAGAGGTCCCAGCTTGGGGCCTGTGGGTACCATGGTGCTCACCAACACCTTCCCTGGTGCCCACCAAGTGTTTTTAAAAAGTTGGCAAGGCCAGGTGGGGCTTTTGGCCAGCTAGGCTTTTGATTGACCGCTGGAGATTTTGTTGGCTGGGTGGGCTTTTGTGCACAACTGTGCAAATTTTTGTGCAACTACCACCACAGCACAAAGATCTTCACTGTGCGATTGATGGGAAGCTGGAGCAGCCATTTTGTGGTTAGCTTCGCCTCCAGCGGCTGCCATTTTGTGGCTACACCCACCATGCTGTGTCAGACTTCCAAAGGCACCCATAGGTTCAAAAAGGTTGGGGACTCCTGGTCTTGAGTTTACAGAAAAATGGGAGTTTTTTCTTTACTGAATGCACGGCTGAGCCCCTCAACCTGGTTTTTCAGTGGAAATAAGTCTTGCCTGTCCCATTGGGTGATTAGTTCCAGTGAAACATCTCAAATGCACCCTGCTGTGCATGGGCTTCTCCTAAGCTCATACTGTAGCTAGCTAGCATTGCACCTTAATAAGTAGTTTGTTATGCAGTGCATGTTTGTATGGAAGAATGAAGAAGATGATACTGGATTTATATCCCACCCTGTACTCTGGATCTCAGAGTCTCAGAGCGGTCACAATCTCCTTTACTTCCCACCCACCCCCCACCACAACAGACACCCTGTGAGGTGGGTGGGGCTGAGAGAGCTCTCCCAGAAGCTGCCCTTTCAAGGACAACTCTGCGAGAGCTATGACTAACCCAAGGCCATTCCAGCAGCTGCAAGTGGAGGAGTGGGGAATCAAACCCGATTTTCCCAGATAAGAGTCCACGCACTTAACCACTACACCAAACTGGCTCTCTTTCAAAGGAACAAGACAGATCAGATGAGTTTGCTGAAGCAAAATCTTTCATTACAAAGTTAACTCTGCTGATTATAACCAAATTGTAGCCCCTGTGCTGTTCTATCTCAGGATATAAAAATGGATTCCTTAAGTGTCGCCATCAGTATCAGTCTTAATTGTACCTCACATGGCTGGAAATCGTCTGAGCTGGTGGGTTTTGTGCTCATTTACTGTCCCTTTATTGGGAAAGTGAGGACAAAGTGAAATGCTCGCAGTCGTTTTTGGGCATCCTTGGTTTCCTAACTTCAAAAACTAGTTCTCTCTGGAAGTTCTAAGTTGCTGATCATATACTGCCACCTAATGGAGTATGGGAATCCTCTTTTATGATGGCAGAGGATTATTTCAGCAAGATAGTCCATTTGGTTCTGTATGTAAATACATGATGGCTATAGTCCTTAAATACTCGCTTGAGTAGCTGCAGGTTTTAGTATTATATTTTGAGCTTCTGCATTAGAAGGAAAGCTGTCTAGGTACAGTGATATCTGGCCTAACTAACTGCAGCATTTGGGAAGTTGTGCAACCAAGCTGTAAGTACATTTAAGTGGGAGGTGTTTAAGTAGCTAAGGGGCCCCGTGGTGCAGAGTGGTAAAGCTGCAGTACTGCAGTCCAAGCTCTGCTCAAGACCTGAGTTCAATCTCGGTAGAAGCTGGGTTTTCAGGTAGCCGGCTCAAGGTTGACTCAGCCTTCCATCCTTCCGAGGTCGGCCAAATGAGTACCCAGCTTGCTAAAGTGTAGATGACTGGGGAAGGCAATGGCAACCCACCCCATAAAAAGTCTACCATGAAAAGGTCGTGAAAGCAACATCACCCCAGAGTCAGAAACGACTGGTGCTTGCACAGGGGACTACCTTGACCTTTTTATTTAAGTAGCTTCCCTAACCCTGATAGCCCAGGCTAGCCCAGTGTCATTAGATCTTGGAAGCTAATCAGGGTCGTCTCTGGTTAATACTTGGATGGGAGACCACCAAGGAAGTCCAGGGTTGCTACACAGAGGTGGACAATGGCAAACCGCTTGTGAACATTTTGCCTTGAAAGCCCTAAAAAACCCCCAAAGTAGCTGTTTAATTTTCCTATTGAAATGAATGTGACTTGAAAATACTCAACTTTGTCTAGCTCGTGCGCTGATTGTATATACCAGGGGTGGCCAAACTTGCTTAACATAAGAACCGCATAGAATAAATGTCAAATGTTGGAGAGCCGCAAGACGTGAATGTCAGATGTTTGAGAGCTGCAGGATGGATAGAAGGAAGGAAGATGGAAGGGGGAGGTAGAAAGAAAGCAACTTTAACTTTAAATGCATTCTCCAAGCTGCTAGGTGTGGCTTGGCTTGGAGAAACGATTTAGAGAGAAATGCCTTCTTCAAGCCAGCTGATGGGGCGGTGGGGGCTTCAAGAGCCCCACAATATGTGTGAAAGAGCCACGCGTGGCTCCTGAGCCACAGTTTGGCCACCCTTGGTATGTACCCTGTCAGCATTTGCTTTTTCCTGTTGTTCCCTTCTGTGTCACTCGGATACAGTCAGCAGTAGTTATGCTTTTTTCTCATACAAGTGTTAAACTTGTATTGTGTCCAGAATTGTCATTGGCTGTCTTATATTCTTTTTTGCTTTTTTTTTTTTTAGATAGCATCTTTGTCCTCTGTTCCACCATTAGGAAAAGTCCTCGTTATCACCTTTGGGGTTTGTCCTGTTTAGTCTGCTCCAGCATCCTTTCTGCTGGTCTCCTGCATGCATGAGTAACGGAATACAGCTGGTACAAACTTTTGCTCCTAGGAGCCTGGCTGACACCAGACAGGGGGGATGTGTATGGTGACTTTGGGTTTGTTTATGGTGGTTGCCATTCAGTCTTTATTTACTTAAAATGGCTCCCCTGACCTGTAAAATCCTCTGGAATCCAGTTTGTGTTACTTTTTTTTTTTTGCTGAAGGTATCCAGTAGAAATAACCAGTTTGAGTTCCTAAATAGATTTTACGTTAGTCGTGTTCTAAAATGAGTAATTCCGTATTGTTGATAGCATTAAAAGTTTTGGAACAGCCAATTTTTACATTTTTTCCAAAAAAAAGTGCAAACTTATAGGACTGAGCCTGGCTTAAAGGAATAACTTTACTGAGCCATTTCTTCTAGAGAACTGGCTCAAACCAGTTTGGTTGTGCTTGGTGGTAGTTCAGCTTTTGGTCAGTGATAGTGATGAAGATGAAAAGATGAAAAGAAAGTGCAAAGCAAAGAATCTTTAATGATTGTGTAGCCCCCTAAGCGTCTCACGTCAGGGGGAATCGTTCAGATTACTCTGTTTCCATTTCTGTATGTATACTTCAGCAGAATGGAAGTAAAAAAAATCCAGAAGATTCCACCTGACGAAGCTGCACACGAAACATGTAGGGGCTATACCAGAGGTGGCCAGACTTCCTTAAGAGCCACGTAGGATAAATATCAGATGGTTGAGGGCCACAAGACATGAACATCAGATGGTTGAGAGCAGGGAGGGAGGGAAGGAAGGAAGGAAGAAAAGAAATAAATTGATTGGGAGAGGTGGAAAGAAAGCACCTTTAAATGCATTCTCCAAGCTGCTGGCTAACTGGGTGGTGGAGGCTTCAAGAGCTACACAGTTTGGCCACCCCTGGGCTATACAATCATTAAAGTTTTTTTTCCTTTGCGCCATTTTTCTTTTCATCTTTGTTTTGCCTTGGGGCATCTCCCTCTCTTCAGTGATAGTGGTGAACAAACTTCCCTGAGATGGGTTTGGAATTGGTTCACATTGGGTCTCAACTTCAGAGCAGGATCACATCAGCTGATCTCCTTATGTCCTGATCGTTGGCTCAGGAGTGTGGCGAGTCCTGGAGGCCCCCTAAATCTCTCGTGAACTAGTCTCGCTCTTGGTTGTGAGGACTCCGAGGGGCTTGAGGACAAGCACATGGTAAGAGGGGCCTGTTGGGTCCTCAAATTCTGCAAATCGATGAGACCGAGAAATCTATCAAGGCCTCGAGGCTGTATGGAAGAGAAAGCTGAAAGTCAGCAATACTGTTGGAGACTGAAAATGTCAAATAAAGAAGAATAAAAAAATCAATCAAAGGTTTAGGACGTAAGAGATGATTTAAAAGATGGCCAAGGTTCACTGACATGACAGTATTAAAACAGATTGGAAAGGATTGAATGCTGAATTGATAGAAAGCAGGAATGCAGTTCCTTATTATGAGCAGGAATGCAGTTCCGGCTGGTTTGGCACCAGAGGGTGTGTCCTGGTATGCAAATGAGTTCCTGCTGGGCTTTGTGAAATAATGGTGCTGTCAGGGGGTGTGACCTAATATACAAATGAGTTCCTGCTGGGCAGGACTATATAAGATGTGCTTTGAAGCGAGAGAATATTTACAAAGAGCAAAGGGAGGGAGGAGGGAAATGCTAGTGAAAATGAGTAACAGGTAGAAGAAAAATAAATAGGAATATAATGGGAGAGCAGAAATATCAAATGCTGATGGCAGCAAGGAAGAACGAACGCAGAAGAACAGGAGCAGGGTAATAGAAAGGAAAGAAATCAGCCCAGCCGTAGTGCTGGAGTTCATACAACAACATGTGCTGAAAATGCGCACCAATAGGTTGTGTGCACGTGTGAACCGATTGTTAGCATACACTTCTGTACGGCAGCTTGTCAAAAGTGCAAAGCCGCTGCCTCCGCCCCCTCGTGAGTGAAGGCTGCCCCCCAAAAGAAAAGCATTGGAAGCAAATGTTTCTTGCCGTGACACTTCTATTTTGCCTTTATGATGAATTAGATATATAACAGCCCTTGACGTTTCCCAAGATTGTCAGCGTGGGCTTTTCGGGTTACTAGCTGATGTTTGCCACCCAGTATGGCTACTCTCACCGCTTAACTAAGACAGACTTCCTAACCTCTCTATTGTTACTGTTACGGTTGGCCTGGGATGCTTGAGATAGGAAGCGAGGCCCTGGGAATTAATTTGTCAGCAGAACGTAATAATAATATAACATGATGTGAGTGGAGCCAATGGTCTCTTGTCCAGTCAATTTGACAAGCTAGGCTATGATTATCAAACCAACTGCTATGACACTGTTTTGTTTATATTAATGGGAATTTATCCAGTGGGCTTTTTTTTTTTTTTGGAATAGGAATGCATAGGAACGCAGTTCCGGCTGGCTTGGCATCCGGGGGTGTGGTCTAATATGCAAATTGAGTCCCTGCTGGTTTTTTTCTACAAAAAAAGCCCTGTGTGAAACACTGGTGATGTCAGGGGGGTGGCCTAATAAATAAATGAGTTCCTGCTGGGCTTTTTCTACCAAAAAAGGGCTGTCAGTTCTGCTATCAGTTGTCATCTCATGTTGATTACTCAGAATTCCTCCTTAGTGTGTTTTTTCTGACATACATGTCTTCCAAGATTGGCTCTTTGTAAGCACCGGCAGGGCCTTTTTGGTAGAAAAAGCCCAGCGGGAACTTATTTGCATATTAGGCCACACCCCCTGACACCATCCTTGTTTCGCGCAGGGCTTTTTTGTTGACAAAGCCCAGCAGGGACTCATTTACATATTAGGCCACACCCCCTGACACCAAGCCAGCTGGAACTGTCCCTGTGCATTCCTGCTAAAAAAACCCCTGAGCACTGGAAATGACAGCGGGCAAAAAAAGTCAGTTTCTAAGTATCTTGACCTCCGTTTTCTTAAAAAGGCCCTTTTTAAAAAGTCTTCACACTTGACAAAGGCTTCTTGTATTTTGTATCCAAGTGCAAAATTCATAGGCAAGATTGTAAAATGCAAAGCATATGCAATTCTGGCTCCTTAGCCAGGAGGTACTCCACTAGCTGACGTTTGCATTAGCCAGTTTGTGGCTCCATAAGAAGGCACGGGGGATTGGAAGGTAGACATTCTTATTGCAGATTGTATTCTTCATATAAATGTATGCACTATTCCTGCTCAGATGATTTTGGCCAGTCTAGACTTATGGCTTTATTGTATTTCTGGTTCCTTGCTATCTGACCTCCACTATTCATTCATAATAAAGCCGTGCTTTTTGTTTTGAGTTGAAGATAGGGTTGTCAACTCTGGGTTGGGAAACACCTGGAAAAAATTTTTTGGTGGGGGGATGTTCCTGGGGGCAGAAGGGAGGGACAATTCATAGAGTCTATGTTCCAAAGCAGCCATTTTCTCCAAGGGAACTGGTCTTTGTCACCTGGAGATAGTTCTGATTCCAGGAGATCCCCAGGCCCCACCTGAAGGTTGGCAACCCTGGTTGTGGTTTGTTTGTTTGTGACAGCATGAGCGTGAGCACATTTTCTTCTGGCTGGATCTACACATCACTGGATACTGCACTATCGTAATCATTTCATATCCCACCTGTTTTGTTAACACAAGAGAATCCAGGAGGTGGATTATTATGATGACCCAGCGCATGAAACCTTTGTTTTTATAAACTTATATGCGGCTTTTGTTCTTCTTTCAGAGGAAGGTTTCCTCCAAAGGAACTAGAAGCTCTGTTTCCTGGCATGAGTGCTGATTTTACCAGTGAAAATTTTTCTGCCGCCTGGTATTTAATAGAGAACCATTCCACAACCAGGTTAGTAGAGGTGAAGTTTGAGTTAACATCGAGTAATGTCTAGTGGTATCATTTGTATTTAGAGCATTTGTGTTGATGCAGTTAGGCAAGATTGCGACTCTGAGACCGATTTCCCACTCACCCACGTGTGTCTTCTCAGCGGGGCTTCCTTGTGATTTCACACTATCTGCCCCGAGGCTGCAGCTAGCATCAGCATTTTCACGCAGATGAACCTGAGAGCGTCGTAAAGTGAGTGGGAAACCGGTCTGAGAGTATAATCAATTATTCTTAGATTTATACTTAGTTCAGGCAGCATAATTTGATGTATAAAGTCATATATTGTTTCAGAAACTCACTATTTAAAATGGTTGTTTTTCTGATGTGAAGGGAACGGAAAAGTATTCCAGTTAACCGAATCTTTGAATTGCCCTAAGAACTAATTAATAGTCCCCAGCAGGTAGAGGGGTGTATCTGTATATACAACTTATGTGGGCCTAAATGTATTGGGGAGGGGGTGGGCTATGGCTCACTGGCAGAGCTCCTTCTTGACATGCAGAAAGACCCAGGTTCAATCCCCAGCATCTCCAGCTAAAAGAATCAAGCAGGAGGTGATGTGAAAGCAGGGCCGGCGCATGAGAGTAGGCCAAGTAGGTGGCTACCTAGGGGCACCACCTGACCTAAGGGCACCATGAGGCGCCCCCTCTCCCCATCTGCCGCACCCACTAACTTCCCAACCTCGCCAAGGCTCTGAGCGCCCCCGCTGTCTTTCCGACCTCAGGGGGGGCGTCACTCTGAGCGCTCCTATTGTCTTCCTGACCTACCCCATGCCCAGCCCTCTCCCTCTGCAGAGGGAGCTGGGAAGAGGTCTGTCCAGCTCCCTTTGAAGCAGGAGAGGGCCGAGCACAGGGGTGGGCCAAGTGCGCTCAACCCGATGACATCACTTCCGGTGACGTCCTTGAGCCGCACGCGCTTTGTGCGCGTGAAGATACAACTGGGGGGGGGGGGCGGGGGGCAGGTTTGGGCTTGGGACACTGGAACCCCTAGACCTCTGCCTGAGACCCTGGAGAGCCACTGCCAGTCTGAGTAGACCGCACTGACCTTGATGGACCAAGGCTCTGATTCAGTAGAGGGCAGCTTCGCGTGTGTTCATGTGGCAGCTCTTTTTACTACTGTGCATCAGAAATCAATAATTATGCTAGCTAATTTTTTTTACTGGAATGGAAAACAAGAACAAAAGTACAAATTCCAGGCAGTGTTTGGTGTGAACCGAAGAGTGAGATCTGGGGCTAAAAGAAGTTGATTAGCTGTGTTGACCGTGGTTATAGACACCTGGATAACCCAGGCTAGCTCGATCTCATTAGATCTCAGAAGCTAAACAGGATCGTCCCTGGTCAGCGTTGAGAAGTGAAATCGCCAAGGAATACCAGGGTCATTACACAGAGGCAGGCAATGAAAAACCACCTCTGAACATCTCCTGCCATGGGGTCACCAGAAGTCCCCTGTGAGTTGACGGGGGGTGGGGCGGAATTACTGATACATATATGAGAAATGGCACTTCTGCCATCACAGTTACAGTGTGATAACCATTATTTCATATTTGAAACAGCAAAATTGTTTCTTCCTTTTGCTTGATACAATCCGTTCCTGTAGACAGTAGCCATAATTCTTTGTCAGGGTTCATTATTATGTATTTACTTATTTAAATTCAATATCCCTCATCTTGGCATGTTTGCTGAGCCAAGAACATTTGTCATTCTGACAAGAATAAACAAAAGTACAAGGGCAGAAAACCAAAATCTTTAAAGGCAAAGATCTAATTATTGTTTTAGACTAGTAACAGCAACCATGAGATGAAAGATATGTATGAATGTCATTAGGGTTTGTTGTATCTATCATGGAACTATAGGAGATTTTCTTAATCTGTTTTGGGGGGTTTTCCAGTCCCCCTTTTTTAACCAGAACATTAATTTATAATTATTTTAAAAGCATGTTTGCAGTCTCATCATTTTTAAAAAGTTAATAAACTGATCACTACCCTGTGTTTTATTTCCATGTAAGATACATTGTATACGGGCATTTTTTTTGTAGCTAGATTCCCAACCATTCTCAATTGTTGTGTAAAACTCCTTATCTTTCCTTGCCTTTGTTTTTCTCATTGGTTCCAAATATTTCTGAGAGTGGATTCACAGAGCCATGTTTTTCATATGTGATGTGTAGTTGTCACATGATAGCTTGGTAATTCATAGGTTTCATCACGGGTTGACAAACCCAATAGGTACGCTTTCAACCTGAGCAGGAAGTAGCTATACTAGAGGGAAATAGAGGCCTAACAGGCTGTTGTCCTAGTCCAGGGGTCCTCAACCTTTTTAAATAGGGGGCCAGTTCACTGTCCCTCAGACTGTTGGAGGGCCGGACTGCCGTTACTGTACAAGGCCGCAGGCTGTCAGTTCTCCGTCTTCTGCATCTTTCTCCCTTCCCCACACCACACACCCCGGCCTGGGAACTCACCTCACCTCGGTATCGCCTCACACTCTGTCTCTGCCGCCTCAGCCCAGTGCCGGAAGCATGCGTTGCTAACGCGAGTTTAGGTCGAACGTCACTTCCGGTCTGATTTTGCCATAACCCGGCGGGCCGCATAAACGTCCTCAGCGGGCCGCATCTGGCCTGCGGGCCGTAGGTTGAGGACCCCTGTCCTAGTCTTTCTAAATGAGTGTGATCCTTGAGGCCTTGATATTTACTGTTTAATTCCATGTTTATTGGAGAAATGCCACCTGTTTTTCCTCCTCTCTCACTTTCAGTTTTGATCAGCTCAAAATGGCAGTAATGCATCTGAAGAAACAAGCCAACAAGAAAAATGAGGGAAGTCTGGCTTATGTCAAAGGTGGTCTCAGTACCTTTTTTGAAGCCCAAGATGCCCTGTCAGGTAAGCATTAGGAAAATGAAAGGAATGTCCTGTGTTTAACTTTTAAACACAGTGGTCTCCAAAAACTCTGAGGAAGGAAATGGATTTGGGCAAATTTTAAGATATTTTAGGTGGTGAAGATGCTAGTGGGGTGCTGAAAAGTCAGATGGAGTGCAAGCCAATAGGGAAAAACAACTGCTAAATGTTTGCCTCTTAGAAACTGTAGCTTATTCTTTTGATTGGCATTGCTTTGTGAGCAGCTGCACATGTTAGTCCACTGTTGCTGTTTAGATTGCTGTGGCTTCTTCATACGATTCCGTTAGAATTTGTATGCCAGTTAAAGCCATTATTTGATGCGAATTAAATATATAGAAGATTGCAGTTTTATACCCCACCCCCCTCTCTGAATCAGAGACTCAGAACAGCTTACCATCTCTTATATCTTCTCCCCCCACAACAGACACCCTGTGAGGTGGGGCCTAATATGCAAAGGAGTTCTTGCTAGAATAAAAGCCCTGGGCGTTGGCTTACCCTTTGCTGCCACCAGTGTTCCCTCCAAGCTGAGTTAGCGTGAGCTAGCTCACAGATTTTAGCCTCCAACTTACAGTTTTTTGTCTTAGCTCAGGAAGAATGACCCCAGAGCACAGTCATTTATGCAGTAGCTCATGACTTTAATGCCAGGAGCTCACAAAGTAGAATTTTTGCTCACAAGACTGCAGCTTCGAAGGAACATTGGCTGCCAGGCATTAACTTTGCCACTGAAGGGTTAGGACTAAGTGACTCCTGAGGTGCTAGTTCGGCTGTTGCTGGAGCTCTGGCCACCAGCAGTCCTTGAGGGCAGTGACCCACTAGGAAGTTTCCCTAGACGTGAAATGGCCAGGCCCATCCCTGTAGGTGAAGACCTTTCGTATCCTGTATGTCCGAGGTTTTGGTGGGAGTTCTCCTACTGACATTCTCATACAGTTCACTTGCCAGATATCTTAATAACTAAGCTAGGAAGTAATCCAGATACTAGGCTGGGTTATAATAAGAGACATGGATGCCCTGTGCTGATCTGTAGTCATGAGTTCCACATGCAACATCCTGTGGAACTATATTATACTATATGAAACAAACAGCTGTATTTCAGGGGTGGCCAAACCTGTTTAACGTAAGAGCCACATAGAGGTGGTGGCGGCTACAAGCATAGACAGCTTCAAGAGGGGGTTAGATAAAAATATGGAGCAGAGGTCCATCAGTGGCTATTAGCCACAGTGTGTGTATATATGTGTGTGTGTGTGTGTGTGTATATATATATAATTTTTTTGGCCACTATGTGACCATAGTGTTGGACTGGATGGACCATTGGCCTGATCCAACATGGCTTCTCTTATGTTCTTATGAATGTCAGATGTCTGAGAACTGTGGAAGGAAGGAAGGAAGGAAGGAAGGAAGGAAGGAAGGAAGGAAGGGAAGGAAGGAAGGAAGGAAGGAAGGAAGGAAGGAAGGAAGGAAGGAAGGAAGGAAGGAAGGAAGGAAGGAAGGAAGGAAGGAAGGAAGGAAGGAAAATTGATGAGGGGGAGGGAGAAGTGGAAAGAAAGCAACTTTAACTTTAAATGGCTGACAGAGCAATGGGGGCTTTAAGAGCCACACAATATGTGTGAAAGAGCCATATGTGACTCCCCAGCCACAGTTTGGCCAGCCCTGCTATATCTAAAGTATAACTTTTGTGTTAGTTAGATGACCAAGTGGGAAAATATGGCCCATAGGTTCGCAACTTAGAGCCAGAGAATACAGCGTAAGCTGTCTGCATAGTGGAATTTAGAAGCCTTGTGTATCTGGCTCCTATCACCATGCTTGTTTCACTAGATTACTCATTCTTTTGTAGCAAACCCATCCTGCTTAAATCTAACAAGAATCAGCCATAAAGTTTCACCCATTAAAATAGGCAGCATTTAACAAGATGTTTTTATTCCAGCAATCCATCAAAAGCTGGAAGCAGACGGAACAGAGAAAGTGGAAGGATCCATGACACAAAAGCTGGAGAATGTTCTGAACCGTAAGTGTTCTATACCTGGCATCAACTATTTTTAGAGTTTAGGGTTTTATAGCAAGTTTAGGCATATTCTCGGAATATGAAGTCTGATAAAAACCGTTTCCTCTTGGTATTTATATTCCCAGATCAGTAAGATGTGGGCTTTTCCAGTTGAGCTTGGTAACATTTTTACAGTACTTCTCAGTCACTGAAGAAGAATTGCAGATTTATACCCCACCCTTCTCTCTGAATCAGAGACTCAGATCAGCTTACAATCTCCTCTATCTTCTCCCCCCACAACAGACACCCTATGAGGTGGGTGGGGCTGAGAGGGCTCTCACAGCAGCTGCCCTTTCAACCTCTGCCAGAGCTATGGCTAACCCAAGACCATTCCAGCAGGTGCAAGTGGAGGAGTGGGGAATCAACCCCAGTTCTCCCAGATAAGAGTCCATACACTTAACCACTACAACAAACTGGTTCTACACTACACCACTACACCAAACTGTGAAGAAGAGAACCAACTTCTGATGGTCCACAGTTCTCTAAGACAGGGCTTTTTTGTAGCAGGAACTCCTTTGCATATTAGGCCATACAACCTTGATGTAGCCAATCCTCCAAAAGCTTACAGGGCTCTTCTAACAGGGCCTACTGTAAGCTCTTGAAGGATTGGCTACATCAGGGGGAGTGTTGTCTATTATTCAAAGGAGTTCCTGCTACAAAAAAAGCCTTGGATATGGATATTTAAAACTGAGAGATGTATGTAGAAATGCTGGCAGTAGAGCATGGCTTGAAGCATGTTTCAAGAGATTTTGGACCTTTCGTCCGCATATTACGTGGCACTTTGCACTTCAATATATTTTGTACCTTTTGTTAGCATTTCATGTGGCAATTTCACAGAAAGAACTTCAGATCTCATCCAAGATCATGTTTCAAATATTTGATGCTGCAACTATACACTGTTGATACGTTATTCCAATTGTATCAAATGTTAACCATTTACAGTACAATTGCGTGCAGTTACTCTGCATCGGGATTGTATGATTACTCTGGAAGTTGTAAAACATTCATCTGCTTTTCAGTTTATACTATATTAGATAAGTTCTTTAGCCGCTCCCAATTTTACAGGTATTTTAAGTGATTTTCAGTTTTTAGCTAGTAAAATTTGTGGCGGCTTCTTGTAAGCTTTCCAAGAATGTTGTATGCCTGAGTTTATCTTGAAGAGAAGAAGAGACTGCATTTATACCTCACCCTTCACTCAGAGTCTCAGAGCATCTTATAGTCTCCTTTCCCTTCCTCTCCCTGTAACAGACACCTTATGAGGTAGGCTGGGCTGAGATAGCTCTCAGAGCACTGCTCTTGAGAGAACAGCTCTGCTGAGAACTTGTGGCTGACCCAAGGTCACACAAGCAGCTGCATGTGGAGGAGGAGTGGGGAATCAAACCCGGTTCTCCCAGATTAGAGTTCACGCATTTAACCACTGCACCAAACAAATGTAACAGGGCCTTTTGCTGTGTCAAAATTAATCCTCTCACTCAATGCACAGCAGCCAAGAAGGTCAGAGTGCCTGCTCCGGCTGCAACGCCACTGAGGATGTTCTCCGCAGCTGAGAATGAAACATCTGGAAGAAAAACTTTCTCCAGTAGAACACGGCACTTGAGCCCGAAAGATTCTACAAACCCTAAAAATTAATCCTATTATTAAATTAATTCAATTCAGAAATATGGATGATCCCATAAAAGAAAAAAATAACTCCACTTTTCCAGAATGACATTTACAAAATAAAAACGTAGTGGTTATCTAGACCTTATTTTAAATGTGCAAAATACCATCTATGTCAGGGGTGTCCAGCCTGCGGGTCAGAACTGGCCTGCCCAGGGCTTTAATCAGTTCTGTGGCTCTTTTCTCCCTGCTCCTGTCCTCACCCTTGTCTTTGCCGGCTGCAGCAGGAAGCTCTTCTGGGCTTGCAAAGCTTCAAATAAAATGTGGAATGGATTTTCCATTAAGGTCTCTGTGCACAGATAGATGGTCTATTGGCCCCAGAGACCTTGATGGAAAATCCAGTCCACATTTTCCTTGCAACTTTGTCTGTGCTGCAATGTGTTTCAATGGAGTGGAGCTCAGTTTCACTTTCCAGCATTCCTATGGCCAACTAAAGCTGTTGTTTCCTTGCAAATAAAGGGTTGATGCTTTGAGCCAGTTTGTTTCTACTGAATGGATCTGAGGGGGATATTACACTGGAGAGCCAATACCAATCTGAGTATACCGGGGAGAGATGCGGAGAGAAAATCACAATGCCCAGCCATTTCATGTATTCCTAGACTCAGAGCATTTTATATTTTTAGTTTCTGCTGTGATCCTTGTGCTTTGTGATGTTGTATTTTAAAAATTGCATTGCCAAATTCCACTATTTTCCCTGCTTTCATTTTTAAACAAAATGTCTCAAGAGTTTTAAGCGTGTTTGTATTTTAAGTAAAAAAAACAACAACTTTGTATTTGTCTGTATCCTTATAAAGTTTATATCTCTGCTACTTGGCGTTACATTTTATGACATGCAAGACCTGGCCCCACAAAGTCCCACTTATGTCAGATTGGGCCCTCATAACAAATGAGTTTGACACCCCTGATCTATGTGGAACTAATAGAGTTCACGTATTTATAAATATAAAAAAGATCATTATATTTTATTAGTGCTTCCACAGTTCTAGGGATGGCCTGTACCCATGTTGCCTGGTGTTATTCCAGGATAATGTCTTATCTAAAACTAGTGATTTCAACAGGCTTAGATTGGAATAACTACCCAGAGTTGCAGACAGTGTAACTCGTATGTGGCTTTCAGACTGCTTGACTTCTTTCTAGCAATCCCTTTTATATTTCTGTATTGTAAAATGTTGTATCTGAAAATATAGAAAGTGTGGTGAAACCTTTGGCATTTTTCAGTGGGAAAATTGTTTTCAGTGACCAAATGCTCAGTTTCCATTGTTCCAAACAGCAGCACTTTCTATGATTCTAGTCACATTAAACGTTGGCTTGGATCTAAACATTCTAGTTTGTCCTTTCCCTTTTGCATAGTATTTTTTTTTAAATATACCCTCTCATTAAAAAGATATGGAGCTTTCTAGAAGAAACGTTAACACATGAAGAAATTCTCATTGCAATATATATTGCAGTTCCTTCCATGTAACATAATTAATAATCAGCTACATTCAATTCCAGTAGCACTTTAGAGATGAACAAGATTTTAGGGGGTATGAACTTCTGAAACTTGAAATTCCCTTTGTCAGTTTTGACTTTCAAAAGCTTATATCCAAAACTACTTGGAGGTCTCTTGTTGGTCTCCTGGACTCAAGTCTAACATGGCTACCCGCTGAAACGATACTTAATAATCAGTTTCCTAGGAAGAGAATCTTTATAATGGATTTAAGGATCAGCATGGGGAAAAAAACCCATGTGCATCATCAGATTTTAAGAACTGCGTTAAATTCTTGGAATTTTGCAGAACTGTTTTCTTTTGTTTCGCTGTGTTTTTTTAAAAAAATTTCAGGGCAAGCAATGTTTGCCTTAGAATTATATCAATAAGCATGATAACTAGATATGCATCTCGGGCAACAGTCTTTGTGTCTGTGACTCTGAACATGTATAAAATGAGAAAAGTGACATGATGGTATTTTGCACAAGATGGGGGGTAGGCATGGGTGTGAGTGTGTTTAAAGTGAAAATGAACAACATAAATAAGGCTTTGCACTGCTGTTAAAGGTATAAGTTTAGTATATATCAGTTTCCTTTTGTCCTGGTTGTGCAAAATTTCTGACTTGCACCTTATGTTGCTGTCCTGTTGGAACTCTTTTTGTTCTTGCTACCGGCAAACCAAATTTTTGCCAGACTTTCAGCCACAACTTCTAATGTCAACATATCAAGTCATCCAGGAAAGAACCTGAATTTTTTTAACCAGTCAGCTTACTTGGTGTTATTAAGGTAGCACTTTTAGAGGTTAAGACCAATGCCCAACCATGGGCGTTAAGTTTTGTTATACTTAATTTCCAGCTACTCATTTCTGCAACATTTTGCAGTTTACTTGTTCACAGGAGACACCCAGTATGGTTTGAGAAAAGATGGCTTTCAATACAGCCATTGTGATAAGATCCTGATTGTACATCATGGATTAGCAGAGTTCTTTCAACAATCACCATATTTTGTTAAATACTTTTATCAGTGAAAGGTCTGTTGACCATATAACAAACTTTGTTGTTACTTTTAGGGGCTCACGAAACATGGTGACAAAATTCAGTTTATTTCAGTAGTGCAATATAAGTCCCAAATTGTTACTATTTAAACAAGTTCAACCAACGGTTAATGTTAGCTTTTTATGTTAAGACGCTACTCTTAAAATATTCCCTTTTTGCCTGGTCATGTGTGTTCTAATCAGACCTGGTATCTCATTAATTGTTGCAGAAGATTTTTTAAAAAGGTTTCTGAACAGTATGTATTCTTAACAGCAGGGAGAAAACTTGTTTTGAGTGTATTAATATCCTTGATTTTTAATAAAACTTTAAAATTACTAAAATGTGATTAAATTGATTTGAATTAAGTATAAATATGTGCTTTATATTGTCTGGACTGATGGGTTCAGATGAATAATGGTGTGTAGCTTCTACATCTTATCAGTTATATTTTAAGGGCACTGGTTAAGCAGAAAATAATATTTTCATTTAATATTTTAGTATAGGCATATTATATTTCCAGCTACACAGATTCTTAACTTTCTCTTTCACCAGAAAACATAATTAAGTAATTCATAATTTTATTTTAGTATTAGAGAAGTATACAATTTTAGCAATACTCTCCTAAAGGCTGTTAGACATCAGGTAATGTGTGTGTATGTGTGCGGGGTGGGGGGTTTAACTAACAACCTTAAAGTGTAGTAGGAACCATTCTCCTGACAAAATAAAGTATCTTGCATCAGAGGCTCAAAATCTCAGCAATGTTCAAAACATTATTTAGATATAACAATTATTTCACAAAGACTACTTTTAACATGAGCAGGCCACCCACAGTGCTGACAAGAGAAAATGGCATGCAAGCCACCCAGTGAGACTGAGGTAATTTTTTTTTCATCTTTGCTTAAATTATAGTCACTAGACCAGATAATGTAGAAACTTTTTACAGCCAGCTATGGAAAGGGGAGAAAGCATTCCTTTTTTTCCCCCCCTGATAAATTAATAATAAGTCAAAAGTTTTTTGGGGAAATCTAAAATATTTGACATATATACATCTTCAGTATGAAGGAAGAGGGAATGGCATTCTTTGTTAATACGCTTCAGTTTGAAGCTTTTCTGCATTGTGATATGAAAATGAAACGTTGTTTTCACTTTAACAGTTGAAAGTTTCAGTATGTCCTCATCATGTAAATAGTTTAATACAGGAATTCTCCGTTGGTTAGAACTGCCCTTATGCTTCTGATCCTGGGTCTTCTGAAATCAGTCCATGTTGCTCACAAACATGAAAGCAAAATCAGATCCAGAAAAAAAAGTCAGAGCAAGAGCTGTGTTTCAGCAAATTATTTTGTAATTTTGATAACTTCTCCAAGTTGAATTAATTAATAATGATACCATGAGGGGGGACTGTTTTTCTGGAAAGCCAAACAACATTGTATTATTCCCTCCCCCGCAAATGAATAAAGTGTAACTTATACCGCTGTTCTGCCCATGGTATTCAAATGCATGTTTGTTTCACTTTATACAGTCATAATGAAAGGAATATATTAGGGACGATCAGGTTACCTACAGGGCATAGATAGAACTGTAAAATTCATCTCTGCAGCCAAAGCAAACTCCAAAGGCACCACAATGAAATGGAAAGGTTTTTTTTGTCTAGGAAACCGAAGTTGCTTTTGATTGTGCTGAAGCTTCTGCTGCGTGGAGAAAGGCTAAGCAATGAATGCTTATAATTTTAATTTTTTTAAATTTGATACAAACATTTGTGTTTGTACTCACACAGCTGTAATCACTAGAAGAGAAGCATAACAGATCCACCGAGCAAACTCGGCGCAGGGTTCACTGCTCTGTCCAATTTATTTACGTGCTTATCCCCTCTCGAAAACAGGAGCCAGTAATACAGCAGACACACTATTCCAGGAAGTGCTGGGTCGCAAAGACAAAGCCGATTCCACGAGAAATGCCCTCAATGTTCTCCAGCGCTTCAAATTTCTTTTCAATCTTCCGTTGAATATTGAGAGAAATATTCAAAAGGTATTTGATCATTTACAATACAGTATAAGCAATAATCTTGCACCCCAATTTGCAATAAATTTCTTACTCTAATTAATTTTGTGTGTGTGTGTGTTTCCGAAGGGTGATTATGATGTCGTCATTAATGACTATGAAAAAGCGAAGTCGTTGTTTGGGAAGACTGAGGTTCAGGTGTTTAAAAAATGTGAGTTTCGGATTTTGTTAAAGTCAATTGTGGTTTTTACGGGAACATTAATAATGCAGAACAAGCTAAAGACATATTTGAGGTTCAACTTCTGTTTATGCATAATCTTCTGCAGCATTTGGAACAATTAGTCTGGTGAAGTTTCTCTCTTAAAATATATTTGTTAGGTCCAAAAATTTACTTCTTATGTAGGGAGGAGATATTTAACAGAAGAGAATTCTAGGATACAACTCATAATTTTGTGCGTATACCAGGAGGTGAAGTAAGTTTTATGAGACATAAAATAGGTTAGGGAATGTGTATATATATATATATATATATATATATATATATATATATATATATATTTAAAAGATTTTTGAAAGAGTTGCAGCATGAAGTTTTAAAAATAATGTATATCTTTTCAGGTTAAAATTAAAATATAAAGAATTTATGTATGAAACGTTCTGTCCTGAACAGGGAATGGTTTTTGTGTAATTCTCTAAGAATAAATGGGTTTGTGTTGCATGTATTTATACATTAATTATGTTAATATTATATTGTAACTATATATTTTAATAATTTCATACATCTCTGAATAATCTGTGTCTTTACTGCTGGTAGAGAATTTAAATTTTATTCTTGAGTACTCCATTTTTAAAAGTTCAGACTCATAACAGAATACTAGCTGCCATGCTCTTTCTCACAAGAGTTAAACAGAAGGTTCAGAGACCTAATTTAAAAAAAAAACAAATCTATAATGGAGGAGGAAGAAAAACAATAGCAAGGTGATATTGGCGTAAAACTCGCAATGTGGGTTAAAGTAAAATATGTTAAAATTTAGCTCACTGTTTGACTATTACATTAAATTCATGACATTTTACGTGCAAAAGAGCAAATTTTATCTTATAACTTTAAAACCTTAGATTATGCAGAAGTTGAAACTCGAGTTGAAGCACTAAGAAATCTACTTCTGGATAAACTGCTTGAAACGCCATCAACATTACACGATCAAAAACGCTATATAAGGTTATCTTCTTTCGTTTATATCATATCATCTTTTTAATGTGCAGACGGCAACATTTCCTTGGTTTATATTATTCTAACAATTTTGAGCATTGCTTCCTGTTTAAAGAATAGCAACTTCTCTGCGTCACCTTTTGCTGTTTCAGGGTCTTGTGTGAAAAGCACAGGCTGTTGTTCTTCATGTAATATCTTAAACGCTCACCTCTGATTCCTCTGCCTTGCAGTGGTCTGATGACAAAGTTTATCTGAAAATGCAGTGCAGTCATTTCAGTACACTGTGTGTTCCTTTAATAGCAGGTGCTGTGGCTCATTTATTAAATATGAGACACGTACAATATGAATCTTAAACCATTTCCAGCTGAGAAGGAGCATTAAAGACAACTTTGAAATTAACACTACAGTCTCTAATTAAAATTGATATAGAAAAGCTTTGTAACCTTTGCTTTGCTTTTCTGTACAATGGACATTTTATTTCTCCCTTTCTCTTGAAATACACATGCCCAGGTGCTTTGGAAATGGCCCGGTACTTAAGCAGTTAATCAGAATTGCTCCTGCAGTGCAGAGTATGTGAACATTTATAAGCTATTTCTCTTTTAGAATAGTGTATGAGAATAATGTTTTTTTGTATTGACATACTCAAATAAGGGATATTGGCATTTTATCTCGTTACATATACTTAACCCATTTTAACTATCGTTTAATGTATTCTTTTTTTCTAATGGCAAACTAGAATGGTGTTTATAATGTATAGAATGATGTTTATAATGTATGTTACATGTTAAAAAGTAAATTAGGTGGACAAGAACATCACGAGGAAATACATGTCCTTTTGTTTTACCAAGACTTGTAGCAAGAGCAGTTACCGTTCACTGGTTTCCCACACAAATGCTATCCAGACCAAATGGTCTTCCGATTTGTTTATTACACTATTTTGACTTTGGATCCTAACTTTGTATCACTTTACATCCTTAACCGCTACCCACCAGCTATATGTAGTTCTGCTCTCTGTACCCTGTTCCCTTGTCTGAAGAAGTATGCAGGCACACAAAAGCTTACATTCTGAATAAAACGTCACCTGCCTTAAAGGTGCTGCTGGACTCAAACTTTGTTCTACTGATTCAGACCAACACGGCTGCCCACCTGGATCTGTTGATAAGCTATGCAGTGCATTGCAAAAGGACAGCGTTATCCCTGGGAGCGAAACATTTTAGCGCTTGTTTTTTGTCCACTGACAGCATGAAGTGACATACAACTACATGTGATAAGAAAACAACGGAGATGGGTTTTAAAGCTAGTCCCCAAAGCTAATGCCAGTTCCTTTAAAATGTGCTCTGGAGGGGACAGGAAGTGAATACAGAGACAAGTACAAGCCTTATCTGTTAGTGATTGGAAGAGATGGGAAATGCACCTGTGCAGTACACTCCTCTCCAGTTAACCTAGTAAACCAAACCGTTAAGGTGCAAAATACCCAGTAATCCATTGTAGAGCAAGAGCCTTAGCAGTGTTTCAGTCAGGATCAGGCCTTCTTCTGGCTAAAAAATTCCTTGTCATCATGGAGAAGCTTGAGCTCCTCCGCCACTTCTTACGACATAGCTTGGAGCCCTAAGTTTGCAGTGTCCAAAACGTGCAGTCCTTCTTGCTTGATTTATTAAGGAGCAAGAGAGCACAATTTCACTCTTCTTGCATTTTAGGCATTTGCATAATAGGGTTGCCAGGTCCCCCCTGGCCACTGGGGGTGGGATGGGGTTGCCAGCTCTAGGTTGGGATGAACCCCCCCCCCCTCCCAGAGATTTGTGGGTGGAGCCCAGAGAGGACGGGGACCTCAGTGGCCATAGAGTCCTCCCTACAAAGCATCCACTTTCTCCAGGGGAACTGATCCCTGTAGTCTGGAGATTAGCTGTAAAGGCAGGCAATCTCCAGTCCTCACCTGGAGGCTGGCATCGCTGGATATTACATCTTGGAGTGTGCTTCCTGCTCTACTAGAAGAACAGAGGATCCTTGGCCTAGGTTAGCATCTCAACATCTCTCCCTGACTTAAACCCAGGCCTCAGATTCAGCAGGAGCTCACAGGAGCGCAGCTCCTGAACCTTTCTGACAGTTCCCCCTCCTCTTCCCCACCTACCTTGTCCATTGAATAGTAGGTGCAGCTGCATAACAATCCCTGGATTAGGAGAGCGGGCAGGCAGCCAGCCACCAGGGGCTTTGCCACACACACACACACCCCAGCCCTCATTAACCCCTGGAGAAGCCCACGCCACCCTTTTCCCACTTCTTATGTGATTTTGGGCAGTGGGTGGCTTGCTGGCCTTTTGGCTGTGTGGGGGAGATAGCCCAGAAGAGCCCCAGTTGAGTGAGGCCTGCTTGGGCTGACTGGATCTCTAGCCAGCCCAAGCAGGCCTCGCTCGGGGCTCTTCTTTCTTGCTTTTGGCTGGTAGGGGGGTGGTATATGCTAATGAGTTATGCTAATGAGCTCCACCACCTATTTTTCTACAAAACGTCTCCTGCTTAAGCCTATGAGGATGGATAAGGAATAAATGTTCGGATAGTCTTTATCAGACAGCATACTTAAAGGAAACGGAGCTGCTTGAGGAGTATAAAGAATCTTTCACTCTCTCTCCCTCTCTCAAGAGATGAAGGGGAAATAAAGAGCCAGCACCCTTGAGTTCCCTGGAAGGATATTCCCCAGGAGAAGTTCTGCTACCCTAAAATATATTTTTATAGTATCTCCTCCCTGCCTGCCCCTGTTAACATGGATTTTAAAAGGAACTGGATAAATTGAAGGAGGAAAACCTTGACTACTGGCTAGCGTTAAAGAAATGTGCTTGGGCTCAACTATATCCCTTTATTTATATTACGCCAAACCCCTCAACATCTGTATACTGAGTGGAGACTTAATGAGGCTTAAAACAATTCAGCTTACTTTGATATTTCTATCGGGACGATGGAAGCTCTTTTTCTGAAAAAAGAAAACATTCTGTTCATTGGTAGTAGAAGTTCTTAATTAGTGTACAGTTGGGTATCTTACTATATAGTCAGCACCAGCCCCAGAGCATGCTGTAGTAGCCAGAATGCAAACCTCAACTACAAGCACAGCTATGAAAAATGTGCCTCTATTACGTTACGGCATTATTCACATGTAAAAAACCATACTTTTTCAATATAGGAGGAATGTGATAAAATATCAACGCAAGCTGAATCATTTTAAACTCTCTATCCGTAGGTACATAATGAATGAAAGGAGAGAAAAACTAGCTTAAAGATCCGAATTATTCTTCATTAATGACGGCACGCGTTGTGGGCAGTAAAGATGTCTCAAACCTCTTGCTGCTGAAGCTATTCTTTTGTGAATATGTGAATAGGCTATTCTATGTGAATAGGCTGCTTTTTTGCAGTGCCTCCAAATGTTTGCATTGGAAACGCACCTGACTGTCCAGTTACCCTGAGATAGTTCTGTCTGAGAACAGGACCTCGGTAACTTAGTAGCCTGTAACAGACATAAGAACATAAGAGAAGCCATGTTAGTTCAGGCCAATGGCCCATCCAGTCCAACATTCTGTGTCACACAGCGGCCAAATATATATATATATATATATATATATATATATATATATATATATATATATACATACACACACACTGTGGCTAATAGCCACTGATGGACCTCTGCTCCATATTTTTATCTAACCCCCTCTTGAAGGTGGCTATGCTTGTGGCCGCCACCACCTCCTGTGGCAGTGAATTCCACATGTTAATCACCCTTTGGGTGAAGAAGTACTTCCTTTTATCCGTTTTAACCTGTCTGCTCAGCAATTTCATCGAATGCCCACGAGTTCTCGTATTGTGAGAAAGGGAGAAAAGTACTTCTTTCTCTACTTTCTCCATCCCATGCATTATCTTGTAAACCTCTATCATGTCACCCCTCAGTCGACGTTTCTCCAAGCTAAAGAGCCCTAAGCGTTTCAATCTTTCTTCATAGGGAAGGTGTTCCGATGTAATGACACCGATGTAATGACGGGCATTGCTTATAGTCAGGGCTTTTTTAATAGCAGGAACTCCTTTGTATATTAGGCCACGCACCCCTGATGTAGCCAATCCTCCTTGAACTTACAGGAGGCCCTGTACTAAGAGCCCTGTAAGTTCTTGGAGGATTGGCTGCATCATGCACTAGCACCTACTGATATGTTGTTTTGTAATTGATGTTTTATAATTGTTTTATGTTCCTATGTTTTATCTTGTTCGGTCATTCTTTGACCCCAACCTGTGAGCCGCCCTGAGCCTGCCTTTGGTGGGGAGGGCGGGATATAAATTAAATAAATAAATAAAGCAGGGCTATGTAGCCTAATATGCAAAGGAGTCCCTGCTACAAAAAAAAAGCCCTGCTTATAGTTAAGAATTTGCTGTCATAACAATGCTTTGATGAGTGTCCAACATTCAGAGTTTCAGATAAGACTCTTTCAGAACTCCGGTGGTCCACTTTTCTTTGCAGGGGGGGGTGGTGGTGGAAAAATACAGACATGGTGTCATGTATGGGAACGTTCCCCATCTGAATGCTCATCCATTTAAACCTTTTGCAGATACCTTTCTGATCTCCATGCAGAAGGGGACCCAGCCTGGCAGTGTATTGGCGCCCAGCATAAATGGATTCTGCAGCTTATGCACAACTGCAAAGAGAGCTATGTGAAAGAACAGAAAGGTAAATGTGGTTAAGCTTAAAGAAATTGTTCTGTTGGGACCTAAAGTATAGCTGTTGTTTGTGGGGGGGGGGGGGGGATCTGGGGGGACCGGGAGCAATCTCAGAGCCAAGTCACTTGTAACACTCAGAATTTATTATCTGATTCTCTCAGCATGTAATAGAACCTTAAAAAGCAACCAGTAGAATAATAGTGTTGGAACGAATCTTCAAGGTCATCTAGTCCAACCCCCTGTACAATGCAGGAATTCACAAGTGCCACAGTAGTGGGGAAGAAGGTATGGATAGGGGCTACACAGTACAGAGGAAGGGTTTTGATGATGATCTCTGTACCATTTCTTCATTCAAATATGGGTTCCCCAAGCTACTTCTAGGCCCAACAGAGAGAAGGAGAAATACTTTGAATTGTACCTATAAGCAGTGGAAGACAGGTATCTATTTTTCTCACTACTGGTGTTAGAAGCTGCCTTGGGAAGGGTAGTTTAGATTGGAGAAATGGCAGCAAGGCGGGGTGGGGGGGGAAGAGTTCAATCCCTTCTGTGTCCTTCCCCCTGCAGCTGCCTTTTTACATGTATTGCAGATTTTTTTGGGGGGGGGAGGGGTCTGATCACCAGGGCTTTTTTTGTAGCAGGAACTCCTTTGCATATTAGGCCACCCCCACCCCGATGTTGCCAATCCTCCAAGAACTTACCTTCAAGGGCCTACTGTATGCTACAGGAGGATTGGTTACATCAGGGGTGTGTGGCCTAATATGCAAAGGAGGTTCCTGCTACAAAACAAGCCCTGCTGATCACAGATTGTGCCAGCATCACAGGTAGTTTGGCCTGTAAAGTTAATAAAGTTTTTTTAGCTATGCCACTTTGGCCAGTTCTTTTTTAAGAGCCAGTTTGGTGTAGTGGTTAAGTGTGCGGACTCTTATCTGGGATAACCGCGTTTGATTCCCCACTCCTCCACTTGCACCTGCTGGAAGGGCCTTGGGTCAGCCATAGCTCTGGCAGAGGTTGTCCTTGAAAGGGCAGCTGCTGGGAGAGCCCTCTCCAGCCCCACCCACCTCACAGGGTGTCTGTTGTGAGGGGAGAAGACATAGGAGATTGTAAGCCGCTCTGAGTCTCTGATTCAGGGAGAAGGGCGGGATATAAATCTGCAATTCTTCTTCTTCTTCTTCTTAAAAAATGAAATTAATAGTTTTCATTCCCTACAAACCCTTATGAGGGCCGGATCTGGGGGAGGGCAGAGGCGGGTGCTTGCCCCAGGCGCTGACAGGGGGGGGGGCGCCAAATTGGACATGGAGTTCATTGTATTCTATGGGACCATAAGACAAAATGGCCCAAAAGGGGGGCGTCATTTTTTAATTTTGCCTCCCCCTCAAAAAACATGTAGATCCGGTCCTGACCCTTATGATCCGGTTTGCTTTTAATGAAGGAATTATGGTGAATCAAGCTCACAGCCTTCTGGACTGGCCAAACCAGAGGAAGTGGCTGGTGCTTCTTTCTGTGCCCCTTTGAAGTAGCAGTTGCTAGGAGTTTGTTCTACTGGAAACCATCTCCACCTACTTCTTGCCTTGCAAGCCAATTTCTTCTGGGGCTCTGGAAAATAGTGGTACCCGGAGATCTCTCACAGCACTTGGTTCCAGGGTTCCCTCTCTACTGAGTTAGTGTGAACCAACTCACAGTTTTTTAGCCTCCAGCTCACACATTGTTGTCTTAGCTCAGGAGAAATGGCCCCAGAGCAAACTAATTTGATACAGTAGCTCACAACTTTAATGCCAAGAGAATTTTTGGCATTAGAATTTTTGTAGAGAATTTTTTTGTAGAGAAAGGAAAAATTTTGCTCACAAGACACCACGGCTTAGAGCAGGGGTGTCAAACTCGTTTGTTATGAGGGCCGGATCTGACATAAATGAGACTTTGTTGGGCCGGACCGTGTTTGGCTGGGCCATGTGTGTACCTGTATAACAGGGGTGGCCAACGGTAGCTCTCCAGATATTTTTTGCCTACAACTCCCATGGAAATTGTAGGCAAAAAACATCCGGAGAGCTACCGTTGGCCACCCCTGCTATATAAGATTAGGTAGCAAAGATATAAACTTTTTAAAGGACACAGACGAACATGATTGAGGATCTTTTTTTAAAAACCTTAAGATAAAACGTGCTTAAAACATTAACACTTGTTGGTCTTAAGGGTGCTTTCTTTCTATTTCTCCCATGGGATCCAGGGAAGTGGGCAAAGGAAGCTCTGGCTCTTTCATTCATTTCATTTCATTTTATTCGATTTATATCCTGCCCCCCCCCCCCGAGGCGGCTCAGGGTGCCTTTCCTTCCCTCCCCAGGGTAGCAGGAGGGGGAGGAGCCTCAACCAATGGAGAAAATAGAGGGTTTGATCTGTAGCTCCTGTGAGATTGATCAAGCTTTGCAAAGCAAGCTGAGACACAGAAGGGAGCAAGAGAGAGGAAGAAGGAAGCAGACAAGAGCCAGTTGCTCAGGGGCCTGATAGAAGCCCTCTGGGGGCCTGATTCTGCCCCTGGGCTGCATGTCTGACACCACTGGCTTAGAGGGAACATTGCTTGGTTCCTCTGTGGATATTCCTGAGGTCCAGTGCCTATTGAAAGTGTAGAGTTGCCAGGTCCTCTCTGCTGAAAGAGATGTATCTGCCGCCTCCATCATCAGGCCGTACAGACGGCAAGAAGTTGAGTGTGCAGTTGCTTAGCTAGCAAGGGCACTTGGAGTGTCTTTGATTTGTGTAACTATCTGCCAAGAGACAAGGGGGCGGGGGGAACAGTTGCTGTCAAAACATCAGTTTATAGGGCATCCTGCCTTCAAAATGGCGCCATGAATCAGACTGTAAATGCTTGAATAAGGACAGCAGAGTCAGTACAGTCCCTGATCAAGGGCAAGCCCAACCTGCCCAGAAATAGTGCTGGCTGCAATTCAGAGCTCTGTGAAAATAAATTCCTGTTCCAGGCTCTGCATGTGAGTGCAGGCATGCGGGCGCTTTCCATCCTTGGAGACTGAATAGATCAGGGGTGGCCAAACTTACTTAGTGTAAGAGCCACATAGAATAAATGCCAGATGTTTGAGAGCTGTAAGTCAGGAAGGAAGGCAGGCAAGCAAACAGATGGGGAGGGAGGGGGAAGGGGAAAGAAAGCAACTTTAATTTTAAATGCATTCTCCAAGCTGCTGGCTGGCTTGGCTTGGAGAAGTGATTTGAAGAAACAAATGTCTTCTCCAAGCTGGCCAGTGGGGCAGTGGGGGCTTCAAGAGCTACACAATATGTGTGGAAGAGCCACATATGGCTTCCAAGCCACAGTTTGGCTACCCCTGGCATAGATGCTGCCTTCTTCTCCAAAGTAATGAGAACAAAGTCATGCACGTTTGATGCTCAGAGCAACTAGGGTTCATGCATCCTCAAAGACCAGGTTTCCCCATGGTGGTGGCCCTGGGCACAGCGGCACCTGTTAACGTTATCTCTGGTACCCGCCAAGTTCTTTTAGGAAGTGGGTGGGGCCAGGTAGGGCTTTTGCCCAGCATGGCTTCTGATTGGCTATGGGAGATTTGGTTGGCTGTGCAGGTATTCTTTTAAATGTCCTTTGGCAGAAGCTGCCACCACAGCACAAAGGGGCCACAACATGTAGCCTTGTGCCCAAGGACACCTTTTCTTGCTCCCACTAAGCAGGGGTGGAATTCTAGCAGGAGCTCCTTTGCACCACTAGGCCACACACCCCCTGATGTAGCCAGTCCTCCAAGAGCTTACAAAAAAGAGCCTTGTAAGCTCTTGGAGGATTGGCTACATCAGGGGGGTGTGGCCTAACAGGGGTGTGTGTGGCCTAATATGCAAAGGAGCTCCTGCTAGAATTCCACCTCTGCCACTAAGCATTTGCTGGAGTTGGGCGGGTCCTTTTTCAACCTACTGTGACCAGGGGGTGGGGGGGTGGGAATGCTTCAGCAGCAGCAGCAGTACAACCACAGCGCAATGATCATCTTTGAGGAAGGAAAGATCCCCTAGCTGCTGTGCTGGCAGGGTGGGGGGTGGGGTTAGGAGATTAAATCCTTGCTTCTCGTTCTCAAGCCTGCTGTTTTCAGTAGCCAACCAGGCTTCTTTTCTGTCCCCTCCCAAGCCAAGCAGGCTTCCCCTGCTAGCTGCAGCAATGTGAAGTCAAGCAGAGGATGCCAGCACATTTGAGTGTGAATGGCTGTTCTCTCCCCCCCCCCCCTCATTTCCAGTCATCTTCTTTTATTCCTGAGCAGCAACACCAGGGAGGAAAGGAGACTCGCTGGCTTGAAGGGAGGGGGGAGGAGAAACATTCCCCCCCTCCCCAGTCAGCTTCTTTTTCTTCTGAGCAGCATTGTTTGAAGGGAGGGAGGGAGCAAGCCCTCCCACCTGCCAGTCACCTTCTGAAAGGAGACTCACTGGCTTGAGCAGAAGGGGAGTTCAAAGGGAGAGCCAGTTTGGTGGAGTGGTTAAGTGCACGGACTCTTATCTGGGAGAACCGGCTTTGATTCCCCACTCCTCTACTTGCAGTTGCTGGAATGGCCTTGGGTCAGCCATAGCTCTGGCAGGAGTTGTCCTTGAAATGGCAGCTGCTGTGAGAGCTCTCTCAGCCCCCACCCACCTCACAGGTTGTTTGTTGTTGGGGAGGAAGATAAAGGAGATGGTGAGCCACTCTGAGGTTCAGAGTGAAGAGCGGGATATAAATCCAATATCTTCTTCTTCTTCCTCCCCCCAGGCCAGTCACTTGTGAAAGGAAGCTTGCGGTTTTGCGGTTGGTGCTGCCTCTTCTGGCAGCCATTTTGTACTTGCGGCCACCACCCTTAGTCAAAAACCCAAAGGTGCCCACAAGCTCACAAAGACTGGGGACCCATAAGCTACCATCATAGAATCCCAGAGTGGTAAGAACCATACAGGCCATCTAGTCCAACCTCCTGCTCAGTGCAGGATCAGCCTAGAGCAGGAGTGTCGAACATGAAGTTTGGGGACTCAGTCCAGCCCCTGGAGGGCTCCTATCAGGCCCCCAAGCAAAGGGCTGTCATCTGCTTCCTTCTCCCTATATCTTGCTTCCTTCTGCAGAACAGCTTGCTTTGCAAGGTTTGCTCAATCGCACAGGAGCTACAGAGCAAAACCTCCATTTTCTCCATTGGCTGAGGCTCCTCCCTTGGGGAGGAAGGGGGGAGAAATAGCTTGCTTTGCCAGGCTCTCTCAATTGCACAGCAGAGCTACTGAGCCAAGCCTTTCTTCCTTCTATTGACTGAGGCTCCTCCCCCCCGCTCCCAGTCCCCCAGGGAAGGAAGGAAAGAGCCAGAGCTTCCTTTGCCCAGTTCTGTGGATCCCTTGGGAGAAATACAAAGAAAGCATCTTTAAGACCAATGAGTGCTAACATTTTAAGCATGTTTTAAGTTTTTGAAATATATATATATTTGTGTTTGTGTCCTTTATAAACTTTGTATCTCTGCTACCTAATCTTAAATAGGTACACACATGGCCCAGCCCAGCATGGCCCAGCTCAACAAGGTCTCATTTATGTCAGATCCGGCCCTCATAACAAATGAATTTGACACCCCTGACCTAGAGCATCCCTGGCAAAAGTTTGTCCAGCCACTGCTTAAAGACTGCCAGTGAGAAGGAGCTCACCCAACTCCCCAGGTAGCTGATTCCACTGATGAACAATTCTTTACTGTAAAGAAGTTTTTCCTAATAGCCATCTGGTACCTTCCCACCCTTAATTTAAACCCATCATTGCCAGTCCTATCCTTTGCTGCCAACAGGAACGGCTCCCTATCCTCCTCTAAGTGACAGCCTTTCCAATACTTAAAAAAGAGAGCAATCGTGTCCCCCCTCAGCCTCCTCTTCTCCAGACTGAACATGCCCAAGTCCCTCAGCCTTTCCGCATAGGACTTGGTCTCCAGGCCCCGATCATCCTCGTCGCTCTCATCTGCACCCCCTCCAGTCTGTCCACATCCCCCTTCATTCAGATGAAGTGCCATTGACTGCTGCTCTTTTATTGCGGTTCTCCAACCAGTTCCCTGTCCACCTTTCTTGGAGTGCAGTCAGTTCAGGGGTGGCCAAACTTGCTCAGTTTAAGAGCCTCATAGAATAAATGTTAGATGTTTGAGAGCAGGAAGGAAGGAAGGAAGGAAGGAAGGAAGGAAGGAAGGAAAATAGATGGGGAGGGAGAGGTGGAAAGAAAGCAATTTTAACTTTATATGCATTCTCCAAGCCACTGACTGGGTAGGCTAGGAGAAGTGATTTAAAGAGACAAATGCCTTCTCCAAGCCAGCCAATGGGGTGATGGGGGCTTTGAGAGCCACACGATACATGTGAAAGAGCCACATGGGGCTCCCAAGCCACAGTTTGGCCACCCCGCCCTCATTTACCCATCAGAACATTATGGGGAACCCTGTCAGAAGCTTTACTGAAATCCAGTTAAAGAACCTCAAAGACATTCCTTTGATCTAGGAAGCTCATCACTCGATCAAAGAAGGAAATGAGGTTAGTCAGACAGGACCTGTTGGAGACCAGTCCATGCTGTGCTTTAGATGCTTGCAGATTGAGCCCTTTAAAATCCGCTCCAGTATCTTCTCTGGGACAGCTGTGGCAATTATTTTGTGGCTGGCTCTTGCCTCTAGTAGCAGCCATGTTTGGTCCCCATTCTGTTGCCGTGCTCACCAGTCCGGGTCAGAATTCCAAACGTGCCTGCAGGCTCAGAAAAGGTGAGGACCCCGTCATAGACCATCACCACTTTGCGTGGGTGGGTGTGCATGGGATGGAGAAGGTAGAGAAAGAAGTATTTTTCTCCCTTTCTCACAATCCAAGAACTCGTGGGCATTCAATGATATTGCTGAGCAGTCGGGTTAGAACGAATAAAAGGAGGTACTTCTTCACCCAAAGGATGATTAACATGTGGAATTCACTGCCACAGGAGGTGGTGGCGGCTACAAGCATAGCCAGCTTCAAGAGGGGGTTAGATAAAAATATGGAGCAGAGGTCCATCAGTGGCTATTAGCCACAGTGTGTATATATGTGTGTGTGTGTATATAAATAAATAAATTTTTGGCCACTGTGTGATACAGAGTGTTGGACTGGATGGGCCATTGGCCTGATCCAACATGGCTTCTCTTATGTACTTATGTGTATCCTCTACTTCTCAGCTGCATGAGAGATAGACCATCCTGGACTTTGGCTTTAGTATGCATTTGATATAATCCAGTTATTAACCAATAAACTGATGTATACCTTTAAAAAGAGAGAGAGTAAGAACATAAACACTGCAAGTTGCAACCACCATGTTACCCAAATACAGCGAAATGCATTTTCATATGCAATAATAAGAGAGATGGAGGCTTCCCAAAATGGGAGAAGAGACTGCATTTCTGTGCCTGTTTCTCTGGCTGCAGAAATATAGCAATATGCTGTGACTGCTTCCCTCCGCGATCCCTGTTTCCTTTCTCCCATCAGTGTGAGAAACAGGACTTCAAACTAGCCCTCCTTTCCCCCACCCCACCCTCCAGTGATACTACTCTGCAAGCATAAGAACAGAAAGGCCATAGCATTTTGAAACCAAAAGCGCAGTCCTGTGCAGAGTTACCCCCGTCTAAGCCTATTGACATCAGTGGTCTTAAGCTGGAAAACTCTGTTTAGGATTGCACTTCAAGCTGGGAAACCCTACCAGCTCTAGGCTTGTCTGATAATTGTGCAAAGTATATATAAGCTATAAGTATTTGCACAAGTTTTTAAAACTTTCTTGAAAGAGAGGGCTATGGTTTTATATACGTGTTTCAGTTGCGATCTTTTTCTAAAGCAAATAGTCGTGCTTGTTGAGGCTCTATTTTTTCTTTCATGCCGACATACTGGTGGCTTAGTCTAAGTGCTAGGAAATCAGACCGTTCCCGGGACCACCTTGCTGTTCCTTCCCTTCTTCTATTCACCTTGCAATGAATGATCTATCTTTGTTTGATCAGACAGGCCAACATGGCCCGTGTCAAAGGGGGCCTTTTCAATTTGTTATCCTAGCAGCTGGTTCTCCTCTGTTGCCTTTGCGTACTGTACATCTGGAAGACGGCCTCTTGCAGCTGGGAGCTATTTCATGCCTAACTCACATCCTTTATTCCTAATAGAAATATTCTTTTGACAGTCAGTGTCAAGTGAAGCCTTTAAATGGATATTAATTAAGAAGTTAAAATGTTAATCATTGCAATGCTCGGCGTCGCTTTTCAGGATGTCTTGTCCATTTTCACAGTGTTTTAATAACTTTTGAAGTGAATCTGCCTTCTTTGATCCCTGTATAATATGAGCCTGGCTACAAGTCCTTTTATTTAAACTTGCATGTTGTCCATTTTAAAAACATAATAATAAAAGGGAAAACAGGCAAAGCTCCATGGTAATGAGACAGGCGTGCAAGCTAAAATCCATAGGAAATGACTATGTAACTAGGGTCAGATTAAGCAGGTTGGAGTAAATCTGAATTTTTATCGTTTTAATCTAGACCGGCGCTCAAAACAGTATGCTATATACATAATTTGTTTCTATGTAGCTGGCATTTAAATTGTACTGAACTTGATCCTGGTATATTTCAACTGAGGGTAAGGTAGAGCAAAATAGGTGCAAATCCACACGCTGGTCATATGTGAAAGCATAAACATGAAAGAAGCCCGTATGATCTTCCTGTGTCTTAGAATTTAGCTCCCATATTGGCACAGTCATCCTGCATCCATTTGAATGGGGTACCCTCCTACCCCTTCCATTTGGGGTGGAGGGCAGCATTCCCTCAAGAACTAGAAAAGAACAGTAGGGACTGTGGGCCACTTCTGTTGGCATCCAGCACTGGCAGATACAGGTTTTTATTACCCTGGTATTAACAGTTTAGTCCACAATATCCTAAAATGTGTTGCTAGTGCTAAACAGAGTTACAGCATTCTAAATCCATTGAGATCAGTGGTCTTATAAAGGTGGCGCTCTCATTGGACGCATAGTGTAAATCTTTCTTTGTATCTTTAAAAATTCTCTTTTTTTCAGACTTTCTCTGTCATTTCTTGGAATTCTATTCAATACATTATCTTTTTTGTTTTAAGTATTTGCATTAAGACCAGTTTTCAGGGGACCCTCCTTCAATGTCTTGTGGATTAGAACAAACTCAAGTGTTTGGGGTACATTTTCAGGATCGGACCGTTCATTTAAAAGTCAGAAAGAAGTAGCCCAAAATCTAAATGTGGTTTACGGCTGCACAATGTGAGCAAATTCTGCTTCGAATGGAATTTTTTTTAAAAAAAAAAATACTTTATCACCGCGGATATAGTAAAACTGCTGTGTTTAGTCCAAAAATGCCTTTTTAGCGTGTTGCAAAGTTGTATCTGTGGAGCCGCTATCAGCAGTCGTGACTTTAAAGTTTTCAATGCGAGCTCTTCCTTGGCAGCTTGTCCTCTTTCCATATATAGAACGCCCTAGCGGGAACAAACGGAGCATTTTGAAACGTATTGTTGATTCAGGTTAATTTCAAAAGGAACTTCCTTAATTTCTGGCTTCGGCAGATTGAAAAGTCTTCTGTGTGGCGCTTTTGAAAGGAATCTTATCCTCCTTGTGTCAGCGGCGGCGCAGGCTTTCGGCATTGCCTGTTTGGTCAACAAGCAACAGTGGGTGGTCGGACTGTAGCACAGGACAAGGGCCTGCTGTGCGCAGGAAAAAATGTTCAAAGGTGTTTAAGGGCGGCAAGGAAGTCTGCTGCCCTTCAGAGAATCCAGAAGCCATAGATCAGCGCTCCTTCTAGCTATCGTAGCCTTTGTAGCATCCTTCCATACATTACAGCAAAGGGAAAAAAAAATGACTGTAACTTCATTGCTTTATGATACGGCTAGATATTTTAAAATCGTTGTTATGTACCGGCAACATCATTCCGTTGCAGCAATTTTTCGAAATGTTGTGACCAAATAAATAGGCATATCAATATGAAACCAAGTTACGGAGCGACTAATTTTGGGGGGTGTTTTAAAGGCAGATTGTTGTTTTCTCTAAAAGATAAAATAATGCTCCTAGTTAAAAAACTAAATAAATAAACCGCCAGTCCTCTGTTCCTGCCAACCTTTTGAAGCTGAAGTTGCTCAGATGACAAAAATAAGTTGTCGTTGATACAGTGCACGTTTTCGGGTTTTAAAAAACCGCTACCGAGCAACAAAAGAAATGTTATATTTCCAAATTATTAGGGTTTTGCATTGTAACTATATTTGCCAAATATGGACAAATTGCACTGGGTTTGCATGGATGCAGCTAACAAACTTTTGCACACTAAGGGAAAAAAATCTTATGCTTAACGTATTGTTGATTCAGGTTAATTTTAAAAGGACCATATTGAAGTCAATATGCATATTTCTCGGAAGTCTAGTTTTCCCTCCATTCTGTTTGCAGCTGTGCGTGTATATATGCAGACACATGTATAGATAGAAATCATAAAATCTCTAAGTGTCATTTAAACAGTAAAGGTATGCACTAGCATTCTTTAATATTATTTGATTGTTTGGTTGACATATTTGTATAAATGGTGTCAGGGGTCGCTTTGTAGAAAAATAGGTTTGTGGAGCACATCCAGGGATTGTTATGCAGCTGCACCTACTATTCAATGGTCAAGGTGGGGAGGACGAGGGGGAACCCTCAGAAAGGTTCAGGAGCTGTGCTCCTGTGAGCTCCTGCTGAATCCGAGGCCTGAGTGATGTATAGTTAATTTTATGTGTTTCATGATTACATGTATGTTTTGTATATGATGAACATATTATTATTATTTTTTAAAAAAAATAGCAAATTAGTAGTATTTGCTCCACATATGGAATATCACAGTATTCCTCCCTGTGCAATATTGTGAACCCCGAAACGATCCCTCGGAGTCTGCTTTCAATAATAGCCGCAGGCCTGAACTTGGGACGAGTGGATGACAATAGAAGATGGCATTTTTATTCAGCAATTAAAGCAGCGTCCTACAGTTTTATATGGCCGTGCTTTTCTATTTTGCTGGTTGCGTACTGATGTGCGTGGCAACCGTTGCTCTTCTCGGCTGCAGTGTGCAGTCCTGAAGCGCTATCTCCTGGACAACTTGGGGAAAAAGTCAGCTTGGCTAATGTACTCCAGATGTTCATTAGTCCTGAGGGTATATGTGCCGTTGTAGTTCCCTGCTCCTGTGTTGTAGTTTCTTGTAATGCTAGACAACCAATTAAGAAATTAGTTTCATGTTAAACTTTCTTTTCCTGGTACCCGCGCAAGCTGATGATGTGGTTTCTGGTGGAACAAGAGAGTATTCTTTGCCCTGTTTTCTATTATCAGTGAATAAACAAACTGCCGGGGTGTTTTAGCGTTTGAGTGACAATTTAGTATGTTTGCGCTCTCACCGTATCGATTTGGTATCCGACAATCCATTTTAATTGAAACTGCAAAAGGAGGACCACTGTTCAAGTTTGATGTATTGGCCCCAAACAGTCATAACAGTGAAATAGCCATTTTGGGGGAAATCCTATTTTACAAGAATCCTACATGCTTCTGTAGTTTGCAGTGAATGAATAAGAAATGCATGTGTAAATATCAAAATATGCAGTTTACCTCTCTCTCTCTCTTTTTTTTTTTTTTGTACAAATAATGGCTGCTTTGCACAAGTTGCAATTTAGAATGAACATTCTGAAAGTTCAAAAAAAGAAATTCACCCTAATGCTACAATGCTAAATAAGTTTGTTTTAAGTGTGATTTAAAGAGAGAGAGAGAGAGCTTGTATCTTTCATGTGCAAAAAAGTGCATTTCCATTGAAAATACCCATGCCAATTGAATAATTTTGTTTTGTCTTGCTATTTTCTTCCAACAACTTCAGGAAATTTACAGATTATTTAGCTTAGTTCAAGAAACTGAGCCAAGACCATATGTATGTAAAACAAGTGATTCAAAGCATTTAGAATTTCAACGAGGTTTCTAGAATACCCTCGTGAATTTTGGGTTGAGGGGGAAAGATCATAATTAGCATGCTTTCCTCTTTGTTTGTTTGGTTTGGTTTTCCTGTTTAAGAGAGGTTAGGTTAACACTAATTTAATTAGTTAAAGTCATTCTGCAAATATTGGTTGAATGGCCACACTCCCAATAAATACATCTGCAGTAGTAGAGATGTTTTTCCACTGCTTTGGCAAATTATAGATTTACCATTTTGCCTTTCCAGCCTGGGTGCCTAGTCTTTTTCATTAGTCCTGTTTGGCTTCGTCTTGCACATAGCTGTTTGTCCAGGGCAAATACCAGTTCCCAGCATCTTCCCCCATCCCCTTGCCCAAATAAAGCTATGAAATAAAGGAATAAGAATATAAGAGAAGCCAAGTTGGATCAGGCCAATGGCTCATCCAGTCCAACACTCTGTGTCACATTATGGCCAAAACACAGGTGCCAAGAACCTAAAAGGTTAATATACACCTTAAGGGCCAAACATTAAAAGCAAAATATAAAATTAAATCATAAACAAAAATACGTGTATTTATCATAGAAAGTTGAAAACATTAGGGGCGCATCATTAGCTTCCTTCCTTTGTAAAACCATAAAACAACAACGGAAGACCACTTGACCTAGCACGTTTCGACCTGAAATGATCTTCAGGCTCATAATACGAAATAAAATAATGCTGAACCAAAAAGAAAGTAGTTTAATAAAAATGACAAAGGCTTGAAGATCCAATTGAGACCTCTTACAATGCAGCCTTATGTCTTGTTCAAGGGCATAAATGTTGCATCATGTGCAGGGCTTTTTGTTGCAGCAGGAACTCCTTTGCATATTAGGCCACACCCCGCTGATGTAGCCAATCCTCCTGGAGCTTATAGTAGACCCTGTACTAAGAACCCTGTAAGCTCTTGGAGGATTGGCTACCTGAGGGGTGTGTGGCCTAATATGCAAAGGAGTCCCTGCTACACAAAAAGCCGTGATCACAGAATGGTCCAGAGCTGATCAAAGTCAGGGCCAGATCAGAGCCAGTGTGCCAAGCATTATACTTACCCAAAACCCAGCTGCCGTCAGGAGGTCCACCAGAAAAGCGGGTAGCTAGACTGGTCAGTTGGTTCGCATCTGTCTAAAATGACTGCATATTCAGTACATATTTGTGTGGCATTTAATTTGGAATTAACATATCAGTGCACAGATTTTTCAGTCATCACCGATTAAATTAATCGTGCTGCGATTGCAGCAGATTTCTGCAGAAAGCAAAATCCTGCTCACGGGTTGGGTTTTTGATTGGTTGGACGGGTATTCCAGAACAGTGAACCAGCTCATCAAAATCCTCAGTTTTCACAAAACAAAAACCCTCTACCTCCAGGTATCAGCATATGTTCGACTGGCCCCTAGAGTCCTGTGAGATAGTTTACCTAATTGCAGTTCTGGCAGTCTAGTCTGTGCCTGACGACGTCTCAGATGGTCCTGAATGTACAGTTGTCACTTGAGTGCCTTGTCAATTGAGTGCCTTGACATTGCAAATTAGTATGGCAAAAATAGTCCCAGTGGACTTCAAGATAAACTGGATGGTCTAGGAAAGCCAAATCTCATCAAATCTCAGAAGCTAAGCAGGGATGATTCTAGGAAATATTTGGATTGGGAGACCTCTTTGGAATACCAGAGGCGAGAAGGCAGGGACAGGCTTCATTCAGCCACCTAACTGAATATCCTCCAGTCCCCAGGTAGAGGTCAGCCACCAGAGGTTGCCATGACTTCCAGGTGTGCGCACGCACGCACACACATAAAATACAGAAATACCCCAAAAAAGATAAAATATTTTGTTTTGAAAATCGTCATTACACTTCTGAAATTAAAACAGTACTTCTGAAATTAAAACTGTTACTTCGGCTTCTATATTTTTCAACATTGATACAATCGATCTCCACCTGGGTGTTTCTGCTGGATATTTATGGCGTATGTCTATATGCTTTACTGAAATCCTTTTGAATAAAACATAACCCCCAAAACATACAGTTTACACAAGATCCACAAGACCCTGAAATAAGATTATCGAAATATGCAAATTATGTACATTTTTTTCTGAAATATAACTTAGCTACCAAAGGTTTTTGGAATAGCATGCAATAACTGCAAAGGTTGGGGTTTTTTTAAAGATACCAAAGCTCATTTGGACAGGATCTTAAAATACATTCCATGTTGTAATGTAACAGTACAGTCTTGGTATTTTTGGGGAAGGTAGCCAAGAGAAGCTTTCAAAGGTGATCACCATGCGTAAAGAGAAGGGAGACACAAGTGCATAGAAGGAAGGATTGGCAAAAAGGATATTTGCAAAAGGGAACAGAGAGATCTTGGAGACATTGAAATAGCAGTGACCCTGAAGGGAATAGTAGGGAAGAAAGGCAGGAAGTACAGGTTGCATTAAAGTACTAATAGTAATGTTTGTCAAAGAGCCCGATGGTGCAAAGTGGTAAAGCTGCCGTACTGCAGTCCAAGCTCTGCTTACAACTGAGTTCGATCCCGGTGGAAGCTGGGTCCAGGTAGCCGGCTCAAGGTTGACTCAGCCTTCCGTCCTTCCGAGGTCAGTAAAATGAGTACCCAGCTTGCTGGGCGGAAAGTGTAGATGACTGGGGAAGACAATGGCAAGCCACCCCATAAAAAGTCTGCTGTGAAGACATCGTGATGTGACGTCACCCAAGAGTCGGAAACGACTAGTGCTTGTACAGGGGACTACCTTTACCTTTTTTTTTTTAGTAATGTTTACCTAAGCATTCTTAGATTTATTTGATTAGGTGTTAAGCTTCCGTTTATTAAGGAATACCATAGCTTGTAATGAAGTTCATAAGTCAGCCTTGTGATTTACAAACCTGGTTTCCTATTTGCTCTTGAATGTTAGGGATGCCAGCTTCCAGGTGGGACCTGGGAATCCTCTGGAATTACAGCTCATCTCCACATAGATAGATCCAAGTAGGCAACCGTGTCAGTCTGAAGTAGTAGAACAAAACAGGAGTCAATAGCAGCTTTAAGACCACCTTAGTTTTATTCAGAATGTAAGCTTTCGAGTGCTCTTAAGCACACTTCATCAGATGTGGAATCCGACGCAGTGAGCAGAGCCACACATAGCTGGTAGGCAATGGCTCAGAATGTAAAATGGTACAGATTTAAGATCCAACGACAGAATAAAGTAGGGACCTTGCTCAGTTTCACAAGGCCTGTAAAACAGCACTATGTCGACTTGCCTTCAGCTGAATTATAGTACAACATCGCTGAGCATATTGAAATTAATACTAGCACCAAAACTTTTAAACTATTTTAAACTATTTAATTGTTATTATCAACTTAATTGTCAAAACTCCAATGTTTATTCATTGTTTTATTGTTTTAGTCTTGATTGTTGATTGAGCCTGCTTCAGCAGAGAGGGCGGGATATAAATCCAAGAAATAAATAAATAAATAGTAAAATTATCTGGTAGGCAGTGGTTTAAACCACTGCCTACCAGATAGTTTACTATTCTGTCATTGGATCTTAAATCTGTACCATTTTGCATTCTGAGCCACTGCCTACCAGCTATGTGTGGCTCTGCTCACTGTGCCGGATTCCTCGTCTGATGAAGCGTGCTTAAGAGCACACGGAAGCTTATGTTCTGAATAAAACTAAGTCGGTCTTAAAGGTGCGATTGACTCCTATTTTGTTCTAGCTCATTTCCACAGACTGCAGAGATCAGTTCCGGTGGAGAAAAGAGATGCTTTGGAGGGTGGACTCTGTGGCATTCTATACCAGTGATGTCCCTCCCATCCCCAAGTCTCCAAGGGTTTTCCATCCTGGATCTGGCAACCCTAAACCCGCACCCCCAATTCCCTCTCAGCAGCCATGTGGGGATCTGGCAACCTTCTTTGCTCCTGGTGGCATTTCTGAGGCTCAGTGCACCTAGCACAGAATTTCATCTACTTAATTTGAACAAAAAGTGCCGTTAACTTGATTCAAATATGTAGATATTGATTTTTTAAAAAGTCTTTATTTAAAGATGTTTCATTTTTGGAAATGTTGAAGCAATGGTGGGGGGAACTCCCAAGAACCGCAGAAATCCTTCTGTCCACAGAAACACCATTTCGAATCCATGGAAAAATGAAATAAACACAAATAGCGCTCTTGACAAATCTATGTCTTCTTAATTCTCATACAGTTTGGTGTAGTGGTGAAGCGCACGGACTCTTATCTGGGAGAACCGGGTTTGATTCCCCACTCCTCCACTTACACCTGCTGGAATGGCCTTGGGTCAGCCATAGCTTTCGCAGGAGTTGTCCTTGAAAGGGCAGCTGCTGTGAGAGCCCTCTCAGCCCCACCCACCTCACAGGGTGTCTGTTGTGGGGGCGAAGATAAAGGAGATTGTGAGCTGCTCTGAGACTCTGAAAGTCGAAGTGGAGGGCAGGATATAAATCCAATATCATCATCATCTACATTTTCTCCAATTTTTTTCCCCCTGCTATTCTGTTCCTGTACTGCCAGAGGGAAACAATGAAATGTAGGAGGGGTTTTTTTTTCCTTTACAGGGGGTGGCGTAAGCCCAAAAGTTTTTGTTTGTTTTTTTAAAATTTCTGTGCCTGGCTTGTTAGGGTCTGTCCAAACCCCACAGTGGGTAAGTAAATTACGTTTGCTTGGGCGAGGAGGAGGGCCTTGGTTTCGCTTTGAATGCTTCACAGCTCCATTGTACAGAAACTGGGTGACTGACTCTCTTTTCATTGTAATAGAAACCAAGCACTTCCTTAACGGCTCTGCAAGTCCCCTGCTGGTGCACCGGTGGTATTGGCTGGTTTCCAACATTTCACCTGCTAGAGGAACTGCAGCAGAGCCGCACAGAGACAAGTTAGTTCCATTCAGAAAGGGCGTTCCCCTATTTTATTCTTTGTTAGTTAATAGGAGCAGGGGTCGTTTTGTAGACAAATAGGTGGCGGAGCTCATTAGCATAACTCATTAGCGTATGCTGCGCCCCCCCCCCAGCCAAAAGCGACCCAACACAAGAACGGAGAGCCCCAGGCCAGCAAGGTCTGCTTGGGCTGGCTAGAGATCCAGCCAGCCCAAGCAGACCTCACTCACCTGGGGCTCTCCTTGGCCACCCCCACCCCCAGTTAAAAGGCCAGCAAGCCACCCACCACCCAGAATCACATAAGAAGTGGAGAAAGGGTGGCATGGGCTTCTCCAGGGGTTAATGAGGGCTGCGGGGGGGTGTGGGAAAGCTCCTGGTGGCTGGCTGGCTGGCTGCCTGCTCTCCTAATCCAGGAATTGTTATGCAGCTGCACCTACTATTCAATGGACAAGGTAGGTGGGGAGGAGGAGGGGGAACCCTCAGAAAGGTTGAGGAGCAGTGTTCCCCCTAAGCCGCAGAGTCTTGTGAGCAAAAATTCTACTTTGTGAACTGCTGGCATTAAAGTTGTGAGCTACTACATAAATTATTGCGCTCTTGGGTCATCCTTCTTGAGCGAAGACAAAAATGTGTGAGCTGGAGACTAAAATCTATGGGCTAACTCATGCTAACTCAGCTTAGAGGGAACATTGTTTAGGAGCTGCGCTCCTGTGAGCTCCTGCTGAATCTGAGGCCGGAATAGGAATAGGAGTATCATCGTGTGTTTAATAGTCAGTGCTTAATTACTTGCTAGTTTTTAGCCCATGCTCTTCCCTAGAGGCTCCAAACAATTATTAGGCCTCTCTTTTCTCTCCGGCCTTCTCGGGGAGGGATGGTGGCTCGGTGGTAGAGCATCTGCTTGGTAAGCAGAAGTTCCCAGGTTCAATCCCTGGCATCTTCAAAAAAGGGTCCAGGCAAATAGGTGTGAAAAACCTCAGCTTGAGACCCTGGAGAGCCGCTGCCAGTCTGAGTAGACAATACTGACTTTGATAAGTATAAGGCAGCTTCATATGTTCACATGTCCAACTTGTAGAGCCAGTTTGGTGTAGTGGTTAAGTGAGTGGACTCTTATCTGGGAGAACTGGGTTTGATTCCCCAGTCCTCCACTTGCACCTGCTGGAATGGCCTTGGGTCAGCCATAGCTCTGGCAGAGGTTGTCCTTGAAAGGGCCGCTGCTGTGAGAGCCCTCTCAGCCCCACCCACCTCACAGGGTGTCTGTTGTGGGGGGAGAAGTTATAGGAGATTGTAAACCGCTCTGAGTCTCTGATTCAGAGAGAAGGGCGGGGTATAAATCTGCAATTCTTCTTCTTCTTCTTGTAATCAAATAACCAAGTTGGAGTCCAGTGTGAAAAGGAAAGGTACCCTGTGCAAGCACCAGTCGTTTCTGACTCTGGGGTGACGTTGCTTTCATGTTTTCATGTCAGACTTTTTACGGTGTGATTTGCCATTGCCTTCCCCAGTCATCTACGCTTTCCCCCCCAGCAAGCTGGGTACTCATTTTACTGACCTTGGAAGGATGGAAGGCTGAGTCAACCTCAAGCCGGCTACCTGATAACCCAGGGATCAAACTCAGGTTGTGAGCAGAGCTTAGGACTGCAGTACTGCAGCTTTACCACTCTGCACCACAGCGCTCTTGAAGTCCAGTGTGCATGCACATAAAACTTTATACCCAGAACTGTGGTGTTTACCACTGGACTCAAACTTGATTCTTTTGCTTTGGACCAACATGGCTCACTTTTCCCTAGTTCATCCTCAGAACATCCTAGGTAGGCAGGCTGGGAGTGTAGTGACTTTCCCAAGGTCGCCTTTATATCTGGTTGCATCTGCATCTCCAACAGTGCGTAATAATAAATAAGAATTATCGTATGGCATTGTGTGTAGAGTAGCCAGGAGATCCTAAGATTGTCTGGCAGCTACAAGTTTTAGCTCTTTATCATTATGCACCACTCGGTGGCGAGCTAGTCTTTTTTAAAGGCAAGAGACGATTCAGAGGTGGTTTGCCACAGCCTGCTTCTGCGTCACGGGCCTGGTATTCCTTGGAGGTCACCTTTTTAATTCCTAGCCTCAACCTACTCTGCTTTGCTTCCAAGATCTGATGAGATCCAGCTATCCAGGTCAGGGCTGCAATAGTGCAGCACTATACAGGCAGCCTAATCTAAGCCCACTGATTTCACTGAATTTTGGCTAGAGTAATTCTGCATAGGATTGCACTGCCATCAGAAAACGTCAACATTCTTATAGATTCAGATGGGTAGCCATGCCAGTCTGAAGCAGCAGGTCAAAGTTGGAGTCCGGTGGCACCTGTTTATGTACTGTTTATCCAGTTTGAAGTAATCTGCCATTAGGACCGTCATACATCATTGGGGCGTAGGCAGAGAGACTTGGATCAATGTGCGTTTTCTTCCCGTTCGTGGCATACGGTCCCCATTGCACAGGCAATAACTTACATTATAAGCAGGGCTTTTTTTGATAGCAGGAACTCCTTTGCATATTAAGCCACGCACCCCTGATGTAGCCAATCCTCCTGGAGCTTGCAGTAGGCCCTGTACTAAGAGCCCTGTAAATTCTTGGAGGATTGGCTACATCAAGGGTATGTGGCCTAATATGCAAAGGAGTTCCTGCTACCAAAAAAGCCCCGATTATAAGAATGTTTGAGTCCAGTGGCACCTTTAAGACCACCTTTAAACACACAAAAACTTATACCTTGGACGAAATGTTGCTGGTCTTGAAGTTGCCCAAGGGCTCAAACTTCGTTCTGTTTGCTCGGACCAGCATGGCTACCCACCTGAATCTATAAGAACGTCACAGTTTTTCCAACTGTGGGTACAGGCGTAACAGTTGTAACTGCACTACGGATTGTGGGTGCCCAGATGTCATTGGAACTTTGTGGGTATAGACTGTGACAGAGCTCTTCCTCTCTGCTCAACCACATTTTGTTACATGCAACACTGCTTTCTTTTTAAAAAATTAAAAGTTCCTCTGATGTTGTGAACCCTCCTGCTCTACCGCTCACACCTCCTAATGCATCATAAAAAGGTCAAGGTAGGCTCCTGTCTTTCCGACTCCGGGGTGACGTTGCTTTCGCAATGTTTTCACGACAGTCTTTTTACGGTCTGCCATTGCCTTCCCCAGTCACATTTTCACTTCCCCCCCAGCAAGCTGAGTACTCATTTTACCGACCTCAGAAGGATGGAAGGCTGAGTCAACCTTGAACTGGCTACCTGAACCCAGCTTCCGCCGGGATTGAACTCAGGTCATGAGTAGAGAGTTCAGACTGCAGTACTGCAGCTTTACCACTCTGTGCCAAGGGGCTCTTAATGCATCATAGTGTTTCATAAAAGGCAGTATGCTTGGATAGTCAACCATTCCAATATTAAACAGCCCAGGATTTACACAGGCGTACTTCTGTAGCCTCATCCTTAGGGGTATTTTCGAATGTCTGTGTCAAGTTGCTATTTCTAAATGCTGGTTTTATTTGTACCTAGCAAAAAGGCCAGATTTACAGCAGAGTATCACCTTTGTATTTTCCCCTTTTCTTCTTCTCCCCCCTTTTCTCTCCCCCCCCCCTTGGATGCATAATAAATCCATCTGGACCCAGGATGTTTAGAGTAACCTTGTATTAACCGTGTAGAATGCCTCTCCCCCAGATTCACACAGCCATGTCTTATCAGCTCGCAGAGAATGTGTGAGAAATGGAGATGTTGTCATTAGCTAACATTCCTTAGTCATAAAAGAGAGACTAGAAAGTAGCCTTTGAACCCTCAACTCAATTTGCATCTTTATGTTATTCTTTTGAAGTTATCCATAACCCTGCCTTTTGAATTTTGCCTATAAGATACTATTCAATACTATGTATGCCATTACTTCCAAGGAATCCGTCCTTGGAGCAAGTTATGGAGTTTTACAATAAAACAAGTCGTTCGTTAAAGAACAAACGCTTGATTATTGCGAAATATCAATGCTTGACAGTCTGCTCTAATCCAGATCTATATGCATATATTAAATTGTATGTTGTATATTATAGAAGAGGAACTTGTGCCCATCACTTCATACAGTAGAACCCTCTTTAAATATTATGAGAGAGCTGTACAGAAAATAGTCTCTTTAATGCAGCAAACATCATTGAGGCTACTCTCTTGTCGAATCCAATCAAAAGCCTTTATTGGCATATATCAGATTATATGTAAATAAACAGATACAGAAATAACTGTATATGTTATATGCAGCTATACATTGGAAATCCATCCTTGATGACCAGACTCGAGAGTAAAGCAGCCTTTTCAGTTATTTCAGATGACAAATCATTCAGAAGGTGGCAAACCTTTACGGTGTCTGTTCACAGAGTAACCCTCTTTATATTAACGGTAGTACAAGTGGGGACCCGCAACGAAACGTTGCATAACATGTTGTAGTTTGCTTTAAGTTGTAATTGCAGTTTTTTAAAACCGCAGTGTCAGTTTTGTAGTTACTAAATGTATTGTCAAGGGTCCTTGCCATTTTGTTATTTCTGTACTAAGTTATATCAGCTCAGCATCTACCTTAAAAGGCTTCTGGAATTAGAATTGCCGTAATAAAACCTTGCTCCCATCATACTTTTTAAATGACTTTCTCCTATGTGGCCACAGTGGCATGAGGAAGATTTCCATCTGTCTGCTTGATATGTTTTGGTTATTTTCCCCTATTTTTTGTAGGGGGAAATATGAGAAAGTTTGTCAAATCTTAGAGTTCAGCAAAATTCTCACAGGGGGGTTGAACAGTGGAGCCTAGAAGCAAGTGTTTGGCGGGGAGGGGTAAGGAAGAAAAAGCACAATAAAATTTAGTGGTTCTGGAGCTCTGCTCCTATGAGCTGCTGCCCAAAACGAGGCCTAGTCGTCTTTTCACACAGAACCGCATGTCATTGAGCATGCATAGATCCTGTGTGTATGTGAAGCTGAGTGTTTAGTTGTTGACTAGTGTTATTAGCCACCAAACCGCTGACAACAAGAACAATATATATGGCATGTAAAAAGTCAGAATGTTTTCCCAATCATTGTTGGATGAGCTCGAAGGAGTAACTTGCCATTTTATGTAGTTGAGTTTTGGAAATCGTGTTTGTATGAGAAACACAAAGCGTGTATCTTCCTTTATCTTCTTTTATTTGCAGACATTGACACTCTGCCATCCTTTGACTGAGAAATACCCATAGCTATTTCTTTTTTTCCCCTCCAGGCCATACATTAGCACACAGCCCAATGTTGGATCTAGATGCCGAAGTCCGTCCGTCTTCACTCGGTCATCTCAGTCGGAGCGCTTCTCTGAAAAGAGGCAGCAGTAATCAGTCTAGCCGGGATGAAAGTAGGTACTGGTGTGGTTTTTGCCCAGTTGATTCATATGCAAAGCTATGGACTCTGTGTCTGTGTATAAAAGATTAAAGGGCTGGAACACTTTCCCTATGAAAAAAGGTTGAAATGCTTGGGACTCTTTAGCTTGGAGAAACGTCGACTGCGGGGTGACATAATAGAGGTTTACAAGATTATGCATGGGATGGAGAAAGTAGAGAAAGAAGTACTTTTCTCCCTTTCTCACAATACAAGAACTCATGGGCATTCGATGAAATTGCTGAGCAGACAGGTTAAAACAGATAAAAGGAAGTACTTCTTCACCCAAAGGGTGATTAACATGTGGAATTCACTGCCACAGGAGGTGGTGGCAGCCACAAGCATAGGCACCTTCAAGAGGGGGTTAGATAAAAATATGGAGCAGAGGTCCATCAGTGGCTATTAGCCACAGTGTGTGTGTGTGTGTGTGTGTATATATATATATATATATATATATATATATAAAAATTTTGCCACTGTGTGACACAGAATGTTGGACTGGATGGGCCAGTGGCCTGATCTAACATGGCTTCTCTTATGTTCTTAAAAGGAATTGAAATCGGGTTCTTTATTTATTGCAAAGCATGGTAGCATTTCAGTCTCACCTTCCTGACGTCTGCCTTCAAAGGATGAGGTGGAGAAACAAGACCTGGTCAGGCTTGTTCTGATTTATTGGTCTGCTACTCCTCTTTTTATCCACCTCCAATAAGTATCTGCCCATCCCATTCTACCAATCCAAAATGAGGGGTCAACTCTTTGGCTCTAAAAGTCATTACTCATCTCTGCAAAAAGTACCTTCTACGTCGACACTATCTTTTCGCTGCCAATTATCCTGACTTTGGGGGGGGTAATGTCCATACTCTTTCCCCATCCTTACCTTGGCCCTGCTCCTGATTGTCAAAACTTCATTTTGTATCATAGAATCCATTTTGAATATGACAATTTTGGCCCTTTTCTAAGCCTAAACCACATCCACCTGCCAAGACCATAACTTCACATGAATGAGTAAACTGCTTTTATGCTGTTGGAGGCCTAAGACCCCTTTCCTGACTTAAACAGACAATGTAAGATAGAAAATGTGATTTTAAGTACCAAAAATAGTGAACCAATGTTATAAATCTATGCCCATATAATGAATATGTATGTACTTTCTTAATACCTAAGGATGGGTGAAGAATCCCATAGAATGGTCTATAGGTACTAAAGTGATCTATAGCTGGTAAACACCCACTTCTGCTGGTACTGACTGAAACTGACGATGACATTGGTATCGAAAGATAGTATCTCGTTGCTTCAAATCGCACTCGCTTTCATCTAATTGTACTATCCATCCCAGAGGTCCCCATTCTCCAATTTGATTCGTCTCTGCTATCCATTTCTCTTGCTGACAATCTCCCACCACAATGGATTGCATATCGGAAGGTGTCACCAAGGTACTATTCTGGGAACGCCATTCTTCTGCCATTTGGGATCCATTAAATCCAGTAAGAGTATAAATTGGAATATAGGCTATAGCAAAACCATTAACCTTCAAAACAGCACAATTTGTTTCATTTTTGAGAATTCGGAATTTCCCAAGTCTTTTACGTATCACTGCCTCTTTGTCAATATATTGTATAGAACACTGTCCCATAACAGAATCATACAATGGGAACACATCCCAAACACAAACACTGTAAGTATATCTTGGCATAGGTCTTAACGTTTTCATTTCTACTCATCGATTTCCCTCCTGAATTATGTCAACTGGATCCTTCAAATGATCCCCATCCACTTGACAATCCACAATATCAGTCTCGTTTTTCCGTATTTGCCAAGTTATATTTCCTTCTATAGGATCCCAATACACAGAAGTTAAATCACACCAAGCCATTCTAGATGGGCATATAGGTCGGTTTCCTGTTAAAGCACATACCCTCGTTTCTGCTCCTAGAAAATAATCCGAAATCTCCCCCCCTGGAAACTTGTTTACTCAACGGGTTACTTGAGGGTTTACCCAACTGATATGGTTTTCTTTTTCTGACTCAGAACTAAGATCTGACTCAGTCAAAGAACCGTGTGAATCTGAGGAATCTTCCATTGGGGGAACTTATGGATTCCTTTCCTGGGAGTCAATAGGTGTGATGATTGTTGTGTACTCTGGTACTCTTTTTGAAGGAATTAATGTATCCAATTGTGGGCGCAACATTTCTTTCCCAATACATTGTTCCATACCTTGTCCATTCTGTATTACTCTTACATAACAACAATCTCTATTAGGACATCTACTTCCAGATTCATCTCCCACAACCCAAATACAAACATATCTATCGTCTACATGATTGGATCCAAAGGTGAGTCCATCAAACACCAACCCTGAATCTTCTGGGGTAGCGTATCCATATCCCTCATAAGGGCACCGTTTTCCTGTTTCACTTGTCAATATCACATGATGTCTAGTTGGTATCCATGAGATTTGATATTTTCTGCATGTTTCAGATAACAAATTGGTTCTACACACTGTGTCCAAACTTGGAGGACAAGCCCACCCTTTTGTATAATTTCTGAGACTTTCGTGGCCAATTCCTGGATATTCTGTAATGTCTGCCAAATTGGTGCAAATTGTGGAGGAGCATCAGTCAAGGCAAGATCAGGTCTATTAACTGATTCACCAGCTTCCTGTCTTGACGATATTCCTCCTATCAATTTGCATGGTTTCCTATTGGAATTTCTTCACTACACCTCAATAAATTAGTTTCCCAAGCACAAAACAATTCTCCCATTTGCACTCCCCTTAAATAAGGTCCATCAGTTCCTCCATTCAAGAAAACATGAGATATCTTATTGTCCGGTATAGTTATCTGACAATTTACACCACTATACTGTGATGTTAATCTACAAGCTTTATTAGAAGTGAGAATAACTTCCAGAGAAAAATGAGGTCTAGGTTGGGTACAGATAAACCTATCAGCCTTCACTCCTATTCTAGTTCTTCGCGCCATATCCATATTCCATAAACATGCCCAGCCCTTTGGCAAATCAATGATATACTCTCTAGTTCTCCAATGTGGCCTTTCAGAGGTATCCTCCATTCTCTGAATTGCTCCTCTTGCTTCACTAAATGAAGTCAGAGGATTTTCCAATTGAAAGATGGGGTAATTTTCTGGTGAGTAAATTTTAGGTACTTCAATCTGCTGTTCAGGTTGTCCATCCAAAAATCCTATTTCACCATCATCAATTTCACTCCATTAAGGAAGTCTCCCATTCACAAGCCATTTCCTCATAAAGTATTGTGCCCATTAATACTGGATCTTGATCTTTAACTCCTAAGAAAACATGTTCGAGTTCTACTGGGATTGACAATCAACAAACTTTTGACTTCTGTTTTATTCTAATCGAACATATTCCCCTATAATATTGAAAGGTTACCTCCAACTTACCCTTCAAAAGTTTCCATGATCCACAATTTATATTACTAACATGTGTTTCAAGTGTAATTCGTTCTATACTTGCGGTGTTCCAAACACAGTCCCATGTGTCTGGCATTTGGGACCATCTAACTTGATAGGACTCAATGAGATCATTATTTATTTGGGTGCTATCATTCGGATTAATCGGGAAACCAAGTGGGCTACTTGAGTTGCTTCTGGAATCTCTTGGGGAGGTATTATCCAAAAAAAGAACAGGACAAACAACACAACAAAGAAAAACATACAGCAGAAGCATTTCAGACACATTGTACCTCATTTGGTATTTACGTTACTCCAGGTACTTCGTAGGTTGTATCTGAAAATGAATTACAAACAAACAAACAAACAAATCTTGGCACCAATAGGTGCTAGTGCATCATATATATATGATGCACTAGCACCTATATATATGATTATCCAATCCACTTAACACAATTACACTTAATTTCCCCATCTTACCTACTCATCATAGCCCCGATGACGTCCATTACGTCCACCACCATATGATCCAAAGAATGGTCTCTCCTTCTGCCATCTCCTTTCTGAATTACTAATTGTACTGGATATTTCTCTCGATGTAGACCTCCAAGTATCAGCTCGTTCCCGGACCCATCTCCTTGCATACACTTTCTGAGTTTTCACCACTTCTGCTTCCCATTTTTCCTCCTCCTCCTCATGATGTCTACATCTATGAGGTGGGGTCTGAGGTGGAGTTCTAAGACCTCTATCCGGACTCTTATACTCCCTTTCAGACTCTTCGTCTGCTTGCTCACCACCCTCTTGATTCTCTTCAACATGACCAAAATCTTGGACTCTCCTTGGATTCCCAGAGGTGGGATAACATTCAGAACTTAGATCTTCAGTACTTGATCAAAGTTCAGAGGAAGACAGGGGACTATCATACACAGAGTCACGATCACTCCTCCCTCTCCTTCGTCTCTGCATAATCCCAGGATTAAATATATATTTCTAAAGTTAAATCATACACATGCTACTATTTATTCAGTTTCTAAAAGAAAATACTCTTCTATGTACACAGCAAAACTAGGAATTCTATCCTACTTCCCTTTCCATGTTTTCAATTGAGACGAGTGGAACCATTTTCTTCTTACAACCACATCTGGTTCCTTCTTTATTTCTACCAGATCTCCCCCCCCCCCCCCCCGGAAACTTGTTTACTTGAGGGGTTTACCCAATTGATATTCTTTTTCTGACTCCGAACTAAGATCTGACTCAGTCAAAGAACCGTGTGAATCTGGGCAAATTTGAGCTAAAACCCTTAACCATGAAGGTTAACACACTTAGCAGCCAGTAACCGAAGAAGAAGACATTGGATTTATATCCCGCCCTCCATTCCAGATTTCAGTCTCAGATCGGCTCACAATCTCCTTTATCTTCCTCCCCCCCAACAGACACCCTGTGAGGTGGATGGGACTGAGAGGGCTCTCACAGCAGTTGCCCTTTCAAGGACAACTCCTACGAGAGCTATGGCTGACCCAAGGCCATTCCAGCAGCTGCAAGTTGAGGAGTGGGGAATCAAACCTGGTTCTCCCAGATAAGAGTCTGCACACTTAACCACTACACCAAACTGGCTCTCAAGACATACATTAAATGTCTTGAACTATCCAGAATGGGCATGTTCAGGGCTCTTTTTCTAGCAGGAGCTCCTCTGCATATTAGGCCACGCCTCTCTGATGTAGCCAATCCTCCAAGAGCTTAGAGGGCTCTTAGTACAGGGCCTACTGTAAGCTCCAGGGGGATTGGCTACATCAGGGGGGCGTAGCCTAATATGCAGTGGCGCTCCTGCTAGAAAAAGAGCCATGGGCATGTTGATGGCTGAATGAACTTCTGTACTCTTGTTCCTCTGCTGAACTGATTGAAGAGATATTTGTGTTAATATGGAAACTTACAGAAGAGAAAAATATTTGTAAAATATTTGTAAATATATGTAAACTTTCTGTATGTATTCTTGTTTGGAGTCTAGATATAGTGGTCATAATGGAATTTAGTTTACAATAATATATGAATTTGAATACACGTTTAGGTAATAGAAACTGGCTATTTCTTGCTAAGCTTTAATTTTAATTTAATTTTGTATTTATACCCAGCCCTATTCCGCAAGCGGGCTCAGGGCGGTTTACAGCAGTAAATTTCAAAACATATCAAGATTAAAATTAACATCACAACTTCTGAAACTATTTTGGAAATTAACATAAGCAGAGCTCGTTTTGTAGCAGGAGCTCCTTTGCACATTAGGCCACACCACGTGATGTAGTCAGTCCTCCAAGAGCTTACAGGAGGCCTTGTAATAAGAGCCCTGTAAGCTCTTGGAGGATTGGCTACAAAATGAGCCCTGAATATAAGAGTTTAAAACGTTATGGTTTTAGACTTGGTGGGTTTTGGTATTGTGTAGGTATAGGTAACAGCCCCGTGGCACAGAGTGGTATAGCTGCAGTACTAATTTATTTGAATTAATTTATTTAAATGTATTTTATTGTATAATGTATTTATCATAATCATGGTACGTGCCATGTCTGTGAGCCGCCCTGAGCCTGCCTCGGCGGAGAGGGCAGGATATAAATAAAAGTTATTATTATTATTACTGCAGTCTGAGCTCTCTGCTCACGACCTGAGTTTGATCCCAGCGGAAGCTGGTTTCAGGTAGCCGGCTCAGGTTAACTCAACCTTCCATCCTTCCGAGATCGGTAAAATGAGTACTCAGCTTGCTGGAGAGAAAGTGTAGATGACTGGGGAAGGCAATGGCAAACCACCCTGTAGAAAGTCTGCCATGAAAACACTGTGAAAGCAACATCACCCCAGAGTTGGAAACGACTGCTGCTTGCACAGGGGACTACCTTTGCCTTTAGGTATAGGTAGGGTTGGCAGCTCTAGGTTGGGAAATCTGTTGCCTGGGGATTTTAGGGGTGGAGCCTGGGAAGGGGTGGGACCTCCCCTAGTAATAATGCCATCGAGCCCACCTTCCAAAAGGTTCACCAGGTAAACTGATCTTTTTTGCCTGGAGATCTGGTGGAATCCTATGAGATCTCCAGCCACCACCTGGAAGTTGGCAACTCCATTTACATTTACAGAGTTGTAACAGGTACAGCGGTGTTTCAGCACATGGCAGCACAGTCTTTACACCCTACCAAGTGCATTGATGTCAGTGAACTTGGAAGGGTGTAACTTTGCCTGGGAGTGTTGGGATACTCAAAAGAGGTATGGAAATGGTCCCCCACCCACCCTCCACAATATCTCTTAAGTTTTAGAGTACGCTATTTTACCAGACCACAAAACTTGAGGTAAGAAAATCAAATCAGTGCTTCTACAGCAAGAGAGGGCCTTTTCGGTGGCAGCCCCCCATTATGGAACAACCTCCCCAGAGAGTTGTTTCTGGCCCCCTTGATTTCAATCTTTAGGAGGCAGTTGAAAAAAAATATATTTTTTTTAATTTAGAGTTGCATTTGATTAATTTAGTGCATCAATTATTCTACAGCACTGATAGATAGTCGGCACTGAACCCTGTACAGCAGCATGTGGATCGTGATAATTCCTATCGAAAGAGAATTTTACCTGGCTATAACTGAGCTGATGCAGTTACAGCCGGCTTCTGATAGGAATTCCCAATATTTCCTGAATCTTAGCTTTGAAATCCAGCATACCTATGCGTATATATTTGCTGCATCTTTTCAGCACCTTTCTGCCACTTCGTTCGAGGTAGTTTATCGTTCATAAAATTATTTACAGTTGAACATACATGACACAGAAGAGGGGGAAGGGATAGGATGCGAAGACAAGAGGAAAACCAAGCAATCTCAACGCTGGTTCGTAGGTAGTGTGGAGAACAATCCTAACCAGCTCTACTTAGGATCCCACTCAGGTGAATTCAGTGGGGCTTCCTCGCAGGAAAGCAGCCTTAGGATTGCAGTGTTAGATAACAGTTGCACGTATGGGTAGGTGGAATGTGGCCAGATGATTTGGCCACTAATTGGAAAAGTTCTGGGAGGGAACAAACCAAATTGCAATTAGCTGGAGGCAGGCTGGTCAAGAAGGCCCTATTGACCTTTTCTTCCTCACATTACCCAACAGCTGGGGTGGGATTCTAGCAGGAACTCCTTTGCATATTAGACCACACACCCCTGATGTAGCCAGTCCTCCAAGAGCTTACCAAAAAGAGCCTTGTAAGCTCTTGGAGGATTGGCTTCACCAGGGATGTGTGGCCTAATATGTAAAGGAGCTCCTGTTAGAATCCCACCCTTGCCCAACAGTAACTAAAAAAGGTACCTTGCTTTTGATTTTGCGATAACTGTTCTTTTGTTTTGCTTCTCTTTTTTTAGCTTGGCGATTTAAGGCACCCCAACAAGTGGCCTTTGTTGAAAAACTAACCAAGCTTGTCGTAAGCCAGCTCCCCAATTTCTGGAAACTCTGGATCTCTTACGTGAACGGGAGCCTCTTCAGCGAGGTACGACTGTCTGCATTTAGTCATTCCAGTAATTTCAGTGGTATGCCACTGTATGAGGAACTTAAAATAGAGTCCCATTTGCCAAAGTTTCCCGGCTAATTTCTAATCAGCTCTGTGAAGAGCCAAAGTGGACGTCCTCCGTGCTTCTAGAAAATTCTTCTCATTCGCTTTTTTTTAACAGTTCATTTGTGGGTGAAGAGAGGCCTCAATTTTCTCCAATTTGAATTTTGACCGTTAAGCGGTGCCTTGAGCCCAGTGTCTTGTAAATGGCGTAAAATGCTGCTTTCACATGGGGTGATCTGTAGTGCATGGATGAGGGGAGCAGAGAGAACAGAAAGCAGGGAAAGAGAGGATCGAAATTGGTGTAGCATCTCACTTTCCTCTGCATGGCTGTTCTTTATTTTTTGATATCTTGCAGTCATAAAGACAGTTGAGCACAGACACAAGAGTTCTGAAAGTGATGAGCAACTATGAAAGGGAAAGGGAGCGGTAATAAAGAAGCTGTCCCATGACCTGTATGTCTTAGAAAAGTGTCCGTTAAGTGTTGCCATGGTGCTTTCTACAAGCTCAGACAATGTACAGCTAAACCGAGACCCAGCCTTGTATGCAGCAAAAACGGCACAGTCTGACCGTTGAGACTTACCACAGAATAGTTTTGGTCTCTCTGTACAGGAAAGGGTTAAACTATTCAGCAAACTCTGTAAAAAGGAGGAGGTTGGGGGAAAAACCTGTATCTTTAATACATACATGTGCATATCATCTGTAAGGCTGAAGGGGACAGGAGAGCATCTGCTGCAATTTCTTTTCCAAGTTAAAGTCAACCGTCAACCAAGCCCTCTCTTTCAATCAGCTGCCATAGACCAAGTCACAGGGTATCATAAGCAGGAAACAAGTTTAAAAAACAGTTAAAAAACAGATCCAGGTGGGCAGCAGTGTTTCCTCTAAGTTGAGTTAATGTGAGCTAGCTCAGTTTTTTAGCCTCCGGCTCACGCATTTTTGTCTTAGCTCAGGAAGGATGGTCCCAGAGCACACTAATTAAAGCAGCAGCTCACAACTTTAATGCCAGTAGCTCACAAAGCGGAATTTTTGCTCACAAGACTCCACAGCTTAGAGGGAGTTTTGGTGGGCACCTGTGTTAGTTTGAAGCAGCAGAACAAAGCTAGAGCCCAGTAGCACCTGTAAGACCAACTAAGTTCCATTCAAGGTATGAGCTTTCATGTGCACACACAGACACACACACACGTCCTCAGATACATTGGAATGGAAGTTAACAGTTCATATATATAGGAAGATGCCTCTCCATAGGTGAACAACAAGTCAGCATGCAACTTAATGAAGATGTTTTGGCATATGCAAAAGCCAAACAGCAATAACAAGTTAAGCTTATTATAGTCACCAGATCCCCATTTGTTTGGATTTAATTAACTCTTAACTTTGTTCTGCAGTTTTAACAAAGTACTTTAAAGATTCAAGGTGTACAGATAGCCGAGATGAATAGTCTCGCTTGGCTTATTCTTAATAGAGAGATAAGAAAGAATATTTCAGAAAGTGGGAAAGGGATGGAGGGTAGGTGCCATCAAGTCGCTTCTGATGTGGAGTGATCCTTTGAATTTACAACCTCCAAGATGTCCAACAGGTACACTTTTTATGTCATAAAAAGAAGGTCTGCTGTTATTTCTAATACACTTGCTTGGGTCTAGCAGAATGATGGGCGTGGCTTTCCTTACTGAGTCACTCCACCCCATGTTGAGTCTTTTCCCGCTGCCTTCAACTGCCCACATTATCGCTGTCTTAAAGATCAAATGCAACGTATATTCCACGGCTTTTTTTGTAGCAGGAATTCCTGTGCATATTAGACCAGACACCCCTGATGTAGCCAATCCCCCAAGAGCTTGCAGGGCTCTTCTTACAGGGCCTACTGTAAGCTTCAGGAAGATTGGCTACATCAGGGGCGTGTGGCCTAATATGCCAAGGAGCTTCTGCTACAAAAAAAGCCCTGGTATATTCTATTTAAATTCTAAGGAGAAGAGCATTTTCCCCACCACCATATTTGCTATGATATCTTCTGTCCATTAGGTGTCGTTCATACATTACATTAGACTTAAAAGCAGCTCTACGTATTTGATGGTGAATTTACAGGAATCTTTTTTTTCTAGAAACGCTATTTGGTGATACCAACCGGCTTCGTGGAAGATGCTAAACTTGACCTTTTATTATGCAGTGTTCTCATTAGTCTTATCTCTGCTTATGTTTATGTCTTACAAGACTGCTGAAAAATCCGGCCAAATGGAACGATCAAAGAAGAACGCTAGGCAAAGACAAAATGATTTCAAGGTAAGATAGATGTGCAGACAATCCTTACCGGAAAGGTATGCACTTTTAAACACTGTTTGTGGTTTAAAATTAAAATGGGATCTGCATAGATGTTTTAATCATACATTTTGCTTAGATTGTCAGCTAGTGAGGCATACAGCCCTCCATACGCTCAGTTAATTCAAGCTGCTGTGTGCGCATGGGAAGACTTACGGCCAGGGCTTTTCTTGTAGCAGGAACTCCATTGCATATTAAACCACACATCCCTGATGTAGCCAATCCTCCTGGAGCTTACAGTAGACCCTGTACTTAGAGCCCTTAAGGTCTTGGAGGATTGGCTATATCAGGGGTGTGTGGCCTAATATGCAAAAGAGTTCCCGCTACAAAAATGGCCCTGCTTTTGGCAACCCCAGGAAGGCCCTTCAAGGCAAGTGAGAAGCAGAGATGGTTGACCATTGCCTTTCTCTTCAGAGTCTTCCTTGGTGGTTTCCCTTTCAAGTACTGCCCCTGCTTAGCTTCTGAGATCTGATGAGATTGGCCTATACCGTGTCACCTTCCCTCCCACTCAGGCCGGTGCTGCCCTCCAAAACATTTTGTGATGATTTTGCTTTAAAGATTCTCAGAAGTTCTCTCTTACCAGCCTTGGCATCCTGCTTCAGCTGCTGGTTTGTCATTCAGAAAGCTGGAACACCACTAGCAGGGCTTTTTTTATAGCAGGAACTCCTTTACATATTATGTTACACCCCCCTGATGTAGCCTATCCTCCTGGAATTTACAGTAAGCCCTGTACTAAACTCCAGGAGGATTGGCTACAACAGGGGGGTGTAGCCTAATATGCGAAGGAGTTTCAGCTGCAAAAAAAGCCCTGCCCACTAGTCAGTGTAAGAACTGGATCTCTGTGTTTAGTTGAAGTAATAAGCCTGCAAAATGTTTCTGTAGATGTTCATGTGTATTTATTTGGTTTTCCTGCAACTCAAGAATAAAAATACACAAAACAGGAAAGGCAGAATCAGCTGCTGTCCCAACCACTGTGTTTTCTTTTACATTTAACTGAAAATAAATAGAACAATTCCACAGCTCACCAGTCAGTAGCCACCAAAGGATATTCAGATAACTTACACATCTATTTAAATCATTTTGTCTCTACTTCAAAAGTTACTACGCTTTCCTGATCTAGTTACTATTCTCAGTTTGTCTTCAGAATGTATCTTAAAAGCCACATTATCTAACCAGAGTAGAAAAATGAAGGAGAAAAAACACAATCCTGAAATGGCTTAGATAACAGAAAACAAACCGAAATCCTAAGATTAAAACAAATTTTAAAAATACATAAATTTTAATGGAATATAGAACAATAAAATCAAAGGATTAAAGCAATAGTTTAAATGACAAACATAAGAATATCCAGTAAGTCACTTTCTGATAGCTGGAACAAATTCTTTATCCAGCAGACCATACATATTTGGGCCTCTAAAGCCTTCTTCAGTGGGCATTGATAAATTGCTACATGCTGTTCTTACATAGAACAGAATAGACCTGATGAATAAACTATAAAACTATAAACTATAATAATACTATAAGCAGTCATAGAATGAATTGATATAATCCGATCTTCCATATATAATGAATGTTTATTTCAACAGGTCCACTTTTGTTATAAAAAGGGCTGTTCTTATTTCTAATACCTTGCATATTATTATTATTATCAGCAGCAGCAGCATTATTATTATTATTATTTAGATTTAATAGCTCGCCCCATTCTGGCCGAGGTTAGGCTCTGGGCGATGTACAGCAGTAAAAATACATTGATATAAAACATACTGAATAGAACGTTCCATCTTATGGACTCCCCAATGGCTTCTTCTCAAATTTTGTTGTTCCATCTCAGTGGGGAGGGGGTAGCCCAGAGGGTGGCACAGTGAGATGCCAGCTTGGCAACCGTCACTGTCCTTTCTTGAAAGCCTGATGGAACATCTCTGCCTTACAGGCCCGGCAAAATTGCAAAAAAATTCTGCAGGGCCCTGGTGTCAGCTGGCAGAGAGTTTCACCAGGTTGGGACCAGGACTGAAAAAGCCCTGGCCCTTATCGAGAACAGGCCTCTTTAGGGTTGGGGATCACCAATGAGTTGTTACCTGCAGAGCGTAACGCTCTTCCAGGGATATAGCGGAAGAGGCAGTACTGCAGATACATTGGTCCCAGACTGCTCAAGGCCTTGAAAGTCATAACCAGTACCTTGAATCTGACTTGATACTCAACCAGAAGCCAGTGTTGCTGGCACAGCCCAGGCTAAATATGTGTTGTCCATGGTGTTCCCGTCAGGACTCACACCACCACATTCTAGACCCATTGGCGCTTCCTGGTCAGACTCAGGGGTAGGCCAGTATAAAGCGAGTTACAGTAGTCTAACCAGGAGGTGATCGTCGCATGGATTACTGTGGCCAGATCTGAGCAGAACAGTGGGGGAGTCAATTTCCGAGCTTGGTGGAGGTGGTAGAACGCCACCTTAGCAATATGTGTAATCTAGGCCTCCATAGAGAGGGAGGTATCCAAGGTCACTCCCAAACCCTTCATGGACTGCACTGGTGGAAGGGGCTGGTAATCTAAGCTCCAATCTAATCAAGGGTTGTTAATCTAAGCTCCAGCCCTGATCTCCGTAGCCACAGAACTTCCATCTTTGATGGGTTCAGTTTCAGTCTGCTCTTTCTTAACCAGCCTACCGCAGTTTAGAGAGACGTTGTTTTGATCCTTTGGTTTTATTGTTTGATATTCCATTTAAACGATTACCTTCGGTATTAGTATTTGGTTCATTTGTGAGGGTTCATTTTGGGGGGTTTTTCTCACCCTCTTGGTTTACCTGCTTGATGCCCACTCTGCCAGGTTGTCTCAGGGGCTGTGAGCTCTGTTGACGCATCCTGATGGACCAGGAGCGGCTGGTGAAACAGGCACCGCAGCCCAGCAGCTGATACTTACAATAAATGCTGCTTTCAGACCTGCGGCAGCTCTTTCTTCTCCCGTCAAGTCATTTTTGCATTGTTTTGCACTGAGCGCTCCAGTTTAGGTGGCAGCCTTTACTATGATGGTGCAAGGGTGTCCTGTTGAATCCACTCTTCTTAAAGGGTTGTAAACTGCAGGCCACGGAACAGAGAGAAGATGTTGCCAGATAGGGTAAACTGGGCTAGACAGACTGGCAGACTGACTTAGGCTAAGGCCTCTGGTATAGCTGAGAATCTGGTAGCTGAACCTAGCCTGCCTTAATTACGTTGGGTAATGTGAATTATACCCACTTTTTAATCGTAAATTGAGTACTTTGAGTGTGCCGTGCTGAAAGAAAAAACTGTCATTGAGTTCAGAAGAACATTTGTTGTTCTTTTGACCAGAACTGGCTAATTGCATTTGACTTGAACTCCTCCAAGAAGTTGCTCTCTTCTGCTGTTACAGACTATGATTCAGCAAGTGATGAAGTCTCTGGTCAAATTGATCCGTGGTGCTTTACTCCCATTCAGCCTTGGAGAAAACGAACTAAGAGATTATGGTGGCTGGGAGATGAAATCTGAACTGTCTGGTCAATGGTTACCTCATGTCATACAGACAGTAAGGTAAGCAATGTAAGATCTGTGTTTCTTGACACGTTTCAGTAGGCCGTGTTCTTTGATCTCTTCCTGGGTGAAACCAGGAGTTCCAAACATTATTTGGGTACTAATCTAGTGAACCCCTAGTCCTCATTAAGGCACAGAATCAAGGGAAAGAAGTGATTAAGATGGGGGAGGATCGAAGCAGCAAAGACCACGTTGAACTCTTGAATTACAGTAAGCCACACATCTGCTCAATACCTGTGGGCGGAGAAGATGGCTTGCAAGATAAATATGTACAGAAATTATAAGAATTGAGAGCCAGTCAGAAGGTGGAGTCCATCACCGGCTGCCGGCTAGAAGAAAAAAGGTGACCCAAACTCAGGTGCCCCTGAGCTTAGCAGGGTTGGCCTTGGTTACTACTTGGATGAGAGACCACCAAGGAAGATCAGGGTTACTCCACAGAGGCAGGCATAGGTTGCAACTTGCATGGCCAGTATGTGGGAGCAGACTAAGTAGGCGGCCACCTGAGGGGCCACCTTGCCTACGGGGCACCACTGGGCACCCCCTTTCCCCAACATGTCCGTGTGTGCTCTCCTCTGAGCCCGGCTTCTCTTGCAAGGGAAGCTGAGCCCAGAGAAGAATGCGGGGCCCGCCCAGCTGCTCTCACCTTGAAGGTGAAGGCAGCCAGGCTGGACGTCATCGCAGCTTCTCTGAGCCTGGGTTCCCTTGCAAGAGAAACTGGGCTCGGAGGAGAACGCCTGTGCTGTGTGCTCTCAGGGGCGCTCTGAGACTGCCCTAAAAAGAACAGTCTCGGAGTGCCTTCAAGAGCGCAGGTGCGGCTTGCCCACAGCCCCTGCTCAGCCGCCTCAGGTTTGCCCAAGAAGGTTGAACGGGGGCTGGGGGTGAGTCTTCTTAGGGCAGTCTCAGAGTGCCTCCCGACTGGGTATTTCAAAGACAGTCTCCCTTCCAAGCACTTACCACATTCAACCCTGCTTCGCTTCTGAGATCTGACGAGATCTGGCTTGCTTGGGCTATCTGGGTCAGCAGGGGTCATTTTGTAGAAAAATAGGTGGTGGAGCTCATCCAGGGATTGTTATGCAGCTGCACCTACTAGTCAATGGACAAGGAGGTGGAACTCTCAGGAGGAGGAGGTGGAACTCTCAGAAAGGTTCCGGAGCTGTGCTCCTGTGAGCTCCCACTGAATCTGAGGCCTGCGGATCAGAGTACTTTCATTCAGAACTTTAAACAACATTGCAGTGCTATGCAGATACAATGTTTCTCAGCACTCCGAACTTTTGATCCCAAGCTCTCTTGGTTCTTCCAATCCTCTCAGTGATAAATTGTCTTTCTTGCAACCAGCTTATGCTCTTTCACGCACAGACTCAAACCCATCTCCCTCTCACCCAGTTCTAACTTCTCTCATTAACTGGCAACCTTCCCGCAACATTTTGTCAGCAGTCATTGGGTGCAGTCTGAGAGGGGTGGAACGGGATCTGATCATCACAAGAGTCTTGCAGAAAAGTGAAAGGTTTGTACCCAGAGCATCGGTCTTGTCATCCAAGGCCACGTACACTCATAGGCAGTGTTCCCTCTAAGCTGAGTTAGTGTGAGCTAGCTCACAGATTTTTAGCCTCCAGCTCACACATTTTTGTCTTAGCTCAGGAAGGTTGACCCCAGAGCGCACTAATTTATGCAGCAGCTCACAACTTTCATGCCAGGAGCTCACAAAGTAGAATTTTTGCTCACGAGACTGCGGCTTAGAGGGAACATTGCTCATAGGAGGGGAAAGTGAGAATATTTCCAAAGTGTGAAAAGTCCAGAGTCACCAGAATCTTAAGCTAGTGAAAAATGGTGTTATGCTAGCTGTCATAAAGAGGATGAAGGGAACTATGTGGTGAAGGAAGAAAAATAGCTGCTTCCTTCCGAGCCTAGCTCTCTTTAGTAATTGTGATTCTGTTTAGTATTTCACCGCATAATAAACTATAGTCTTGTCGTAGCTTCAACGAATTCTTCTTTCTTTCCAGGCTTAGCTATGAGTCTCTTACCGCACTTGAAATACCGAATGACATGCTTCAGATCATCCAAGATCTTATTTTTGATCTCAGAGTTCACTGCATAATGATTACTTTACAGCACACAGCTGAAGGTATTAAAATATACTTCTACAGCTTGTATTTTTATAGTAATTTTATGAGCACTGAGTCTCCCCTCCCCCCCCCAAAAAAAATGATGCTAACAACTCCGATCTTATCATTGTGAAGGTCTATGTTCACCTTTAAAATTATCCTTGTTGCATAGTGCTTTGAAATTGGCCATGTTGGTGTAGTCAGATGAAAAATAAAAATGAAGTTTAGGCCGGCAGAGGTTAATCAAAACTTATCTTCTGAAAAGCCACCATGGCTGCTATGGATAAAACAAGCAGGAACCTTTAAGGACTTATGGAGGCATCTCATTGCCTCCTCCCCAAGTATTTCCTTCCCCCCTTTCCTGAAAGCCCCCATAACCCCTCCGCTGTTTTTGATTCCATCTCTTCTTCCCACCCAACAGCCACCCTACAGCCCTCTGTCTTCTGCTCCTCCCCCCGCAATGGAGTGTGTGTGTGATTGTGGCCCAATTGTGTGGTGTTGGTTACTGGGTCAGGCCTACTTGCATGATAGGGAACTCTCAAGGACTTGTGACATGACACCTCACTCTCCCCTCTATCCACCTCCCCACACTATTTCCTCTTCCCCCTCCCCCCTGGCAAAAACCCTCTCTCCTCCGCCTGCCTCATTCTGTCCTTCTCAGCCATTCACCAACTTACCTTTTATATCAGGGGTGGCCAAACTGTGGCTCTTTCACACATATTGTGTGGCTCTCAAAGCCCCCACCGCGCATTGGCTGACTTGGAGAAGACAGTTATCTCTTTAAATCACTTGGAGAATTGCAATTAAAATTTAAGTTGCTTTCTTTCCACCACTCTCTCCCTCCTATTTGCTTGCCTCCCTCCTTCTTGTTTTGCGGCTCTCAAACATCTGACGTTCATGTCCTGTGGCTCTCAAACATCAGATGCTCTCATGTTAAGCAAGTTTGGTCACCCCCGTTTTATATACTTCCCTTACATTTTACATACTTTCCATCTTCTGGTGTATTTACTATTTATTTAATTCATGTTTACCTCATCTTTCTTCACAGTGGGGACCAAAGCAGCTTACATTTCTCTCCCCTCCTTTTTATCTACACAACAGTCCTGTGAGGTAGCTTAGGCTGGAAGTGTGAATTTGGTGCAAAATTGCCCAGTGAGCTTCCACAGCAAGATGGGGATTCAAACTTGTGTCTCCTAGAACCTCCACCAAAACACAACACCATACTGGCCTTCACATAGTGGCCGCTGTTGAAGAGTAGCAAGTTGCCAGGCCTAGTTGTCATGCAAGTTAAGTGGTCACCCAAAAGCTGCTACCAGGACTAGGTTTGCTAGCCTCCAGGTGTGATCTGGAGATCTCCCAGAATTATAACCGAGCTCCATATGATAGAGAAAATGGCTGCTGTGGAGGGTGGCATTATATTTGGATCAGGTCTCTCACCTCCTGAAACCTCACCCTTTTCAGACTCCAACACAAAATTTCCAGGAATTTCCCAGCCTTGAGCTGGCATCTCTAGCTCCAGTGAGTCTTCCCTTAAGGGCCAAAACAACTCCGGAAAGGGCCCCGTCCTTTCCCCCTATCTTTTATTGACAGAATGAATCCTGGAATCTATGGGTGCCTAGCAGCAATCAATTTATTATTTACCTTGAATTTGTATGTCACCCACTCCGCAAGCGGACTCTGGGCGGTTAACAGTCATGATAGAAAACCAATTTGAGTTACAGTTTTAAAACGATAAAAACATGTACAAACTATTTAAAAACTAGGTATTTGGTGCTATGGTCAAACAAATTTAACATAGGCGGATCAGATTATACTGATGTCTCAGTTCTTCTGTTAGTCTGTTAGTGGTCCTACTGATGATATTGCTCAGCAGCATAGCAGCGGCAGCCTCATCCCACATTAGTTGTTGCAGGTCTGTCGAAAGAGTTCAGTTTTACAGGCCCTGCGGAATTGGGAGAGGTCCTGCAGGGCTCTTATGGCCTCTGGGAGAGCGTTCCATAACATCGGTGCTGCCACTGAGAAGGCCCTGGCCCGTGTAGAGCTTAGTGAGGGAGTCAGTTGCTTATTTATTTATTTATTTATTTATTTATTTATTTATTCGGGATTTGTATCCCGCCCTTCCCACAAGTGGCTCAGGGCGGCTTCCAACAATTAACAATTTAACCTACAGGCACTCAATTTGTTATTCTGGGTTTTTTTAAGCCCCAATGTTTTTTGGTTTTGTTTTTTTGTAGATTTCAGATTTTTTGTAGATTTCAGATTCTTCGGGTTTGTACATAGATCTGTCTTGCCTGTTGACTGCGCCAGTCACCAGATTTAAGTATCAGATTTGGCTAACTTGGCTATAAGAATATAAGATGGTGATGGTGATGATCCAATCTATTTATGTATGTAATAAGAGCATTATTTTTAATATTTTCAGTCTAGCATGAGCTGTATGTAATTTCTTTCATACATATTGTTAATTCAATTTTATGTCTGTCCATTTTATGTATAAAAAGCTGTTGCAGCTTTTAAGGTACTAGCGCTAGGGTATGCAGAGTTCTTTGGCTGTAGATAAAGTCATCTGGTGCAGGTTCTCTTAAGGAGGGGGGCGGGGTTTACCACATAACAACTTTATGCCCTTTCCACATTTACAGATGTGAAGAGATTGGCTGAGAAGGAGGACTGGGTTGTAGATAATGAAGGCTTGACCTGTTTGGTAAGTACATCAGTACATTTCCATACATAAGCATTTTATGACACAGAGTTTAGTATATTTGGTTCGTCTACTTCACTGAATTCTTGTGAGGGTCCAGTGAGATAATTTCATGTATAAACTCCTTGATGGAAGTGGCATTGCTTTCGTCCCAAATAATAGTAGGGGAATCCCATCTTTCTCATTTATGTCCTCTGTTAATGCTCTAGCACAGGCCTTGATGATTTTCTCCTGGTGGAACTGGAGAAGGGGGATCGTCTTGTCTGGTTAAGAAGGTGTAATGTTGCGTACATGCGGTCATAGATACTTCAATGCATTCCTAGAAAGCTGGTGTGGTGTGATGAATTGTGTATCAGACGATGACTAAGTTCAAATTCCCCATCAGCTGTAAAGCTCACTGGAAGACCATGGGGCAATGTTGGTTTTTCAAACTAACCTTCAAGCCTACTGCATGAAGTTGTGAGATGGGTGAGGGGTTGTGAGATGGGCAGGGAGGAAAGGATCATATATTCCGACTAGATCGATAAAATATTATTGTAAAGGATTTTTTTTTTTTTGCATGGCTCCGCACTATTGTAACTTGAGATTTGTATACACGGACATACAAACCACAGATATGATGATGATATTGGATTTATATCCTGCCTATACTCTGAATCTCAGAGTCAGAGCAGTCGCAATCTCCTTTACCTTCCTCCCCCACAACAGACACCATGTGAGGTCATTGGGCTGAGAGAGCTCTCACAGCGGCTACCCATTCAAGGACAACTCCTGCGAAAGCTATGGCTGACCCAAGGCCATTCCAGCAGCTGCAAGTGGAAGATTGGGGAATCAAACACGGTTCTCCAAGATAAGAGTCCATGCAGTTAATCACTACACTAAACACCAAATATGGTCATGGTCTTTTTTTAGACATTTAAACCTAGACCTTTTCATATCTTTATATAGGTTAGAACTTTTTATTGAAACATTTTTCATATACCGTATTTTTCGGACGATTAGACGCACCTTCCTCCTGGGAAGGTACGTACCCCCCGAAGGTACGTACCTTCGGACCATAAGACGCACACACTACGAAGGTACGTACCCCCCGAAGGTACGTACCTTCGGACCATAAGACGCACACACTTTCCCCCCCACTTTTTTTGGGGGGGAAAGTGCGTCTTATGGTCCGAAAAATACGGTATATAAAAACAAGGAAAGAAAAAGATAAAATGAAAATTAGAAAGAAATTGTCATGTAGGGATGATAGAAATTGTCATGAAGCACTCTGGTCACTTACTATACAGCTGGAAGATTAATGTAGAGGAAGTCACGCTTATTAGCTGTTACAACTAACTTGCTCACCATTCTTCTCCTTCTTTAGCCATCCCAGTTTGAACAGTGTGTTGTGCATTCTTTGCAGTCGCTCAAGGGTGTCCTTGATTGCAAGCCTGGGGAGACCAGCGTAAGTCATCTTTAATACGTCTTTTATGTTCATGAAAATTCCAATAATCTGAACCCAATGAGCATCCAAACCCATGTGCACTTAAAGCAGGGGTGGAATTCTAGCAGGGGCTACTTTGCATATTAGGCCACACACCCCTGATGTAACCAATCCTCCAACAGCTTACAAAAAAGAGCCTTGTAAGCTCTTGGAAGATTGGCTACATCAGGGGTGTGTGGCCTAAGATGCAAAGGAGCTCCTGCTAGAATTCCACCCTTGGCTTAAAGTAACAGCTCTGTTACTGCTACATAATCTCAAGATAAATGAAATTAATTACAGCAAGCCATTATAAAAAGCAAGAAGGTCAGTACAATAAATGTTATGTAGCAGCATGGCAATCTAGTAACAATAAAAATGGCATTAGAGTTGTTCTTGTCATGATATCCTAGCTTTCCCTATTGACAATTCCTTATTCTTAAGATGGGTAGCCATGTTTGTCGGTCTGTAGCAGTAGAAAAGAGCAAGAGTCCCGGAGCACCTTAAAGACTAACAAAATTTGTGGCAGGGCAGGAGCTTTCATGAGGGCAGGGAACTGTTCCTGTTGGCAGCGGAGAATAGGACTCACAATAATGAGTTTAAATTAAGGGCAGGAAGGTATTGGCTGGATATTAAAGGTAAAGGTAGTCCCCTGTTCAAGCACCAGTCGTTTCCAACTGGTGCTTGCATGACGTTTTCACAGCAGACTTTTTACGGGGTGGTTTGCCATTGCCTTCCCCAGTCATCTACACTTTCCCCCCTGCAAGCTGGGGACTCATTTGACCGACCTCGGAAGGATGGAAGGCTGAGTCGACCTCGAGCTGGCTACCTGAACCCAGCTTCCGCCGAGATTGAACTCAGGTCGTGAGCAGAGCTTAGGACTGCAGTACTGCAGCTTTACCACTCTGCGCCACGGGGCTGGCTGGATATTAGGAAACACTTTTTAAAAGTAAGAGTTGTTGATGCGGAATCAGCTACTGAGGGAGGTGGGTGAGCTCCCCCTCACCGGCAGTCTTTAAGCAGCGGCTGGACAAACACTTGTCAGCGATAATCTAGGGCTCTAGGCTGATCCTGCATTGAGAAAGGGGTTGGACTAGATGACTTTTATGGCCCCTTCCAACTCTGATTCTACGAGATAAATCTATCAGTGGCTTCTTCAGATAAGTCTATCAATGGCTACTAGCCATGGTGGGTGATGAGAGCCTTCACATTCAGAGGCACTACACTCTAAATCTCAGAGCCGGGAGGCAACATCATGAGAAGGCCTCAACCTCTATGCCATGTTGTTGGCTGTCCAGAGGAACTGGTCAGTCACTGTCTGAAAGGCAGGATGCTGGACTAGATGGACTGTTGGCTGATCCAGCAGGGCTCTTCATAGGTTTTTATATTCTTACACTTGAACATCATCACAGATTTGGAATGATCATACCAAATTCTAGATCCTTTTTTTCTATTTTAAAAATATCGATGATACATCCATGAAAATCCTAGTGAAAATACCTCTACTATTTAAGCTGCGACAAATGCTGCTAACTAGGAATATTCCTAACCTTCCAACCCAAAAAGAGGACATTTTCATCAAAAAAACTGTTCAAAAGAGGATGGATTTCAAAAAAAAAAAAAAAGAGGACACATCCTTTAAAAAGAGGCATCTGACAGTCCTACTACAGCATATAATGGATGCATGTATTGCACAGTGTCTCTTTCTGCGTGATGTACTTATGCTTAAAAGCAAAGGAAGGTATAATAATTTAAATGTAAAACTTTGAATAGTATGTATGTATTTATTTACTGTAAAAAAAAATGTGTGTGTATATATTTCTTCCCAAAATGTTATTCAGATGTATATTTGATCTGAACCTCAGTTTTTGTTGATTGATGCAATTAATTGACTTCAACGTTGCACATTAATTTTAACGCAGAATAATTTTAAATATACGTATATTCAGTTATGTTATATACATTAATAGAATAAGTTTCTTCTGTTGCTTCGCAAAACATGAGAGGCGCTCGGACAGCAGGACCTGATTAGCCACTGTGTGTGTGTGTGTGTATTTGGCCGCTGTGTGACACAGAGTGTTGGACTGGATGGGCCATTGGCCTGATCTGACATGGCTTCTCTTATGTTCTTATGTTCTTAATGTGAGGTAGAGTAGTCACCTTTCCTTACAGGAAGGCTTTTTCTCTCAAGTGTTGTGTTTCTTTAGGTTTTCCAGCAGCAGAAAATACAGGAAGATGTGTGCCAACTGAGCATAAACATCATGCAGGTAATACAGTCGTGTGACAAATTGTTATTTCACAAGTGTGAACCCACAGGGAATTGCCAGAGGCATATAGTTTCCCCGTCTCCCACTACTTTCTCTTTCCTTCCCCCGGAAGCTCCCACAGTCTCTTGCCTTTTCCTGCTTGTTGTCTCCTTCCCACCCAGCATCCAGCTTACCATCTCCCCTGTCTTCAGCTTCCCCCCTCCTCCAACCAGCAGCCTCTTACCTAGGAAAACTATGGCCCGTTGTGTGGTGAAAGCCACCGGGCCAGGTCGACTTGCACGGTAGGGAACCTTGAAGGACTTGTGAGGGGTCACCTCACTTTCCCCTGTATCTCCCTCTCCGCACTATTCATTCTCCCACTTTGCTCAAGAATGGAACATTTGAGACTGGATGGTAGTCATTCAGCTTCCCTAGATGAAAGGGGATTATACTGAAGATAATTATAGAGGAAGATGCGGCTGAGAAGATAGCTCTTTTGCAATGATATTATTAGTAGTTGATTGTTGACTTGAATCCTGTGATTCAGTTCCAAAGATGGCTGAGCATCCTACTGGCAGAAGTAGTTTCTTCTCCAAAGGAAACCTCTTGCCTTCAGCAGAATAGAGACGCAAGACTCAAGTCAGTGTGGCTTAATATAGGGATTTTTCCCCCCACAGGTGTTCATTGATTGTCTGGAACAACTGAGTACCAAGCCTGACAGTGATGTGGATACTACACAGTAAGTAAAATAAATGTTAAGTTAATAAAATTGTTACCTGCACATTAACGCTTAATGGCTACTTGTCCAGTTATACTTCTGACAATGTGCATGCAAACACTAGAACATTTTCCCACACATGTACGTGGATCTGACTTCACATGGCTCATTGAAGGAAATCATCTGGCCATTCCTTTATTTCCTCTTCAAGCACCACTCTGAACGTCACTATTAAGGAATGCCCAGCTGGGAAGATGGGAAGCATTAAGGAATGCCCATTCATCAATGGCTGCAGCATGTTTTGCTTTATTGCTGCTTTCTTTGAATCTGGTTCCAGTTTGTGTAGCTTGTTCTGTTCTTCATGTTTGGGTATTTGTTTTGTTGCTGAACAAAAGACCTTAACATGTGCTTCCAGCACTCTTCCTGAAAACAGTTCCTCTGGATCGGATTCGTTACCCGCACTTTCCACAGTGATCATGGATTCAGAGGAGTTAACCATGTTAGTCTGTTGGGGCAAAAATAGCAAAGGGTCCAGTAGCACCTTTAAGACGAACAGATCTTATTGTAGCACAAGCTTTCAAGAAACACAGCACTCTGCGTCAGAGTTGGTCCAAGAGACCTCATTTTGGGGGTTCCCTTCAGTTCAGATCCTATCCAGGCATCCTTAGTTACTGACACATCCGTGATGGACTGACAGGCCTGTTGTGCGAATGTCCAGATCCATGTGTTATGAGTCACCTCAAGAGAACTTCCCAACACATAAATGTTTTCGGATTAAGCACCATAAAATATGCACTGGTGGCCTGCTTGCACCTGACCAAGTGCCAAAAGAGTCAGCACCTGAATAGGGGCGGGCGGCTGCTGTGCCATGTGCCTGATCTGGATTGGGGCTCTGCAGCAGGTTTTTTTTTAAAAAAAAAAAAACTATAACTGCTTCTCAGATGGTCAGGACCGGATCTACGTTTTCTGAGGGGGGACAAAATTAAAAAATGATGCCCCCTTATGGGCCCATAGAATAGAATGGACTCCATACCCAATTTGGTGCCCCCCCCCCGTCGGCACCCAGGGCAAGCATCTCCCTTCCCCCCCCCCCCCCCCCCCTAGATCCAGCCCTGCAAATGGTATCATGTTTAGTTTGGCTCTGATCACCTGGCACTCTGTTATACTTCAGGAAGATCTTTTACGATTTTTCCAGGTAGCTATTAACATTTCCCAGGCAGCTATTAGCCGCCCGGAGCCTGCTTTGGCGGGGAGGGCGGGATATAAATAAAATATTATTATTATATATTATTATTATTATTATTATTGTTATTATTTCTGTGGTTTCCATCCATAGATTGATGTCTAGCTGAAGTCAAACTATTTAAAAACTAATTTCACAACTGCTTTGCACTACCTGGCGAGGCAAGTTAAATCGCTGAGCTTTACCAGAGTGCAAATCATACATTTTTACATAGGTCATCCCCTCAAATTTTACATAGGTCATCCCCTCAGGCAAAGCTTTTTTTGAACAGGAACACAGTTCCAGCTGGCCTGGTGTCATGGGGTGTGGCCTAATATGCAAATGAGTTCCTGCTGGGCTTTTTTGAACAAAAAAGCCCTGTGTGAAACAATGGTGATGTCAGGGGGTGTGGCCTAACATGCAAATGAATTTCTGCTGGGCTTTTTTTTTTCCCTACAAAAAAAGCCCTGCCCCCCAGGTCATCATGTCAGTCATGTTCTGTCGCCTATCCACATGTCTTTGCCACAGTTAAGTCCCTCCCCTCCAGGGAGCTCTGGGAATTATAGTTCTGAGAGAGTGGTTAGAACTCCCTGACTGAGAATTTTCAGCCTCCTCATGAAGTTCTCCTATTTCGTTAGGGAAAGTCATGACAGTCAAACTAACGTAAAACCAGTTTAAATGTCTAAGTGTAGATTCTCCAGTGGTCCTGGAGCATTCCTCACATCTGAGGTAGTAGCTCCTCCTCTCCATGGACAGGGTCACCTATCTTTGCAGTTCCTGGGGGGGAAGGGCTGTTCCCAGAACTCTCCAGTTGTTTGGCCCTGCCTTAGCAGCAGGACGTCTTTGACAGCACTTCTTTGAGTACAGCAGTTAACATAAAAACATAAGAGAAGCCATGTTGGATCCAGTCCAACACTCTGTGTCACACAGTGACCAAAAAAACCAGGCACCATCGGGAGGTCCATCAGTGGGGTCACAACACTAGAAGCCCACCCACTGCGCTCCCCCCCCCCCCCCAAGCACCAAGAATACGGAGCATCACTGCTCCAGACAGAGAGTTCCAAAAATACCCTGTGGCTGATAGCCACTTATGGACCTCTGCTCCATAGGTTTATCCAATCCCCTCTTGAAGCTGTCTATGCTGACAGCCGTCACCACCTCCTGTGGCAGTGCATTCCATGCGTTAATCACCCTTTGGGTGAAGAACTTTTATCAGTTCTAACCTGACTGCTCAGCAATTTCATTGAACGTCCACGAGTTCTCGTATTGTGAGAAAAGGAGAAAAGGATGTGAGAAAGGGAGAAAAGTTCCTGGACCCTTCTGAGCAGCAAGCTTTTGATCTTTGATGAGGCTCTCGGAGTGGGAAGGGCTACTCCATCCACCCAGGGCTGTAGCCAGGATTTTAAAAATCGTGGAGGGGGGGGGCTATTTAAAAAGTCAGGGGACACCCTTTCTCATTCACTGTGGGACTTGCCACTTCTCAGAAGCTTTCTGGGGCAGGGGGAGCAGCTGAAGATTCTGAAAGTGGCCAAGTCGAGGCAGCCAACCCGAAAACTTTGGAGACAAGAAGGGACTGCACATTGCATGTAAGCAGGGAGGGTTCCTTCTACCTCCCTACCCCCCACCCCGGCACTTTGCAGCCATCAGCTCCATCTGTCCCCCTGCTCCCCGGCCTATTCCACATGCCTCCCACACTTCTGCCTCCCTTCGCTCCACTTGCTGCTTTTGCTGCTGCATTGCACTGTGCCTTGCTCAACTCTCCCAGCTCCGGATGCAGCTGACGACACTTTGCCAGCTTAGCCATGGCAAAAAGAAAAAAAGCAGGCTGCACCTCAGAGGGCCCCCTGGGAGTCAGGGCGCCCTGCTTAAACGTCAGGGGGCAGTGCCCCCACAGCACACCCCCCCGTACAGACAGTCCACGGTGGCAGAGAGCAGGAGACTTTGGACACAGGATCTTCACCTCTTCTCCTTACCTCCCAAACCAACAGTATTGTGGGATCTCCAGTCCTAGGATTTGGAGCTTCCCCAGTCACTCATGGAGTGACTAAGAGTGGTGGCGGCAGCTGCACCATGGCTCCTAGTGCCTCTGAAGGAGCTGGCTCCAGAGCAGGGCCGGCTGTGGCCTCCTTCAGCCTTCCTGAACTTGGAAACAGATTGGAGAGTTCTGGGGGCAGCCTGTCCCCTCTGGGAATTACATCCCCTCCCCTGTAGGACCCTGTATGCTGAGAGGAGGAGCTAGTATCCCAGACATGAAGAATGCATGAACCAACACGAAGGAAGATTTACGGTGAGCAAAACAATCCTCTGTTGTACCCCAAATATTTATGTTTATGTTTATTGGATTTATATCCCACCCTCCCCACCAGAGTAGGCTCAGGGCTGCTCACAACGCATAAAAACAGTTCACATTACATTATTAAAGCCATTAAAACAGTTAAAACTTTTTGGTGCTAATATCAGTTGACACTATTACATTATTACATTTCAGACTTAGAGCAATGCTTAACCATTAACATTTTGGGTCAAAATCTCAGTCTTTCAGCTGATGTTTCATCACCGGATTTATTCGGCAGTATCCATGAAGACTCCAGCTTGTCATTAGTAAGTGTGGGTAACCTCTTTTTAAAAAACTAATGGAATGATATTACAATATTCAATAAGTCTGATAGCGTAGAATAAGGTTTGATTGAAAGGAAACTCCGGGGCTTACGTATATTTCAATGCGAAGGAGCATCTTTCTGAATTTGCCAAGCCTTTAATTGGCTTCTCAAAAGAAATTTAATCAGTCATTTTTCATTTTAAAATGGACAGTTTTTTATGTATTGCTGTTTGTCCTTGTTAATGGGATCTTAAGGAAACATGGCATGCTACTAGAAACAGCTGTATTTTATTTATTTTTTGTTGATCTTTAATCATGTTTTCTCTTATTAGCAATGAGTTAGTTGAACAATATATCCTAACCAAAGGAACTGAAATGACAGGTGTCGTTAATACAGAAAGCAAGCTTGCTGCATGATGAACGTGCCTTCAGAAATGAACTAAAGAGATTAGCACACAAGTCCTCATCCATTTAGTCCTTCTGTTTCGGCTGGTAGAAATTAATGAAACCCTCCATGAGTGGGGGGTGCTTACATTGGGAAACGTCCCAGTTCAGGCATTTGGATGCAGGATGGTGTTGTAAATGTCTCAAGATGGAGGAGGTATATCAGCGAGGAGAGAAAAAGGGGAAAGAAAGGAATGCCTTGTGAGTGGCAAAAAAAAAAAAAGCAATGTTGATACGCTTTCAATCTGTAAAGATATGATATCAACATACCTTTAAAACCCTTCTGATGCCATATTTGCAGGGCTTTTTTTTTGCGGCAGGAGCATCTTTGTGTATTAGGCCACACACCCCTGATCAGGGCTTTTTTGTAGAAAAAGCCCATCAGGAACTCATTTGCATACTAGGCCACACCCCCTGACATCACCATTGTTTCACACCGTGCTTTTTGTAGAAAAAACCCAGCAGGAACTCATTTGCATACTGGGCCACACACCCTGATACCAAGCCAGCCAGTTCCTGCTCAAAAAAAAGCCCTGCCCCTTATGTAGCCAATCCTCCTGGAGCTTACAGGGCTCTTCTTACAGGGCCTCCTGTAAGCTCCAGGAGGATTGGCTACATCAGGGGCCTGTGGCCTAATATTCAAAAGAGTTCCTGCTACAAAAAAGCCCTGCATATTTGTATTCTCCTTAAGAGAGTTTGTCTCAGTAGTTCTGTTACTCAAATATAGAGACTTGATCTCTTTTAATTTTTTTTTGTATTTGTCATAATAAATTAGACCTGTCTTCATTTGAGTAACAGTGATTATTTTTTTGCTAACAAAATGATTTACACATGAATTTTATATGTACCGCTAATGCATTTTTCTTCCTTGGTTTAGGAACGGAGGCTTTTAATCGTGCTTAGTAACTGCTGCTATCTAGAACGTCACACCTTCTTAAACTTAGCTGAGCACTTTGAAAAACATGGTTTCCAAGGAGTGGAAAAAATCACTCAGGTAAGGCTTTGTTCCAAATTTAGTTGAATTTTTAGTAGCTGAACAAAATGTGAGATTCAGACAACTGGATGGAAATTTAGGTTGCAATTAACCGAGTATTTAATCTGGAGTCACAAAAGAATAACCTGTATAAATTCAAAATACTTCTGCTTAGAATACTGATAACTCAAGCTATGGCTTACACTCAGATTCTAACTGTTTCCATGCAGGTACGTCTCACTGATTCCATTGGGCTGTATTTCCAGATCAGTTGCTTAGCATAGTAGGCTATTTAAAAGGTTCATTTTGAGGCTGGTTTATAGCCTGGATTGGTTGGGGAAATGATTTTTAGAAGGGGGGAAATGGCTTCGGCATGACAACGATGGCCGCCTAAGAGACTGCTCCCTTCCTTGAACTCCCTCTGAACCCCATAATCAAAACTCTGACCATCGGGACATGGGCAATAAAAGCAGGGACAAGACAGCATTAACTCTGCAAGCGGTAAGGACATAACTCGGTTCTTTACAAAATCCCACCCTGACAAAAATCAAGACCCTGCTCTACTTGCTGCAGATACAGCAGCTGCTAAGGCTCTGTTCACCCCTGTTTTCCTGCCAGCTAACGATCCAGGGTTAGTTTCACTTTTAGCCGCTATGGAAATCAGGCTTAAAGAGACTATGACGGCTCTGATTCAGCCTCTCACTGACCAACTATCAGATCTTAAACAGACCCTTCAGGTAGTCCATCAAACAGCTGAAGGGACCAAAGAAATGGGGCTATCCCTGAAGGAAGATGTAACGGCCCTTCGACAAGAAAATGGCGCTATACAGGATAGAGTTCTTTATTTGGAATCGCAGGCACGCCAATTCCATCTAAAATTCAGTGGCTTTAACGAGCAACTGACTTTGAATGCTGATGTAATGACTTTTATTTCAGACTGGCTGGATAGCATTATAGAAGTGCCTGAATCCACAACCCCGCTCATCTCTATTGCCTTCCGTTTGGGTCCCCCACACCACCCTTCGCGACAGGGCCCCCGGGATATTATTGCGGTAATCCCTGATGTTAGAGTGCGAAGAGCAATTCTGGAAGCTGCGCGGAGTCAGGGCCATCTTACATTCAAGGGGGATCGTATTCTAGTCTTTCAAGATCTTCCCCCAGCAGTCCTCAGCAAGCGTTGGACCCTTAAGAGCGTTACTGAAGCCCTACGGCAGGCACGAGTTCGTTATAAATGGAGAAATTTGACGCGCCTCCAGGTTTCTTTTAAAGACAAGCTGTATCTGGCTTCGGGTCTGCAGGTACTGCAATCTCTCAACATTAAACACTCTGCTGATGGCCAAAAATCTAACTCTAAACGGCGTCGTGCCTCCACATCATCCTCTAATGATGAAATGAACTGAGGGACTCACATTGACTTGGTTTTGGTATATTGTTCAGCTCTCATGTCCCATGTAATATTTTTAAACAGATTGTGCAACATTCCTGCTTCGTGCCAACTCTAAATTTTTGTTATGTTCTGAAGCTAGTTCCTATCGTGGTTCAGCGGGGGAGGAGGGGGGGCTTCTCAGGTTAGCCTCCGAGTTATTGATAGTCTCTGGTATCGGACTTTGTCCCTTTGATTCCAGGTTAGGGATTCCTCTTTTTTGGTTTTTCTTCTCCGTTTCTTCTCCTGGAATCCATGAGACTATCATTCATTATTATATTTTGTTGCTCAAGTTTCAAGGGTGCTGCAGTGATTGCTTTTACTATCACCTACAAATAAGTGCCATCTTTGTTAGTTATTGTTGAGCTACTACTTGACATTTGACAGACAAAATTTGTTTAGGTTAGAGCTTTGCTGACTTCGTAGTGATAATTGTTATATATCATTCTCACAACACTTGCTAGCATACATAGTCCTCTCTTGTGCTTGGAATATTGTTTTGTGAAGCACTGTAGATCACCACTTGTCGACCATAACGTATTAGCAATACATTGTAACTTTTGAACTGTCTTTATACCTGCTTTCTCTGGAGATCTAAAGCACATATTTGGGATAGAGACTTTAGGTAGTTTGCTTAGCCTTCTTATAAGTTAGTCTTTATCTAGCTCAATCATATTATATATACAATTCAAATTAGTATTTTAAGAAAATTAATTCTGATTTGATTATCCACGTTTAATTCATCATAAAGTGTTTTGGTACTACGTTTAATTAACAGTTGTTTGCGGGGAGGGGATTTTTACTGCTTTGATTGCTCCTGATTGATTCACCACACCTTGATTGGCTTAGTAAAATTAATTGAATTTTTATCTACAGAAACTGTTTTATCCTTGAACCTATAAAATTTAGTTTTTTAATGATAGAAGTAAAATCTGTTCAATTATATGTCCTTTTATAATTAATTCATTACATTCTATTCATATCTGAGTGGATCTGCTTTTCCATTGATTTATCTAGTTTTATTTTATAAAAGAGGGGTGATAGTTCATAAGACTTTAATATTTTGTACAGCACCTGTTATTGCCTTTCCCACTCAGTGGATCTAGCTGCTTAATTAATTTTGCGTCTTTGTCTGTGATTTTTCTTCAGTGCCACCTAGTGTAGTTAACCTTCTCTGTCTTACCTCTTGGGTGCGTTTAACTTATTTAATTTCCTGTTTGTAGCTCTTGTATTGTCTCTCTGATTGTTCCACTCCTGTGTCTTCTACACTCTCTGTTTGTTTCCTTTTTTCCCTCTGTGAGAGCTTGCTCTTCTATCTTCGTATTCTAGTTCCGTCTGCTCTTTTTCTGCTCCATACCTATCTGATACTGCACCATGAGCCATGCCTGGAACATTACCTCTCTTAATATCAGAGGTCTACATAATCCCATTAAGAGAAAACGAATCTTGACTAATCTGTCAAAATTACACACTAATATCTGTTTGCTCCAGGAAATCCACCTCGGAAATCCTACTGCTTCCCCACTGAAAGCTTCCTGGATCCAGTCTCAACACCATGCTGCTGGAAGCTCCAACTCGCGAGGACTCTCGATCCTATTCTCTAAACGTGTGCAATTTCAACCACAAGCCACTCAGCAAGATCCCCGTGGTCGCTTCATATTTGTTAAGGGCATTCTGGATGACACACAAGTGACTATTGCTTCAATTTATGCGCCGAACAGCGACCAACTGGCTTTCCTAGAAGAGACCTTTACTGCTTTAAAGAACTTTCAAACTGGTGAGTTTATTATAAGGGGTGATTTCAACCTCATCAGTGACTGCAATCTTGATTGTTCACATCACAACCCAAGACGCTCTCATCAATGTAGACACCAAGCCAAACTGTCGGAGCTCTTTGGAAGATTCCATCTGTCATATCTGGCGGCTTCAACATGGCACTGAAAGAAATTATACTTACTGCTCATCTCATTTCGACGTACATACAAGAATAGACTATATCTTACTATCAGATACTCTTTTGAAAAAAGCTACAAAATCTGACATTGTCAGACCATGCCTGGGTCTACTGCTCCATAAATCCTGATGACACCCAATCAACTCCAAAACATTGGACTTTGAATAAATCTTTACTATTGAATGAAGAATGTGCGCAACAAATCGAGTTGGGGGGGAACAGTGGGAGGGCTTCTAGTGTCCTGGCCCCACCGATGGAGCTCCTGATGGCGCCTGGGTTTTTTGGCCACTGAGTGACACAGAGTGTTGGACTGGATGGGCCTGATCCAACATGGCTTCTCTTAGGTTCTTAGGAATCTCATATTAAGCAGTATTTAGATGACAATGGTGCCTCAGACACATCCACATCCACGCGATGGGCGGCTCTCAAAGCAGTGCTCAGAGGTTATTAGATTTCTTTGTCATCATCCTTAAAGAAACATCGCAAAGCTCTTAAAAGTGAAGTTCTTTCTAGAATTCGTCAGTTAGAGGCCCTTCACAAAGAGTGTGGGAAAAAAAGCTATACAAAAAACTTACTATGGAACGGAAAATTTTAGAATCACTTGAGAGCTCCTAGATTCAAAAGAATCTTCTCTACATGAAGCAAAGACATTGAGTTAATTCCCCTTGATCACTAAAGATACTATCGTGGAGAGTTAAAGACAAATTTGCATCCAAATTTATTCATGCATCCCATACTAATGCTGGTCAGCTCTGCAACATAACCTCAGAAATCATTAAAACGTTTCTGGAGTATTATAAACAATTATACTCCTCCAAAAAAACCCCATCTTCTCTAATTACCGAGTTTTTGTCTCAACATCCTAAAATAGAATGTCTATCTACTGAACATCAAGACTTCCTTGATTGCCCTTTTGCTCCTTCTGAAATATTGGACACCATTAAAAATCTTAAGATTAACAAGTCCCCAGGTATGGATGGCTATTCGTCCAAATTCGCCCTAAGCCTGCTTCGGCGGGGGAGGGCGGGATATAAATAAAATTTTACATTACATTTTACAAATTCTATAAAAAATATGCTCATATTCTAGCTGAATCCTGGTCTGCTGCTTGTAATGAAATTCTTCAAACATGTTCTCTTCCTTCCACGTGGAATGATGCTTCAGTCATAGTGCTGCCCAAAGTTGGTAAGAATCCCATGCTCCCGGCTTCTTACCGTCCCATATCGTTGCTGAACTCTGACTATAAAATCTTTACAGCAGCTCTCGCAAGATGCCTCAACTCACTAATAACCACCTATATCCATCCAGACCAGACTGGCTTCATGCCTGGCAGGGAAATCACTGACAACATACACAAGACCCTGCACATCATATCCTCTTGCCAGTCGTCCAAATCAGCAGCTGTTTTGCTTTCCCTTGACGTTGAGAAGGCATTCGACTCCCTGGAACCATCATATTTGCTATCCCTACTAAAGCATATGTCATTTGGAGAATCTTTTCTTAATGCCATCAGGACAATTTACTCAAATCCATCAGCCCAAATCGTCATAAATGGTCAGTCATCGAGCACTTTCAACTAGCAATGGGGAACGAGGCAAGGCTGTCCCGTCTCCGGCTCTGTTTGCATTAGCAATTGAACCTCTGGCAACACTGATAAGAAACAACAACAACATACAAGGAGTCAATTGTGATACCCGTAACCTGAAACTCAGCATGTTCACAGATGATATGTTGCTGTATATATCCATTCCTGAATCATCTCTACCTCCTCTTCAAGATTTATTGTCTTACTTCTGCCTACTGTCGGGTCTGCAAATCAATCAGTCCAAATTGAATATCCTTCCTCTGAACTTACCTGCTTCCTCTGAGGTTTTTCTCTGCCAGCACTACTCATTCCAATGGTCTCAGACTTCTATTCCGTACTTGGACATCCAGCTGCCCAATGACCTCGCACAACTACTTCACCTTAACTTCAAAACGAAATTTCAAGACTTTATCAAATGGGATAAATTAGCTGTTTCTTTTGCTGACAAGCTATGTCTTCTGAAATCCTTTGCATTCCCAAAACTTCTATACTTATTTCACACCATCCCAATAGTCATGCCATTGACACTTCTATGCAAATGGCAAGCAGCTTTTACTTCCTTTTTGTGGAGCAACAAAAAACCAAGAGTAGGTTTTCATATCATATGGTGTCGCAGCTCCAATGGAGGCTTTAATGTTCCTGACTTAGCATTGTATTATAGAATGGTGTTATTAACCAATGCGGTCAAACTGACTCATTGCGGTGACACTGCTGATTGGTCCAAACCAATTATATCTATTCTATTACCACTCTTTCCTCAAAACTCAGTTTGGGTGGACTCAAAACATAGGCCTGACGGAATCAAAAGAAATCCTATGTTAGCCACAATTTTCAAAGTATGGGACTTCCACTGTAAATATTTGGTTCCAGAATTTTCCAGATTCGCTTCCATCTCCAACCAGACTTGGTTTTCTCCTGGCTACTCCTTCCCTATTCTTGCATGGAAAACAGGATGTATTTCCCAAATCAAAGATGTCTCCTGTGCATCAGGTCTCTTTTCGAAGTCCATATTGGAAAAGAAAAGTGGTCAACCTGTTCCCTGGTTTTTCTACTTACAGCTGAACCATGCCTTTAGCATTTTAGATCTTAGTACCATACACTGCTTTCCACTTACCGACTTTGAAAGCTTACTTCAGTGCTCATCTTACAACACCAAAGGTCTTATCTCTACAATTTACGATATTCTACTCTGCCTGGATAGTTCTAAGCCTTTGGGACACCAGATGCTGTGGCATCAAGACTGCAATCTCTCCCTATCTCCAGAACAGTGGGCTGACATATATTCTTCTCCCCTATGCTTCTCACCGGTGATCAATACCAAGTTACAATCATTTAAAATACTGAATCGTTGGTATCTCACTCCTGCCCGGATAGCTTGCTTCTCGAAATCTTCCTCACCTCTCTGCTGGAAGAAGTGCGGCCAAGCAGGTACATTTGCCCACTGTTGGTGGGAATGCCCAACGATAAAAAAGTTTTGGACTGACATTTTGTACACGATTAATCGCATCACAACTTATCAGATTCCTTTTAACCCTGCTCTTATTTTTTTAAATTTCTGGGACTCCCTCTCTGTTCCTAGAATTCGACAGGATCTAATTGTTAGCTTGTTGGTGGCAGCTAAAGCATCAGTCGCTTCTTTTTGGAAGGCATCTACAGCTCCTACTGTTACAACTTGGCTGTCTAAAGTATGGGAGCATTTTATTATGGAGAAAATGCAATCTAATTTACAACACTCCAACTCCTCTAATTTCTCTGCTAAGTGGTTTCCTTTTGTTGATTACATTACCTCTCAAGATATCCCTCCCTACTCTTTTCAAATATCTATGCTTTACTTTTAGTTTTCTGGTATTCTCTTTTACCTTTTCTTGGCACAGGAGTGGTTCATATTGTCTAGTATATGTGTTTATCTCTATGTATGTATTTTTTCTGGTTTCTTAGATTCTCCTAAATGTTCATGGTTTGCTTTCTCCCCAGGTTCTTATGTTCTATATATATTTCTAAAATGATTGCTACTGACTCACTCCTTAAAGGTCTCCTTTAAATTTTACTGTAATGCTTACACGAATTCTTAATATGCAGAGCTCTATATCTTGTGTTAGGAATTATAATTCAACTTACTCTTGAAGCTAGCTGTCACTTTATGTACATTTTGTAAGCCTTTGTATGAATCATTCAACCATATTACATTCATATATGTGGTCATCTGAAATATCTTAATAAAATTGTTTGAAACTTTAAAAAAAAATCCATCCTGCAGATAAACTATGTTGGGAAAACAAGAGGGGACTTATTAGAATAGGCTGCTAGTGTAGATCAGAGCACAAATGTGAATGCTGTCTGAACTTTAAACTGATGAGTAACATGTATTTGAGAACTGGATTGTGTTAAGAAATGTGTACTTCAGAAATACCAGCTCTGATGGAACCTTTCAATTTTCTTAAATGCCTACTTTTTAAAAATATGCCTAGTTTTCATTTTAAAAGCATCCATTATTAAAAGCTTACGTGCATTTAATTTTTTAAAAGCTGAAATGTTAAATAAATGGTTATAATGTCCAAAGATGAAAAAAAAATGACTCTTAGAAATCAAAACAGTACATCTGTCATATATTTCTTTAGATTCTTGAAGCACTGACTATACCATCCTTAGGAGAATTACTCCTCTGTAAGTCCGCTGAAGTAACAGTAGTAATATTTTCAGAACTTTAAAATCAGGCCTCATTTTGGGCAGGAGCTCACAGGAGCGGAGCTCTGGAAGCTCTAAATGTTATTGTACTCTTTTTTTTCTTACCCCCCTCCTGGCCCCCAATTCTTGTTTCTGGGGTCCATTGTTCAAACCCCCCGTGAGAATTTTGCTGAACTCTAAGATTTGACAAACTTTCTAATATGTTTCCCCACAAAAAAATGGGAAAATAACCAAAACATATACAGCAGTCAGATGGAAATCTTCCTCACGCCACTGTGGCCACATAGGAGAAAGTAATTTAAAAAGTCTGATGGGAGTAAGGTTTTCTTATGACAGTTATAATTCAAGAAGCATTTTAAGGTAGATTCTGCGCCGATATAATTTAGTACGCCTGCCGGTGATGTCAGGTGTGTGTGGCATATGCAAATGAGTGATGCAAATGAGTTGTGCTAATGAGCTCTGGCACCTCTTTTTCTACAAAATGACCCCTGTTTAAAACCTTATAGAAGAGTTCACCTTGAGTCCAGGAGCACCTCAGAGACCAAAAAAAGTTTCAGGGTGAACCTCTTATTGGTCTCCAAAGTGCCACTGGACTCTTAACAGTTCGACTGCAGACCGAAATGGCTACCCTCCGAAACTAAAATATTCTGGAGTAAATAGAATACCATAAACTAGATTTCTTTCTTTCACTGAAAGCCAAATCTACTTCTGCTTCCTATCAGTATGCTTTCAATGTATCCCAAGAATGCCTCCCCTGTTGCTTTTTTTTCTATCATCGATTACCTTTTGCTACCTACGGAAGAGTTTCCCTTTTTTTTTTTTACTTGAGTGTCCTAATGGAATTTCATATTTCCGTTCAGAATATGAAATGTTTAAAATCTTGCCAAAGTAAACACCTGTGCTTCACTCCTCCCCACCAAAATCTCTGAGAGCCAGTTGGTGTAGTGGTTAAGTGCATGGACTCTTATCTGAAAGAACCAGGTTTGATTCCCCACTCCTCCACTTG